>NC_086451.1:403954751-404285448 GCF_028390025.1 Pseudophryne corroboree
ATAATACTGTTACTCTCCATAATAATAGGTTTCTACAATATGTGAATATTACTCTCTTCAATATTATAACATATCTTATTCAGAAAATACATGGAATAAATAAGGAAATATCCTCTTATGTATTATCTATACCAAGATCGACGATCTCTATCCTGTATACATCACAGCAATAGCCAATTAAAAGAGCCGCTCGATGGGCCCGATCACGTGTCCACTCTGGGGCACGTGACGGAGTCCCACAATGCATTGGGTGCGTTCCATACGTGCGTCCCACAGACGACTTACGGTAACGGAGTCCGTGGGTTGTGGCAACGCACGGTGGAACGCAACACAGGTGCACCCGCCCTTTACACAGGTGAGTGTCCTAATGCAAAGTGGGAACCACAGGACCCACCAGTGAGCTCAATATATCTAAACACACCTGGTTTTATAATGAGTACTACGGATGACTGAGAGTTAAGGTCACATGACCGCTATGTTTATATCCGTTTAAATGATTATTTTTCTTCATAACTATGCACAATTAAATCTATTATGACGATTTTGGGACTGTCTTCTAGAAAATAGATGATAATGTTTATTTTGAACTCTGGATCAGTTAATTAAACCTGAATTAGTTCAGCTGTAATGTGAAACACCAATTAGGGAGGTATAAAAATGGCTCAGAATGAATCTGAGGTTTACTTCTGAAGAAGCTGAGCGACCTGGCTCAGGGAAACGCGTGAAGGCACTGCTGTGGAATCCCAACCTTTGCCCAGTTTTGATCCAGATAAGGACTTCTTTGCACACTTGGATTTCCAAGGACTTCATCTCAAACCACTCCTTTAGCACAACCAGCAAGATATGGAAACCCCTTGAACATCTACACAGACGAGCAATCATCACCATTCATATGGAACTGTGTGAGAGGTACTATTAAGGGTATTACCAGCTGACTGCATAACCAAATATAAGGAGGAGGAAATCTGCACTTTAATAAGTCCGGGATCATCAAAATAATGGTTGGGTTCTTCTCAGCAATTTGAATATTATTACCTCAGAGCCATTCATATTTTAATTTAATTTTATAATTATTTTATATTATTGCATGGTGAATTTTTAATACCTTCACCTTCACGTTTTTAATTCATGTGAAAATTGTGTTTATTAAAATTTATTACTGATCCAGTGGTAATTGATTTATTGGAAAATTGGCAATACAACTCTCAATGCTGGTACCCCACTATTAATTGTGGGGGAGACTGGGGAGCAGTTATAGCAGGAGTACAGTGCACACTTTTGCTGCCAGTGACCACCAGTATATTGTCTGCCTGAAAAAGTTAAACACTCCTGTGGTGTTTTTTTTTTTTATTCTATAAACGCATTCTGCTGACAGTGTCCAGCAGGTCCGTCATTCATTATATTATATAAATATTTACCTACAGTAGTGTTATATATTTTTTTTCATCTCTATCATCTTTATCATCTCTATATTAGCAGACGCTGTACGGTAGTCCACGTCTGTAGCTAGTGCTACCTCTGTGTCGTGAGACTCGTGACTACTAGTGCTCGGCCAATATTGTAAATAATATACCTCTACCTGTGTGGTGTTTTCTTTTTTATATCTTCATTCATACTAACTGAAAAAAAAATGAAACAATGACTTGCGCCCTTGCTGCAGCTTGAAACACGTCCGAAAGAGCACCACTTCTTTTCTAACTACAAAAACAATGATGGACGAAATCCAAGCGCTGCTATAAACCGGAACTCCTTGTGTCTGAGAACCCTCAAAGGAAACAGAATACACAATATTCTTATGGAGATCTCCATATACGATTATTCACTTGAGATATCTTCAATAACTGACATTTATTATAGGCCCTGTGTTCACATAACGGTTTCTTTATCTTCTATTTAATGCACCGCAATCACATCGTCTATGACATATCGCTTATTGAAATAAAGCTCACCTTTATGATAAGCCCTATGTGCATCCAAAGGTATCTTTAACGAATCCGCCCTCACTGGGATATATGTACACAGCCTCACGATAGATTAAAACTCCATCAGTCCGTTTCAGATAAAAAAAGACTTTTATTTTCTTTAATTTTTACGATCACATATGTGATCGTAAAAATTAAAGAAATTCAAAGTCTTTTTTTATCTGAAACGGACTGATGGAGTTTTAAACTATCGTGAGGCTGTGTACATATATCCCAGTGAGGGTGGATTCGTTAAAGATACCTTTGGATGCACATAGGGCTTATCATAAAGGTGAGCTTTATTTCAATAAGTGATATGTCATAGACGATGTGATTGCGGTGCATTAAATATAAGATAAAGAAACCTTTATGTGAACATAGGGCCTATAATAAAGGTCAGTTATTGAAGATATCTCAAGTGAATAATCGTATACGGAGATCTCCATAAGAATATTGTGTATTCTGTTTCCTTTGAGGGTTCTCAGACACAAGGAGTTCCGGTTTATAGCAGCGCTTGGAGTTCGTCCATCATTGTTTTCATTCACACTAGTCTAGTACTAGTTAGTTTAGCAGTCTGCTGACAGTGTCCAGCAGGTCCGTCATTATATTATATATACCTACAGTAGTGATATATATATATTTTTTATATCATTATCATCTCTATACTAGCAGACACAGTAAGCTAGTCCACGGCTGTAGCTACCTCTGTGTCGTCAGTGCTCGTCCATAATAGTATACCTACCTGTGGTGGGTTTTTTTTTCTATCTTCTTCATACTAGTAGTTTAGCAGTCTGCTGACAGTGTCCACCAGGTCCGTCATTATATTATATACCTACAGTAGTAATATATTTATTATATTATCTATACTAGCAGACGCAGTATGGTAGTCCACGGCTGTAGCTACCTCTGTGTCGTCAGTGCTCGTCCATAATTGTATACCTACCTGTGGTGTTTTTTTTTTTCTATCTTCTTCATACTAGTAGTTTAGCAGTCTGCTGACAGTGTCCACCAGGTCCGTCATTATATTATATACCTACAGTAGTAATATATTTATTATATTATCTATACTAGCAGACACAGTACGGTAGTCCAGAGCTGTGGCTACCTCTGTGTCGTCAGTGCTTGTCCATAATTGTATACCTACCTGTGGTGGGGGGGGTTTTCTATCTTCTTCATACTAGTAGTTTAGCAGTCTGCTGACAGTGTCCACCAGGTCCGTCATTATATTATATACCTACAGTAGTAATATATTTATTATATTATCTATACTAGCAGACGCAGTATGGTAGTCCACGGCTGTAGCTACCTCTGTGTCGTCAGTGCTCGTCCATAATAGTATACCTACCTGTGGTGGTTTTTTTTTTCTATCTTCTTCATACTAGTAGTTTAGCAGTCTGCTGACAGTGTCCACCAGGTCCGTCATTATATTATATACCTACAGTAGTAATATATTTATTATATTATCTATACTAGCAGACGCAGTACGGTAGTCCACGGCTGTGGCTACCTCTGTGTCATCAGTGCTCGTCCATAATTGTATACCTACCTGTGGTGGGTTTTTTTTTCTATCTTCTTCATACTAGTAGTTTAGCAGTCTGCTGACAGTGTCCACCAGGTCCGTCATTATATTATATACCTACAGTAGTAATATATTTATTATATTATCTATACTAGCAGACGCAGTATGGTAGTCCACGGCTGTAGCTACCTCTGTGTCGTCAGTGCTCGTCCATAATTGTATACCTACCTGTGGTGGTTTTTTTTTCTATCTTCTTCATACTAGTAGTTTAGCAGTCTGCTGACAGTGTCCACCAGGTCCGTCATTATATTATATACCTACAGTAGTAATATATTTATTATATTATCTATACTAGCAGACACAGTACGGTAGTCCAGAGCTGTGGCTACCTCTGTGTCGTCAGTGCTTGTCCATAATTGTATACCTACCTGTGGTGGGGGGGGTTTTCTATCTTCTTCATACTAGTAGTTTAGCAGTCTGCTGACAGTGTCCACCAGGTCCGTCATTATATTATATACCTACAGTAGTAATATATTTATTATATTATCTATACTAGCAGACACAGTACGATAGTCCATGGCTGTGGCTACCTCTGTGTCGTCAGTGCTCGTCCATAATTGTATACCTACCTGTGGTGGGGTTTTTTTTCTATCTTCTTCATACTAGTAGTTTAGCAGTCTGCTGACAGTGTCCACCAGGTCCGTCATTATATTATATACCTACAGTAGTAATATATTTATTATATTATCTATACTAGCAGACACAGTACGATAGTCCATGGCTGTGGCTACCTCTGTGTCGTCAGTGCTCGTCCATAATTGTATACCTACCTGTGGTGGGGGTTTTTTTTCTATCTTCTTCATACTAGTAGTTTAGCAGTCTGCTGACAGTGTCCACCAGGTCCGTCATTATATTATATACCTACAGTAGTATATTTATTATATTATCTATACTAGCAGACGCAGTACGGTAGGCCACGGCTGTACCTACCTCTGTGTCGACGCGTCACTCGTCGTCCATAAGTATAAGTAATACTATCCATCCATCTACATTATACCTGTGGTGGCTTTTAGTTGTGCGCAAAATATGGAGAACAAAAATGTGGAGGTTAAAAAAATAGGGAAAGATCAAGATCCACTTCCACCTCGTGCTGAAGCTGCTGCCACTAGTCATGGCCGAGATGAAGAAATGCCATCTACGTCGTCTGCCAAGGCCGATGCCCAATGTCATAGTACAGAGCATGTAAAATCCAAAACACAAAAGATCAGTAAAAAAATGACCCAAAAATCAAAATTAAAAGCGTCTGAGGAGAAGCGTAAACTTGCCAATATGCCATTTACGACACGGAGTGGCAAGGAACGACTGAGGCCCTGGCCTATGTTCATGGCTAGTGGTTCAGCTTCACATGAGAATGGAAGCACTCATCCTCTCGCTAGAAAAAAGAAAAGACTTGCGGCAAAAGCACAGCAAAGAACTGTGCATTCTTCGAAAACCCAAATCCCAAAGGAGAGTCCAATTGTGTCGGTTGCGATGCCTGACCTTCCCAACACTGGACGGGAAGAGCTTGCGCCTTCCTCCATTTGCACGCCCCCTGCAAGTGTTGAAAGGAGCACCCGCAGTCCAGTTCCTGATAGTCAAATTGAAGATGTCAGTGTTGAAGTACACCAGGATGAGGATATGGGTGTTGCTTGGGCTGGGGAGGAAATTGACAAGGAGGATTCTGATGATGAGGTGGTTTGTTTAAGTCAGGCACCCGGGGAGACACCTGTTGTCCGTGGGAGGAATATGGCCATTGACATGCCTGGTGTAAATACCAAAAAAAATCAGCTCTTCAGTGTGGAAGTATTTCAACAGAAATGCGGACAACAGGTGTCAAGCCCTGTGTTGCCTTTGTCAAGCTGTAATAAGAAGGGGTAAGGACGTTAACCACCTCGGAACATCCTCCCTTATACGTCACCTGCAGCGCATTCATAATAAGTCAGTGACAAGTTCAAAAACTTTGGTCGACAGTGGAAGCAGTCCACTGACCAGTAAATCCCTTCCTCTTGTAACCAAGCTCGCGCAAACCACACCACCAACTCCCTCAGTGTCAATTTCCTCCTTACCCAGGAAAGCCAATAGTCCTGCAGGCCATGTCACTGGCAAGTCTGACGAGTCCTCTCCTGCCTGCCTGGGATTCCTCCGATGCATCCTTGAGTGTAATGCCTACTGCTGCTGACGCTGCTGTTGTTGCTGCTGGGAGTCGATCGTCATCCCAGAGGGGAAGTCGGAAGACCACTTCTACTACTTCCAGTAAGCAATTGACTGTCCAGCAGTTCTTTGCGAGGAAGATGAAATATCATAGCAGTCATCCTGCTGCAAAGCGGATAACTGAGGCCTTGACAACTATGTTGGTGTTAGACGTGCGTCCGGTATCCGCCGTTAGTTCACAGGGAACTAGACAATTTATTGAGGCAGTGTGCCCCCGTTACCAAATACCATCTAGGTTCCACTTCTCTAGGCAGGCGATACCGAGAATGTACACGGACGTCAGAAAAAGACTCACCAGTGTCCTAGAAAATGCAGTTGTACCCAATGTCCACTTAACCACGAACATGTGGACAAGTGGAGCAGGGCAGACTCAGGACTACATGACTGTGACAGCCCACTGGGTAGATGTATTGCCTCCCGCTGCAAGAACAGCAACGGCGGCACCAGTAGCAGGATCTCGCAAACGCCAACTCATTCCTAGGCAGGTTACGCTTTGGATCACCACTTTCCAGAATACGCACACAGCTGAAAACCTCTTACGGCAACTGAGGAAGATCATCGCAGAATGGCTTACCCCAATTGGACTCTCCTGTGGATTTGTGACATCAGACAACGCCAGCAATATTGTGCGCGCATTACATCTGGGCAAATTACAGCATGTTTTGCACATACCTTGAATTTGGTGGTGCAGAATTATTTAAAAAACGACAGGGGCGTGCAAGAGATGCTGTCGGTGGCCAGAAGAATTGCGGGCCACTTTCCGCGTGCAGGCACCGCGTACAGAAGACTGGAGCACCACCAAAAAAACCTGAACCTGCCCTGCCATCATCTGAAGCAGGAGGTGGTAACGAGGTGGAATTCAACCCTCTATGTGCTTCAGAGGATGGAGGAGCAGCAAAAGGCCATTCAAGCCTATACATCTGCCCATGATATAGGCAAAGGAGGTGGAATGCACCTGTCTCAAGCGCAGTGGAGAATGATTTCAACATTGTGCAAGGTTCTGCTGCCTTTTGAACTTGCCACACGTGAAGTCAGTTCAGACACTGCCAGCCTGAGTCAGGTCATTCCCCTCTTCAGGCTTTTGCAGAAGAAGCTGGAGGCATTGAAGGAGGAGCTAAAACAGAGCGATTCCGCTAGGCATGTGGGACTTGTGGATGGAGCCCTTCATTCGCTTAACCAGGATTCACGGGTGGTCAATCTGTTGAAATCAGAGCACTACATTTTGGCCACCGTGCTCGATCCTAGATTTAAAACCTACGTTGGATCTCTCTTTCCGGCAGACACAAGTCTGCAGGGGTTCAAAGAACTGCTGGTGAGAAAATTGTCAAGTCAAGCGGAACGCGACCTGTCAACATCTCCTCCTTCACATTCTCCCGCAACTGGGGGTGCGAGGAAAAGGCTACGAATTCCGAGCCCACCCGCTGGCAGTGATGCAGGGCAGTCTGATGCTGACATCTGGTCCGGACTGAAGAACCTGCCAACGATTACTGACATGTCATCAACTGTAACTACATATGATTCTCTCACCATTGAAAGAATGGTGGAGGATTATATGAGTGACCGCATCCAAGTAGGCACGTCAGACAGTCCGTACGTATACTGGCTGGGAAAAGAGGCAATTTGGAGGCCCTTGCACAAACTGGCTTTATTCTACCTAAGTTGCCCTCCCTCCAGTGTGTACTCCGAAAGAGTGTTTAGTGCCGCTGCTCACCTTGTCAGCAATCGGCGTACGAGGCTACTTCCAGAAGATGTGGAGAAGATGATGTTCATTAAAATGAATTATAATCAATTACTCCTTGGAGACATTCACCAGCAGCAATTGCCTCCAGAAAGTACACGGGGATCTGAGATGGTGGATTCCAGTGGGGACGAATTAATAATCTGTGAGGAGGGGGATGTACACAGTGAAAGGGGTGATGAATCGGACGATGATGATGAGGTGGACATCTTGCCTCTGTAGAGCCAGTTTGTGCAAGGAGAGATTGATTGCTTCTTTTTTGGTGGGTGCCCAAACCAACCAGTCATTTCAGTCACAGTCGTGTGGCAGACCCTGTCGCTGAAATGATGGGTTGGTTAAAGTGTGCATGTCCTGTTTATACAACATAAGGGTGGGTGGGAGGGCCCAAGGACAATTCCATCTTGCACCTCTTTTTTCTTTCATTTTTCTTTGCGTCGTGCTGTTTGGGGAGTATTTTTTGGAAGGACCATCCTGCATGACACTGCAGTGCCACTCCCAGATGGGCCAGGTGTTTGTGTTGGCCACTAGGGTCGCTTAGTTTACTCACACAGCTACCTCATTGCGCCTCTTTTTTTCTTTGCGTCATGTGCTATTTGGGGAGTAGTTTTTGGAAGGGCCATCCTGCGTGACACTGCAGTGCCACTCCTAGATGGGCCAGGTGTTTGTGTCGGCCACTAGGGTCGCTTAGTTTACTCACACAGCTACCTCAATGCGCCTCTTTTTTTCTTTGCGTCATGTGCTGTTTGGGGAGTATTTTTTGGAAGGGCCATCCTGCGTGACACTGCAGTGACACTCACAGATGGGCCAGGTGTTTGTGTCGGCCACTAGGGTCGCTTAGTTTACTCACACAGCTAGCTCATTGCGCCTCTTTTTTTCTTTGCGTCATGTGCTGTTTGGGGAGTAGTTTTTGGAAGGGCCATCCTGCGTGACACTGCAGTGACACTCAGGGCCGGTGCTAGGGTGTTTGGCGCCCCCCTGCAAACTATAAAATTGCGCCCTCCCATATTCCGTTGGCGTGCGCCGGGAAAAGGGGTGTGGTCTCACAACTAAGGGGCATGGCCACACAATAGTACCTCCATTTAAAATTACGCCACAATGTAGCACAATCTTATTTATCTTATACGTAATGCCCCACCCGTAGTAGTAGCGTCCTTATATGTAATGCACCCCAGTAGTAGTAGCATCCTTATACGTAGTGCCCCCCCAGTAGTAGTAGCGTCCTTATACATAATGCACCCAGAGTAGTAGTAGCATCCTTATACGTAGTGCACCTCCAGTAGTAGCTGCGTCCTTATATACGTAATGCCCCCCCCTGTAGTAGAAGCGTCCTTATACGTAGTGCACCCCCAGTAGTAGAAGCGTCCTTGTACGTAATTCCCCCCTAGTAGTAGTAGCGTCCTTATACGTAATGCCCCCCCCCCCCACAGTACTAGTAGCGTCCTTATACATAATGGCCCCCCCAGTAGTAGCATCTTTAAATGTAATGCCCCGCCCCCTGTAGTAGTAGCGTCCTTATACGTAATGCCCCTCTAGTAGTGGTAGCATTGTTATACGTAATGCCCCCCGAGTAATAGTGGCGTCCTTATATATAATGTCCCCAAGTAGTAGTAGCGTTCTTATACGTAATGCCACCCCCCAGCAGTAGTAGCGTCCTTATACGTAGTGCACCCCCAGTAGTAAAAGCGTCCTTATACGTAATTCCCCATAATAGTAGTATCGTCCATATACGTAATGCCCCACAGTAGTAGATGCGTCCTTATACATAATGCACCCCCAGTAGAAGCCTCCTTATATGTAATTCCCCCCCCCAGCAGTAGTAGCGTTGTTACGCTTAATGCCCCCCCTGTAGTAGCGTCCTTATACGTAATGCACCCTCCCAGTAGTAGTAGCGTCGTTACGCATAAAGCCCCCCCTGTAGTAGTAGCATCCTTATACGTAGTGCACCCACAGTAGTAGTAACATCCTTATACGTAATTCCCCCCTAGTAGTAGTATCGTCCTTATAAATAATGGCCACCCCAGTAGTAGCGTAGTTTCACGTAGTGCCCCCCTGTAGTAGTAGCGTCCTTATACGTAATGCCCCCCCAGTAGTAGTAGCGTCCTTGCATGTAATGGCCTCCCCCAGTAGTAGCGTCATTATACGTAATGCCCCCCCCCAGTACAAGCGTCCATAAAGTGCGCGTACGCAGACATACCTCACACACACAATTCACACATATATACACACACATACACACCCACCCACCATATGCACACATACACACTCACCATACACACACACACACACACACACACACACACCACTTACCTAAGCCAGTCTCCCTCTGTACTGCAGCCTGGTCAGTGTCGCTCCGCCCCTTCTGTCCCGTTTAGCCCCGCCCCCTTTCGGCCCGTTTAGCTCCGCCCCCTTCTATCCCGTACTCAGCCGCTGTCACACGGGGAGAGGAGGCAGGAGGTTTTTGATTCTGCAGGCGCTGCTGCCAGTGACTGTCATATAGTGACAGACACAGGCAGCAGCAGCAGGGGGGACAGGACGGCGCAGCAGTGAAGGGATTCAGAGCAGGGAAAGCGCCTCTCTGTCCCAGCGCCTCCCTGCACTGCATCCCTTTGCTGAGCGGGTAGCGCCGGGCCTGGTGACACTCCTAGATGGGCCAGGTGTTTGTGTCGGCCACTAGGGTCGCTTAGTTTACTCACACAGCTACCTCATTGCGCCTCTTTTTTTTCTTCTTTGCGTCATGTGCTGTTTGGGGAGTAGTTTTTGGAAGGGCCATCCTGCGTGACACTGCAGTGACACTCCTAGATGGGCCAGGTGTTTGTGTCGGCCACTAGGGTCGCTTAGTTTACTCACACAGCTACCTCATTGCGCCTCTTTTTTTCTTTGCGTCATGTGCTGTTTGGGGAGTAGATTTTGGAAGGGCCATCCTGCCTGACACTGCAGTGCCACTCCTAGATGGGCCAGGTGTTTGTGTCGACCACTAGGGTCGCTTAGCTTACTCACACAGCTACCTCATTGCGCCTCTTTTTTTCTTTGCGTCATGTGCTGTTTGGGGAGTAGATTTTGGAAGGGCCATCCTGCCTGACACTGCAGTGCCACTCCTAGATGGGCCAGGTGTTTGTATTGGCCACTTGGGTCGCTTAGCTTAGCCATCCAGCGACCTCGGTGGAAATTTTAGGACTAAAAATAATATTGTGAGGTGTGAGGTGTTCAGAATAGACTGTAAATGAGTGTAAATTATGGTTATTGAGGTTAATAATACTATGGGATCAAAATGACCCCCAAATTCATTGATTTAAGCTGTTTTTTAGGGTTTTTTGAAAAAAACACCCGAATCCAAAACACACCCGAATCCGACAAAAATAATTCGGTGAGGTTTTGCCAAAACGCGTTTGAACCCAAAACACGGCCACGGAACCGAACCCAAAACCAAAACACCCAAAAATTTCAGGTGCACATCCCTACTTCAGATGCATCGGTTGATAACCCTGTCCCCGAGGGCCAGGGTGTCTCTGCTGTGGTGGCTGCAGAGTGCTCATCTTCTCGAGGGCCGCAGATTCGGCATACAGGACTGGGTCCTGGTGACCACGGATGCAAGCTTCCGAGGATGGGGGGCGGTCACTCAGGGAAGAAACTTCCAAGGACAGTGGTCAAGTCAGGAGACTTCACTACACAAAAATATTCTGGAACTAAGGGCCATTTACAATGCCCTGAGTCAAGCAGAGCCTCTGCTTCAAAACAAACCAGTGCTGATTCAGTCAGACAACATCACGGCGGTCGCCCATGTAAACCGACAGGGCGGCACGAGAAGCAGGATGGCAATGGCAGAAGCCACAAGGATTCTTCGATGGGCGGAGAATCACGTACTAGCACTGTCAGCAGTGTTCATTCCAGGAGTGGACAACTGGGAAGCAGACTTCCTCAGCAGGCACGACCTCCACCCGGGAGAGTGGGGACTTCATCAAGTATTCTTCACACAGATTGTAAATCGTTGGGAACGGCCACAGGTGGACATGATGGCGTCCCGCCTCAACAAAAAGCTAAAAAAATATTGCAACAGGTCAAGGGACCCTCAGGCGATATCTGTGGACGCACTAGTGACACCGTGGGTGTACCAGTCGGTTTATGTGTTCCCTCCTCTTCCTCTCATACCCAAGGTGCTGAGTATAGTAAGAAAGAGAGGAGTAAGAACAATACTCATCGTTCCGGATTGGCCAAGAAGAACTTGGTACCCGGAACTGCAAGAAATGATCTCAGAGGACCCATGGCCTCTGCCTCTCCGACAGGACCTGCTACAGCAGGGGCCCTGTCTGTTCCAAGACTTACCGCGGCTGCGTTTGACGGCATGGCGGTTGAACGCCGGATCCTAATGTAAAAGGGCATTCCAGATGAAGTGATTCCTACGCTGATTAAAGCAAGGAAGGATGTAACAGCGAACCATTATCACCGCATATGGCGAAAATATGTTGCTTGGTGTGAGGCCAGGAAGGCCCCAACAGAGGAATTCCAGCTGGGTCGTTTTCTGCACTTCCTACAGTCAGGGGTGACTATGGGCCTAAAATTGGGGTCCATAAAGGTCCAGATTTCGGCCCTGTCTATTTTCTTTCAAAAAGAACTGGCTTCACTGCCTGAAGTACAAACGGTTGTTAAGGGAGTGCTGCATATTCAGCCCCCTTTTGTGCCTCCAGTGGCACCTTGGGATCTTAACGTTGTGTTGGATTTCTTGAAATCCCACGGGTTTGAGCCACTTAAGACCGTGGAGTTAAAGTATCTCACGTGGAAGGTGGTCATGCTGTTGGCCTTGGCTTCCGCTAGGCGTGTGTCAGAATTGGCGGCTTTGTCTTGTAAAAGCCCTTATCTGATTTTGCATATGGACAGGGCAGAATTGAGGACTCGTCCCCAGTTTCTCCCTAAGGTGGTATCAGCGTTTCATTTGAACCAACCTATTGTGGTGCCTGCAGCTACTGGGGACTTGGAGGATTCCAAGTTGCTGGACGTAGTCCGGGCCCTGAAAATGTATGTTTCCAGGACGGCTAGAGTCAGAAAAACTGACTCGCTATTTATCCTGCATGCACCCAACAAGCTGGGTGCTCCTGCTTAAAAGCAAACTATTGCTCGCTGGATCTGTAGTACAATTCAGCTGGCACATTCTGCGGCTGGACTGCCGCATCCTAAATCAGTTAAAGCCCATTCCACAAGGAAGGTGGGTTCTTCTTGGGCGGCTGCCCGAGGGGTCTCGCCTTTGCAACTTTGCCGAGCAGCTACTTGGTCGGGTTCAAACACATTTGCGAAGTTCTACAAGTTTGATACCATGGCTGAGGAGGACCTTGAGTTTGCTCATTCGGTGCTGCAGAGTCATCTGCACTCTCCCGCCCGTTTGGGAGCTTTGGTATAATCCCCATGGTCCTTACGGAGTTCCCAGCATCCACTAGGACGTCAGAGTAAATAAGAATTTACTCACCGGTGATTCTATTTCTCGTAGTCCGTAGTGGATGCTGGCCGCCCATCCCAAGTGCTGACTCTCTGCATTACATGTATATAGTTATTGCTTAACTAAAGGGTTATTGTTATGAGCCATCTTTTGAATGAGGCTCAGTTTTTGTTCATACTGTTAACTGGGTATAGTTATCACGAGTTGTACGGTGTGATTGGTGTGGCTGGTATGAGTCTTAACCTGGATTCCAAATCCTTTCCTTGTAGTGTCAGCTCTTCCGGGCACAGTTTCCCTAACTGAGCTCTGGAGGAGTGGCATAGAGGGAGGAGCCAGTGCACCCCAGATAGTACCTAATCTTTCTTTTAGAGTGCCCAGTCTCCTGCGGAGCCCGTCTATTCCCCATGGTCCTTACGGAGTTCCCAGCATCCACTACGGACTACGAGAAATAGAATTACCGGTGAGTAAATTCTTATATTTAACACTACCATTTTCACACAGAATCATGCACGGATTTTACTGGTCTGTGAATGCTTCTGACTAAGGGGGTCATTCTGACCTGATTGCTTGCTGCAGTTCATCGCAGCGATCATGTCAGAAGTGCGCTAGCGCCGCAGTGCGCCAGCGCATGGCCGACAGCTGTCATTGCCTTTGCGATCACCTTTGCCTGATTGACAGGCAGAGGCGGGAGGGGGCGACGTTTGTCCGCTGTTTTGTGAGCACGGCCGGCCAATGCAGGTGTGGCCAGACCGTGCGGGGGGCAGGCCGCAGCAGCTGCGTGACATCACACAGAGCTGCTGCGGCCCGGGCAGCGACTAGTAGCTCCCGGGCCGGCACGCAAAAGCTGCGCTGGCCGGGAGTTACTACTGAAGTGCAAAAGCATAGCAGCTGTGTGATGCTTTAGCACTTCTGTGGGGGGGCCTGACATGCGGGGCAGACTAGCCCTGTGCTGGGCGTCCCTCTGCATGTCGGTGTGCCTAATAGTAACCCTGCAAAATTATGCAGGGCTACGATCAGGTCTGAATTAGGCTCTAATAAAACATGACCCACAAAGTGACACATAAAAAATTAGTGTTTTTCGCCAGTATTCTCCCCCATCTCCATCACAGCAACGCTCAGCTCCCATCCACCCCCCCCCCCCCCCCCCCAAAAAAAAAATCCACCACCCCCAACCTAAAAATGCTATAGGGCGTTTTTACTAACTGCCTATAACACAATATAAACCCCTTTACATTAAAAAAAAAAATACACAACACACTTTTTTTTTTTTTAAACTTTATGAAAATAAACGACAACACCAACTCTGGCCAGGATTCATACACAGGGACTAGGCCAACAGAACAGGAATCGGGCATATCTGAGTACAGTAGAGGCAGACCCAGTGCGATTTTCTCTTGGGTGAAGAACAGAAGCAAATTTCCAAACAGTCTTGAAGGAACACAAGAAGTGCAGTCATCACAACGATCCGTAGTCCAGGACAGTGAGGTCACAAAACAGACGCTGCAGTACTAATGACCTCAATAAAGTTCACTTGGAGCAAGAGCGCAGGATAAGATCACCAGCAGATTTTTCCAACAAAACTAAAAAACCGGGTACAAAAAATTTATTATAAATTAAAATAGCATGGGGCGCCCAGCACAGAGGGCTGTGTACTCGACGTGTCCGAGTTCATGCAACTGGACGAGGTGCTAGATTGGGGGGAGGGGCTTGGCTGTATGGCTCCTGCCAGAAAAATAGTTGGGGTTTACCTCGGCGCATGCTCCATAAGGGGGTGGTATGGGAAGGGGGGAGGGGGCAAATTTGGGTGATACCAACGGTCAGCTGGCACTATCTCACATGCCGGCACCAGTGTCTGGCACCTGCTGCGTTAGGTAGACTCACATTATAATGTTGAAGGATCAGTTTTTGATCCTTTGTCATCAGGTGCATCTCCGCTGCAATATAATTGCCAAATTGTTGTTCCACATCTGGGGGCCTATGCAGTACCTCCTCGGCGCGTTGTAAAACTTACTGGGAGCCAGATGGGGTGCTATAGGAGGCAGAAGTGGTTCTTCTTGCCGTGCGCCTCGGTCTTGCTGGACGCGGCTATGGGGTTGCCACCGACTCCACTACCGGCTCCTCCTCTTCTGCCCCTTGTCCTGTGGTAGGCTCCTCCAGCTCCAGGGTAGGTTCCGGCAATATAAGAAAAACTAAATTAAGGTCTACGTCAAAATTTGTGGGTGGCATACCAAAAAAATGTGTGTGTACTTACCAGATCCAGACTCTCCTGGGCCTCCTCTTCTACAAGAACTGGAGACTCTGGATCAAGAGCGTCCCGTGACCTTACCCGCGGCTCTTGCTCTATAATGAACTGAATTTGGTCATAGTACCATAGTGTCAGTTTATAGACCTCATCAGTCCCTGCTACGGATCGCTGTGAATCCTGCAACTTCTTGTGTTCCTTGATGGAGACTGTTCGGAAATTTGCGATTTTTTTCCTCACCCAAGGCACATCGACATCAGAGTTTCTGCCTCTACTGTACTCAATAAGCTGCTGATATGCCCGATTCCGCTTGGTTCTGTTGGCATAGTCCGGGCTTCTGACATGCCACAGGCACTCGTTCTGATGGTACAGATCAAATAAATCCTGACCAGAATTGGCGGTTCTCATCAGTTGACTTTGCTGGTTGAAAATAAAATAACACAATTAACAGACAAAATACAATACAAATACAATCACATACAAAAAGCCTAAAAATACTATTAATTATTATTTTATATATATATATATATATATATATATATATATATATACATATAAATATATATATATATATATATTATCACATTAAAATATGCAGCACCCCAAAAATGCATCCCTTAATGTGTCGCCCCCGTCCCCCAAAACATTGGTGGTGTACAGTGTCCCGTCTTTATGCAGCCTCCCCTGTCCCCATGTGCCTCCCAGTGGTGCAAATCGAAAGAATTTATTAGTGGTATTAGCCCCCCCTACCCCCCCAAAAAAAGGGTTTGGCCAAATGCCACAAGGGGGGAAAGGCAATTAAATGGGGGTGTGATACACATATGGAGGGGCCAGATACAGAAATGCTCCCAGTGTCAGGTACACAAATGCCCCCCATTGGCAGATACATTGCCCCCAGTGCCAGAAACACTTCCACCCAGCACCATATTGCCCCAGTGCCAGATACACAGCCCCTACCCCAGCGCCAGATACATTGCCCCCAGTGCCAGATACACAGCCTCTCCACCAGTGCCAGATAAATTGCCCCCAGTGCCAGATACACAGCCCCTCCAGCAGCACTAGATACATTGGCCCCAGTGCCAGATACACTGTGTCGTCGTCGTCCCCAGCGCCAGATACATTGCCCTCAGTGCCAGGAACACTGCCCCCTCCACAGCACCTTATTGCCCCCAGTCCCAGCAGGGCTATTTCTTGCCAATTTGGTTCCCCAGTGCGAGATTTAAAAATGCGCCCCCCCATGACATAAAAAAATGTGCCCCGCCCCCCTTTCGATTGGCCTCTCCTCATTTTAATGGGTGTGGCCCTCGTTTGAAAAGACTACCTCACACCCCAGTATTTGACCCTGCACCAACAGATCACGCCCACCATTGGAAAAAAATTCTGCCATATTAAGCTCCACACAGTAATGCCCCTGCACCATATTATGCCACACACCGCAATGCCCTTGATACATTAAATTCCCACATTACGGCAGGCAGAGTCCCCATTTTACACATCACGGCAGGCAAGAGTCCCCATTTTATACATCACGGCAGGGAAGAGTCCCCTTTTTACACATTATGGCAGGCAAGTGTCCCCATTTTACACAGTATGGCAGGCAAGAGTCCCCATTTTATACATCACGGCAGACAGAGTTCCCATTTTATACATTACGGCATACAAATGACAGGCAAGTGTCCCCCTTTTTACATTGCCCCCCAGTGCCAGATTGCCCACATTGTCAGATACACTGTGTGTGTGTCCCAGCGCCAGATACATTGCCCTCAGTGCCAGGAACACTGCTCCCCCCACAGCGCCATATTGCCCCCAGTGCCAGATATTCTCTCCCCCCTCACACCAGATACATTGCCCCACACTGCCAGATACATTGCCCCACAGTGCCAGATATGTTGCCCCATAGTGCCAGATATGTTGCCTCACAGTGCCAGATATGTTGCCCCACAGTGCCAGATACGGTGCCCCACAGTGCCAGATACGGTGCCCCCCAGTGCCAGGTACGTTGCACCACAGTGCCAGATACATTGCCCCACAGTGCTTCTTCTTTCTTCATCCTCCGCACAGTGAATGTAGAAAATGGACCTGGCAGGGAGTGGCTGGGATGACGCAGATCGGCATCGCAAGCTACTGGAAACACTTGCGATATGAACTAGATAGTACACCGATCTAGCAAGGATTGACTTGACTGCACAGTCTATCTTTTCTTGCGATGCCGACCTTGCGGGACCACGCATCGGATCGAATCGGGATCGCAAGGTGACTTTCACCTTGCGATCTGCACTAACTTTTCTTTCGATTTTAACTATATAGTCAAAATTAAAAGAAAATATCTCACCATGTGTACACACCCTTATAATGATGGGGGGGAGCAGTATTGTAACTGGCTGACATATGCGCAGCCGGGCATCACCTGTAATTGAATTCCCTACATACAATTGTCAGTGGGCAATTTAGTAACATTATTTATCAACACATATTTCTATAGTGCTTTAATATTTGGCTGCATTTTACAATTGGGAACACAGAACTAAAACTTGAGTTTGACAGAGGTCCTGATTCAGACCCAGATGGATGTACAGCAGAATCAGGCCCAGAGAGGCAATGAGCATCATCTGATAAAATGCAGATGTCCTGAGATAAGTCATTCAGCAGTTACATACTACACACTGCCATATTTCTCCAACATCCTTATGCCCTGAGCTTAATCCATAAATGATCTTCAGTGTTTACAACAATGTGACCACAGCTGCATGTTTACACATATTAGAAGTAGAGATGAGCGGGTTCGGTTTCTCTGAAACCGAACCCGCACGAACTTCATGTTTTTTTCACGGGTCCGAGCAGACTCGGATCCTCCCGCCTTGCTCGGTTAACCCGAGCGCGCCCGAACGTCATCATGACGCTGTCGGATTCTCGCGAGACTCGGATTCTATATAAGGAGCCGCGCGTCGCCGCCATTTTCACACGTGCATTGAGATTGATAGGGAGAGGACGTGGCTGGCGTCCTCTCCATTAGAAATTAGATTAGAAGAGAGAGAGAGATTGTGCAGAGTCAGACAGAGTTTACCACAGTGACCAGTGCAGTTGTTGTTAGTTAACTTTTATTTATTTTAATATATCCGTTCTCTGCTATATCCGTTCTCTGCCTGAAAAAAAACGATACACAGCAGCAGCCAGTCACACAGTGTGACTCAGTCTGTGTGCACTCAGCTCAGCCCAGTGTGCTGCACATCAATGTATAAAAGGCAAAGCTTATAATAATTGTGGGGGAGACTGGGGAGCACTGCAGGTTGTTATAGCAGGAGCCCCCAGGAGTACATAATATTATATTAATTTAAAATTAAACAGTGCACACTTTTGCTGCAGGAGTGCCACTGCCAGTGTGACTAGTGGTGACCAGTGCCTGACCACCAGTATAGTAGTATATTGTTGTATGTATTGTATACTATCTCTTTATCAACCAGTCTATATTAGCAGCAGACACAGTACAGTGCGGTAGTTCACGGCTGTGGCTACCTCTGTGTCGGCAGTCGGAACTCGGCAGGCAGTCCGTCCATCCATAATTGTATTACAATATATACCACCTAACCGTGGTATTTTTTTTTCTTTCTTTATACCGTCGTCATAGTGTCATACTAGTTGTTACGAGTATACTACTATCTCTTTATCAACCAGTGTACAGTGCGGTAGTTCACGGCTGTGGCTACCTCTGTGTCGGCAGTCGGCAGGCAGTCCGTCCATCCATAATTGTATTATTATTATAATATATACCACCTAACCGTGGTTTTTTTTTTCATTCTTTATACCGTCATAGTGTCATACTAGTTGTTACGAGTATACTACTATCTCTTTATCAACCAGTGTACAGTGCGGTAGTTCACGGCTGTGGCTACCTCTGTGTCGGCAGTCGGCAGGCAGTCCGTCCATCCATAATTGTATTATTATTATAATATATACCACCTAACCGTGGTTTTTTTTTCATTCTTTATACCGTCATAGTGTCATACTAGTTGTTACGAGTATACTACTATCTCTTTATCAACCAGTGTACAGTGCGGTAGTTCACGGCTGTGGCTACCTCTGTGTCGGCAGTCGGCAGGCAGTCCGTCCATCCATAATTGTATTATTATTATAATATATACCACCTAACCGTGGTTTTTTTTTCATTCTTTATACCGTCGTCATAGTGTCATACTAGTTGTTACGAGTATACTACTATCTCTTTATCAACCAGTGTACAGTGCGGTAGTTCACGGCTGTGGCTACCTCTGTGTCGGCAGTCGGCAGGCAGTCCGTCCATCCATAATTGTATTATTATTATAATATATACCACCTAACCGTGTTTTTTTTTTCATTCTTTATACCGTCGTCATAGTGTCATACTAGTTGTTACGAGTATACTACTATCTCTTTATCAACCAGTGTACAGTGCGGTAGTTCACGGCTGTGGCTACCTCTGTGTCGGCAGTCGGCAGGCAGTCCGTCCATCCATAATTGTATTATTATTATTATATATACCACCTAACTGTGGTATTTTTTTTTCTTTCTTTATACCGTCGTCATAGTGTCATACTAGTTGTTACGAGTATACTACTATCTCTTTATCAACCAGTGTACAGTGCGGTAGTTCACGGCTGTGGCTACCTCTGTGTCGGCAGTCGGCAGGCAGTCCGTCCATCCATAATTGTATTATTATTATAATATATACCACCTAACTGTGGTATTTTTTTTTCTTTCTTTATACCGTCGTCATAGTGTCATACTAGTTGTTACGAGTATACTACTATCTCTTTATCAACCAGTGTACAGTGCGGTAGTTCACGGCTGTGGCTACCTCTGTGTCGGCAGTCGGCAGGCAGTCCGTCCATCCATAATTGTATTATTATTATAATATATACCACCTAACCGTGGTTTTTTTTTCATTCTTTATACCGTCATAGTGTCATACTAGTTGTTACGAGTATACTACTATCTCTTTATCAACCAGTGTACAGTGCGGTAGTTCACGGCTGTGGCTACCTCTGTGTCGGCAGTCGGCAGGCAGTCCGTCCATCCATAATTGTATTATTATTATAATATATACCACCTAACCGTGGTTTTTTTTTCATTCTTTATACCGTCATAGTGTCATACTAGTTGTTACGAGTATACTACTATCTCTTTATCAACCAGTGTACAGTGCGGTAGTTCACGGCTGTGGCTACCTCTGTGTCGGCAGTCGGCAGGCAGTCCGTCCATCCATAATTGTATTATTATTATAATATATACCACCTAACCGTGGTTTTTTTTTCATTCTTTATACCGTCGTCATAGTGTCATACTAGTTGTTACGAGTATACTACTATCTCTTTATCAACCAGTGTACAGTGCGGTAGTTCACGGCTGTGGCTACCTCTGTGTCGGCAGTCGGCAGGCAGTCCGTCCATCCATAATTGTATTATTATTATAATATATACCACCTAACCGTGGTTTTTTTTTCATTCTTTATACCGTCGTCATAGTGTCATACTAGTTGTTACGAGTATACTACTATCTCTTTATCAACCAGTGTACAGTGCGGTAGTTCACGGCTGTGGCTACCTCTGTGTCGGCAGTCGGCAGGCAGTCCGTCCATCCATAATTGTATTATTATTATAATATATACCACCTAACCGTGGTTTTTTTTTCATTCTTTATACCGTCGTCATAGTGTCATACTAGTTGTTACGAGTATACTACTATCTCTTTATCAACCAGTGTACAGTGCGGTAGTTCACGGCTGTGGCTACCTCTGTGTCGGCAGTCGGCAGGTATCCAATACTAGTATCCAATCCATCCATCTCCATTGTTTACCTGAGGTGCCTTTTAGTTCTGCCTATAAAATATGGAGAACAAAAAAGTTGAGGTTCCAAAATTAGGGAAAGATCAAGATCCACTTCCACCTCGTGCTGAAGCTGCTGCCACTAGTCATGGCCGAGACGATGAAATGCCAGCAACGTCGTCTGCCAAGGCCGATGCCCAATGTCATAGTACAGAGCATGTCAAATCCAAAACACCAAATATCAGAAAAAAAAGGACTCCAAAACCTAAAATAAAATTGTCGGAGGAGAAGCGTAAACTTGCCAATATGCCATTTACCACACGGAGTGGCAAGGAACGGCTGAGGCCCTGGCCTATGTTCATGGCTAGTGGTTCAGCTTCACATGAGGATGGAAGCACTCAGCCTCTCGCTAGAAAACTGAAAAGACTCAAGCTGGCAAAAGCACCGCAAAGAACTGTGCGTTCTTCGAAATCCCAAATCCACAAGGAGAGTCCAATTGTGTCGGTTGCGATGCCTGACCTTCCCAACACTGGAGGTGAAGAGCATGCGCCTTCCACCATTTGCACGCCCCCTGCAAGTGCTGGAAGGAGCACCCGCAGTCCAGTTCCTGATAGTCAGATTGAAGATGTCAGTGTTGAAGTACACCAGGATGAGGAGGATATGGGTGTTGCTGGCGCTGGGGAGGAAATTGACCAGGAGGATTCTGATGGTGAGGTGGTTTGTTTAAGTCAGGCACCCGGGGAGACACCTGTTGTCCGTGGGAGGAATATGGCCGTTGACATGCCAGGTGAAAATACCAAAAAAATCAGCTCTTCGGTGTGGAGGTATTTCACCAGAAATGCGGACAACAGGTGTCAAGCCGTGTGTTCCCTTTGTCAAGCTGTAATAAGTAGGGGTAAGGACGTTAACCACCTCGGAACATCCTCCCTTATACGTCACCTGCAGCGCATTCATAATAAGTCAGTGACAAGTTCAAAAACTTTGGGTGACAGCGGAAGCAGTCCACTGACCAGTAAATCCCTTCCTCTTGTAACCAAGCTCACGCAAACCACCCCACCAACTCCCTCAGTGTCAATTTCCTCCTTCCCCAGGAATGCCAATAGTCCTGCAGGCCATGTCACTGGCAAGTCTGACGAGTCCTCTCCTGCCTGGGATTCCTCCGATGCATCCTTGCGTGTAACGCCTACTGCTGCTGGCGCTGCTGTTGTTGCCGCTGGGAGTCGATGGTCATCCCAGAGGGGAAGTCGTAAGCCCACTTGTACTACTTCCAGTAAGCAATTGACTGTTCAACAGTCCTTTGCGAGGAAGATGAAATATCACAGCAGTCATCCTACTGCAAAGCGGATAACTGAGTCCTTGACAACTATGTTGGTGTTAGACGTGCGTCCGGTATCCGCCGTTAGTTCACAGGGAACTAGACAATTTATTGAGGCAGTGTGCCCCCGTTACCAAATACCATCTAGGTTCCACTTCTCTAGGCAGGCGATACCGAGAATGTACACGGACGTCAGAAAAAGACTCACCAGTCTCCTAAAAAATGCAGTTGTACCCAATGTCCACTTAACCACGGACATGTGGACAAGTGGAGCAGGGCAGGGTCAGGACTATATGACTGTGACAGCCCACTGGGTAGATGTATGGACTCCCGCCGCAAGAACAGCAGCGGCGGCACCAGTAGCAGCATCTCGCAAACGCCAACTCTTTCCTAGGCAGGCTACGCTTTGTATCACCGCTTTCCAGAATACGCACACAGCTGAAAACCTCTTACGGCAACTGAGGAAGATCATCGCGGAATGGCTTACCCCAATTGGACTCTCCTGTGGATTTGTGGCATCGGACAACGCCAGCAATATTGTGTGTGCATTAAATCTGGGCCAATTCCAGCACGTCCCATGTTTTGCACATACCTTGAATTTGGTGGTGCAGAATTTTTTAAAAAACGACAGGGGCGTGCAAGAGATGCTGTCGGTGGCCAGAAGAATTGCGGGACACTTTCGGCGTACAGGCACCACGTACAGAAAACTGGAGCACCACCAAAAACTACTGAACCTGCCCTGCCATCATCTGAAGCAAGAAGTGGTAACGAGGTGGAATTCAACCCTCTATATGCTTCAGAGGTTGGAGGAGCAGCAAAAGGCCATTCAAGCCTATACAATTGAGCACGATATAGTAGGTGGAATGCACCTGTCTCAAGTGCAGTGGAGAATGATTTCAACGTTGTGCAAGGTTCTGATGCCCTTTGAACTTGCCACACGTGAAGTCAGTTCAGACACTGCCAGCCTGAGTCAGGTCATTCCCCTCATCAGGCTTTTGCAGAAGAAGCTGGAGGCATTGAAGAAGGAGCTAACACGGAGCGATTCCGCTAGGCATGTGGGACTTGTGGATGCAGCCCTTAATTCGCTTAACAAGGATTCACGGGTGGTCAATCTGTTGAAATCAGAGCACTACATTTTGGCCACCGTGCTCGATCCTAGATTTAAAGCCTACCTTGGATCTCTCTTTCCGGCAGACACAGGTCTGCTGGGGTTGAAAGACCTGCTGGTGACAAAATTGTCAAGTCAAGCGGAACGCGACCTGTCAACATCTCCTCCTTCACATTCTCCCGCAACTGGGGGTGCGAGGAAAAGGCTCAGAATTCCGAGCCCACCCGCTGGCGGTGATGCAGGGCAGTCTGGAGCGACTGCTGATGCTGACATCTGGTCCGGACTGAAGGACCTGACAACGATTACGGACATGTCGTCTACTGTCACTGCATATGATTCTCTCAACATTGATAGAATGGTGGAGGATTATATGAGTGACCGCATCCAAGTAGGCACGTCACACAGTCCGTACTTATACTGGCAGGAAAAAGAGGCAATTTGGAGGCCCTTGCACAAACTGGCTTTATTCTACCTAAGTTGCCCTCCCACAAGTGTGTACTCCGAAAGAGTGTTTAGTGCCGCCGCTCACCTTGTCAGCAATCGGCGTACGAGGTTACATCCAGAAAATGTGGAGAAGATGATGTTCATTAAAATGAATTATAATCAATTCCTCCGCGGAGACATTGACCAGCAGCAATTGCCTCCACAAAGTACACAGGGAGCTGAGATGGTGGATTCCAGTGGGGACGAATTGATAATCTGTGAGGAGGGGGATGTACACGGTGATATATCGGAGGGTGAAGATGAGGTGGACATCTTGCCTCTGTAGAGCCAGTTTGTGCAAGGAGAGATTAATTGCTTCTTTTTTGGGGGGGGTCCAAACCAACCCGTCATATCAGTCACAGTCGTGTGGCAGACCCTGTCACTGAAATGATGGGTTGGTTAAAGTGTGCATGTCCTGTTTTGTTTATACAACATAAGGGTGGGTGGGAGGGCCCAAGGATAATTCCATCTTGCACCTCTTTTTTCTTTTCTTTTTCTTTGCATCATGTGCTGATTGGGGAGGGTTTTTTGGAAGGGACATCCTGCGTGACACTGCAGTGCCACCCCTAGATGGGCCCGGTGTTTGTGTCGGCCACTAGGGTCGCTAATCTTACTCACACAGCTACCTCATTGCGCCTCTTTTTTTCTTTGCGTCATGTGCTGTTTGGGGAGGGTTTTTTGGAAGGGACATCCTGCGTGACACTGCAGTGCCACTCCTAGATGTGCCCGGTGTTTGTGTCGGCCACTAGGGTCGCTAATCTTACTCACACAGTCAGCTACCTCATTGCGCCTCTTTTTTTCTTTGCGTCATGTGCTGTTTGGGGAGGGTTTTTTGGAAGGGCCATCCTGCGTGACACTGCAGTGCCACTCCTAGATGGGCCCGGTGTTTGTGTCGGCCACTAGGGTCGCTTATCTTTCTCACACAGTCAGCTACCTCATTGCGCCTCTTTTTTTCTTTGCGTCATGTGCTGTTTGGGGAGGGTTTTTTGGAAGGGACATCCTGCGTGACACTGCAGTGCCACTCCTAGATGGGCCCGGTGTTTGTGTCGGCCACTAGGGTCGCTAATCTTACTCACACAGCTACCTCATTGCGCCTCTTTTTTTCTTTGCGTCATGTGCTGTTTGGGGAGGGTTTTTTGGAAGGGACATCCTGCGTGACACTGCAGTGCCACTCCTAGATGTGCCCGGTGTTTGTGTCGGCCACTAGGGTCGCTAATCTTACTCACACAGTCAGCTACCTCATTGCGCCTCTTTTTTTCTTTGCGTCATGTGCTGTTTGGGGAGGGTTTTTTGGAAGGGCCATCCTGCGTGACACTGCAGTGCCACTCCTAGATGGGCCCGGTGTTTGTGTCGGCCACTAGGGTCGCTTATCTTTCTCACACAGTCAGCTACCTCATTGCGCCTCTTTTTTTCTTTGCGTCATGTGCTGTTTGGGGAGGGTTTTTTGGAAGGGACATCCTGCGTGACACTGCAGTGCCACTCCTAGATGGGCCCGGTGTTTGTGTCGGCCACTAGGGTCGCTAATCTTACTCACACAGCTACCTCATTGCGCCTCTTTTTTTCTTTGCGTCATGTGCTGTTTGGGGAGGGGTTTTTGGAAGGGACATCCTGCGTGACACTGCAGTGCCACTCCTAGATGGGCCCGGTGTTTGTGTCGGCCACTAGGGTCGCTTATCTTACTCACACAGCGACCTCGGTGCAAATTTTAGGACTAAAAATAATATTGTGAGGTGTGATGTGTTCAGAATAGGCTGAAAATGAGTGTAAATTATGTTTTTTGAGGTTAATAATACTTTGGGATCAAAATTACCCCCAAATTCTATGATTTAAGCTGTTTTTTAGGGTTTTTTGAAAAAAACACCCGAATCCAAAACACACCCGAATCCGACAAAAATAATTCGGTGAGGTTTTGCCAAAACGCGTTCGAACCCAAAACACGGCCGCGGAACCGAACCCAAAACCAAAACACAAAACCCGAAAAATTTCAGGCGCTCATCTCTAATTAGAAGGTAGATTAGCATCTTATATATTCCTGTTTTCTATGCTCTAATTACTGAAGTGTAGCAGAGTAACTACCCACTCATATAGAGATCATCCTAATATATACGTATATATACAGCACAAGCATATTCTGTTGCATTTTACAAATGGGAATAAAACAGTATTAAAATGAGACTGGTTAACAGCACACAGAGAGGCATGAGGTGAGGGTTTTAAGGCTCCCATACACCTACAGTAAGTGTTGATTGCCCAACCCGGATGTAGTCAAAAGGTCAACAATAACAATGGCGATATTCATAATGCTAACAGCAATGTCGACAAAATGTTGACAAGCATTATGGTGGAATGCCAACATTGACAAAATATTGACATTAGGGTTCAATTGTGGGGGGTGGTTAGAGGTAGGCTGCGAGGCTCAAGGGGAGAATAATGTAAGGAACTAGAGGGAGGGTTAGTGGAGAAATAGTTATCGGAGGAATGTCCCGGTGGTAACGGTCATGTGAAAATCCAGCTGAATCTGCCAGGAAAGGTCATCGCTGGCCCACCAGGGATCATTCGCTGACATTCTATCATTCTAGAACATACAGTTGAGGATAGATCAAAGGCTCTACAAGATAAATTACAATTGGAATGGTAACACAATGATTAAAACATAAATATACATCACTTGTGTTTTTTGAAGTCTTTTCCACACTGCTACTCTCTTATGCCATATCACAGATCCCAGATATTAACATATGAAAAAAAAAGAAATACAAGAATATGGGTGGTAACGTTCGAAAAAAAATGTATAATCCTGTGAATGTCCAAGAAACAGAGCCCTATCGTGCCACAAGTACTTGATAGGAGATAAGGACAGTGCCTCGCCACCGCTTCACAATATAGATGAATGTACCAAGACTCACATAGAGAATTTTAAGACCTTATATATAAAGCTATCTTTTGAACTTCACCACAAATAGCAAAATAATGAAGGAAATCTGCTCAGAAAAACGTACCCGACTCACTTCATGATAAGACTGGTACCACGTATCAAGGTTTCTTTATGCCGAATTGAGCCACACCTTCAAAAATCCAACAAAGACTCACTGGGGTATATTTACTAAAATTCGTATTTGTACCGATTTGGAGGGTGATTCATCAAGAATGAGATCGAAAGTGTAAATTTGCAACTTTTTGAATTTATTACGACTAATTTACTAAGATGTCATATTCTGCATTTCCGTGTTTTCCGATGTCGATGTCATTCGTATTTTTTGGCAGTGTTTTACGGGAGTGAATAGTAAAACACTGCCGACATTAACACAATGAATCTCCGTGCAGGGCTTCATTGTGCATCTTTCGTAAAAAAAATAACCTTTTCACAAATCTTTAAAAAAAAATGCGTGGGGTCCCCCCCCCCCCTAAGCAAAACCAGCCTCGGGCTCTTTGAGCCGGTCCTGGTTCACAAAATATGTGGAAAAAAAATGACCGGGGTTCCCCCATATTTCATAAACCAGCACCGGGCTCTGCGCCTGGTCCTGGTTCCAAAAATACGGTGGGACAAAAAGCGTAGGGTTCCCCCGTATTTTTGAAACCAGCATCGGGCTCCACTAGTCAGGTACATAATGCCACAGCCCGGGGACACTTTTATATTGGTCCCTGCGGCCCTGGCATTACATACCCAACTAGTCACCCCTGGCCTGGGTTACCCTGGAGGAGTGGGAACCCCTTAAATCAAGGGGTCCCCCCTCCAGCCACCCAAGGGCCAGGGGTGAAGCCCGAGGCTGTCCCCCCCCATCCAAGGGCGGCAGATAGGGGGCTGATAGCCTTTTGTAAAAATTAGAATATTGTTTTTAGTAGCAGTACTACAAGTCCCAGCAAGCCTCTCCCGCAAGCTGGTACTTGGAGAACCACAAGTACCAGCATGCGGAGGAAAAACGGGCCCGCTGGTACCTGTAGTACTACTACTAAAAAAATACCCCCCAAAAAACAGGACACACGCACCGTGAAAGTATAATTTTATTACATACATACACACCACCATACATACATACATACTTACCTATGTTCACACGTGGCTCGGTCCTCTTCTCCATGTAGAATCCAGTGTAGATCGGTCCTCTTCTGTTCTTTGTATAATCCACGTACTTGGCAAATGCACTGTAGAAAATACCATAGTTTTGTGCAGTATAATATAACATACGTATAATTAGTACACAGTTTGGAAACTGATCCCTAGAGGTTGAGGAGGGGGGCCCACCGGTTGTTTCCACTGTACCCCTGTGGGCCAGTCCGACACTGCCCTCAATACTCAGTGATGTTCGGTCTCTGGCAGCAATGGTGGGGTTAATCTCAAATGAGGCACTGGTTTGTTAGCCACTCAGAGCTCGCGGACAGGCAGCCGCGGCTCCTGATTGGCTGGTGGTCCGCGAGCTATGATTGGCTAACCAACCGGTGCTTCATTTGAGATACCCACCGCTGGAGACTGTACTCACTTCTTCAGTCACTGAGCATTGAGGGACAGGAAAGGCGCGTGCTGCACTCTCCTCCCTTCACATAGCAGCAACAACAGAGGCAGCAGTGAGCAGTGGTTGCGGGGGGACACTGTGGGGCAATGTGTATCTGGCATTATAAAGCAATGTGTATATGACATTATGGGGCAATGTGTATCTGGCACTGTGGGAGCGTATCTGGCACTGTGTGTGCATATATGGCACTGTAGGGAGCATTTGTATATCTAGCAATGTGGGGCATTTGTGTATTTGGCACCGTGGGGCATTTGTATATCTGGCACCGTGGGGCATTTGTATATCTGGCACTGTGGGGCATTTGTATATCTGGCACTGTGGGGGCATATGTGTATCTGCCCCCATCCCCTTATGTGTATCCCGTTCCCATTTTCTTTGGCCACTCCCCATGTGGCATTTGTACACACCCATTTTTTGGTGCGCGTACACAGTACCACTAAGACATTTTTTCTGCTTGCACCACTGAAAATAAGTCTAGATGTGGTTTGCTGATATGTTGCTAGGGTTGGATAATACTCTCAGAAGATGACCACATACAGGCATGCTACAGCCACATTTGTGGCCAAGTGTGGTAATGGGATGCAGTCGATATCCTGGCGCTCAGGATCCAAACAGTCCTAATGCTGACAGAAAGTACCGAGGGTAAGGTTAGGCACTGGGGGGGTTGGTTAGGGTTAGGCGGTGAGAGGAGAAAGTTAAAGTTAGGCTGCAGGAGGAGTGGGTTAGGGTTAGCCTTAAAATACCAAAATCTACCGGGATTTTGAACACCGGGATGCTGCTTTCAGGATTCTGACCATCAGGATCCTGTGCACCAGGATATCAATACCAACCTGTGGTAGTGATTTCATCCAAGTGGGGATATTGTAATTTTGAAAACTCACTAGTTGCGATGTTGCGGCTCAACAGGAGGGCGGTTTGTGCTAGATTTGTTTGGAGTCATGGAATGCGTACTGTAGGTGGGAAAGATTCCTAAGATACAGACTTTAAAAGCTGTATGATGTCTCAGAATTCAGGAATTTGTCCAGATATCTGATCGTTAATTATTATCATTATTATTTTAATTACGAATTATTATTTTTTTTCTGCTACTATGACCTGCCACGAATGTGACTATGGTGACCTCTTGCAGAGTGGAGGATTTAGTATTGCGTGATTGATGCCTTGGGGTATGTGTAAGATCACTATGACCACGATATCCTGTCTGCAGTTTCTACTGGTGTGTCATTTCCCTTACACTGACACACAGCGCCATCTACCTGCAGCACTAAATATAGTCCCACTTCTATTCTGTAAAACAGCGTTTTTCAACCGCTGTGCCGCGGTTCTGAGATGTGATGCCAGAGGTGCCCGGTGACGCTGCATAACCCTGCCGCTGCCTCACTTTAAATCATAATGTCCAGCTCGGGCGGCGTTGGCTCTTCCGGGTAGCCCAGATGCAGCCGGCCCGTGACCTGTATGAGCAGCAGCATGACTCATAGGTTACACACGCACACTAAGTCACCTGCCCGCCCAGTGCTCCTCCACGTCACCTGCCGACCCAGTGCTCCTTCACATCACCTGCTCCTGTGTCCTCGTTCCTCACTGCTGGCTGCACCGCTGAAGGAGGAAGAACTTTCTATGTCTTTATGACATGCTGTGCTGCGGCTACATTACCTTCCTCAGCGGCACTGCATACTGCCATGGCCTGGTTCCCGGGTACTTGCAGCGGGGGGACACCGGTGTGCTTCAGGCACACCACCGCTATTATTCTCCAGGATCGTGTAGCTGCACTTGAAGGGGGGAGGTAAGGTAGATCGCCATCCAGTCGCGGCCTCAAGAAACGGACTGCGCCGCTGGCATGGACACTGTGTCGCACTATATCCACCAGGGCAAGAAGCACAGGTTAGATTTATTAAAATCCATTTGTAAAAGGCTCCACAGTACCCGGTGGTGAAGTCCAGCAGAGGGGATAAGGTACTGACTTATAGCCCCTCCCCAATCTCCGGGCGCCATCTACTGCTGGTGTTCCCGCCCTGGAGCAGCATCTCTCTCTCTCCCTCACTCCCTGGAGAGATTTTGGTGCCATAACATTGCTGGGCTGATCTCCGGGACTGCTGGGCACTGTCTCCTCTGTAAATCCGCCTGTATAATCAGCGCTGTGCATTTACAGACACTTAAGTATTCTACATGTCATTTTAGACAGTGCTAGTTAAGAACAAGTGTACTGCTATCTGAATATTTAGTACAAGTATTCTGTGATATACATCCAGTGTTTACTGTGCATTGTTATATCTGTATACATACATACCTACATGTAATTACAAGTCCAGTGCAGTTTTATTGTTATACTGTGTATGATTATTCCTACATTGTACCTGTGACTGAGTGTGCCTATAGCTGCTGTGTGAATTCCACTCTTGTGTATCACACGTTTGCTATCACTATATTCTGTAACATAGTAACATAGTATCTGAGGTTGAAAAAAGACAATTGTCCATCGAGTTCAACCTATTTGTGGTCTCCTATGCATGATGATTTGACTAAAATTTCTGACTGATGCTGCTGTCACCCGTTTCATTTTATCTCTATTTATAGTAACTATACTGCATGACTATGCACCATACCCCTTGATATCCTTATCCATTAGGAATTTATCTAACCCATTCTTAAAGGTGTTGACAGATTCTGCCATTACAACTCCCTCAGGCAGGGAATTCCAAACACGTATTGTCCTTACCGTGAAAAAGCCTTTACGCCATATTGTGCGGAATCTCCTCTCCTCTAACCTGAGCGAGTGTCCACAAGTCCTCTGTGTTGATCTAACCAAAAACAGGTCCCGCGCAAGCTCAGTGTATTGTCCCCTTATATATTTGTAGATGTTGATCATATTCCCTCTTAGTCTCCGCTTTTCCAATGTAAACATGCCTAGTCTTGCAAACCTTTCCTTGTATTCCATCGTCTCCATGCCCCTAATTAGTTTGGTCGCCCTTCTCTGAACTTTTTATAGCTCCAGGATATCCTTTTTGTAGTACGGTGCCCAGAATTGTACACAGTATTCAAGGTGTGGCCTCACTAGTGATTTATATAACGGGAGTATAATACTCTCGTCCCTTGCATCAATACCCCGTTTTATGCATGCTAATATCTTATTAGCCTTCTTTGCTGCAGTCCTACTTTGGGTACTACTGCTTAGTTTGCTATCTATGAGGACACCTGTACCCTGGGGAACTAGGTGCATCAGGGTCTCATAATATAGTGCTACACAGCGTATACTGTTTGTAATCTCACTGTGTTTTTCAATCACCCCACAACACTTATATCCTCTGTTTGTGCTCTGTATTTAGTGTCACAAAACACAGGGGATTATTTGCTGTTTTTTTGTGTTTGTCTGCTTATATTGTACTATTACATTGTAAGGCTACATCCCACATGATGTCTGCTACACAGGGTGGGACATTCGCGGACGCTCCTGCATCATGCAGTGCTGTCGTCATGGATTCAGCAATGTGGGAAGTGTTAGCTGCTGGTTCAGGTGTGTGTGTGGGGGGGTCATACATCTCCCAGTCCGTCTGTGGCATCTATGATCAATCAAGACCCACCTTTTTAAATATACTGACTACGCTTGCAACACGTCTCACGTTCCCCTGTGGGGCCTCCTGTGCCATTACAGCCACATTTTGTCCCTGTAGAAAAATCCGCCATGGCCGGATACTTTGTCTACCAAGTTGCAGAAATTAAATCAGACTTTGGTTAGACAAAAGTCCACACCACGTCCCTCTGGGGTTAAGGGGTCATCTAAGCGGGCCATATCTTCCTCACAATCCACTAATATTTTGGATAATTCTTCCAATAAAGATGGGGAATATACTGATCCGTCAGACACTGATACAGTTGCTTCTGATGAGGTATCTGCAACCCAGGTTGATGTTCCTGACCTTGTGGATGCTATCAAGCTGATTCTCCATATTGATGATGACATTGAGCCTCCTGTTACATCTAAGAAACCTGATAAGTTTAAACGTGAGAAGGTTGCTAAAGTCGTTTTACCACATTCTGACTTCTTAATTGACTTACGCTAGGAAACCTGGTCATCTCCAGGAAATACGTTTTCCCTGTCTAAAAAGATGCTAGCTCATTACCCTATCCCTGGGGAGTTGAGCAACAAGTGGGAAACTACACCTCCTGTGGACTCTCATGTCGCCCGTCTTGTGGTGTCTTCTACTCTGCCTGTCACCACTGTCACCTCACTGAAGGAACCGACAGATAAGCGTGTGGAGGGATGGCTGAAGTCTATTTACACTCTTGTGCTGTACATAGACCCACTATGGCTGCTTCTTGAGCGGCAAAAGGAATTGAAGCATGGGTTCAAGCAATTGAGTAGGAGCTGCCTCAGGATTTTTCTGACATTGCCAGACAGTATCTGTTGTATATTACCACAGCCTCTCATTATATTCAGGAGGCGGCCTCTGATGCAGGAGTCGTGGGTGGCCAAGGCTTCTACTACAGTACATCTATCCTGGCCCACCAGATTCTGTGGTTGAGGTTCTGGAAAGTGGACCTGGACTCTAAAAAGACCTTGGAGGTACTACCTTTCAAAGGAGACATCCTGTTTGGGGAAGATCTGAATAAGATTGTGACTGACTTGGAGACAGCCAAGACTGCGTTTCTCCCAAGTACTAATCCTTCTGCTCAGAAGGCTAAGAGTGCCACTTTTCATTCCTTTCGACCTCCAATTAAAGCAAAAGGTCAGGCGTACCCAAGACAGGCTCATACTTCCAAAACCACTAAGCCTAAATCTAATCAATCCTGGGCCACCCGTCAGTCTGCTTCCAAACAAGACAAGCCTGCTGCTGTTATGATACCAGTACGTCTGACCAGAGGAGATCTTATGACGGAGGTCAGAGTACTGGAATGGAATGCTGGTTACGGGAGCAGGAAAGCCTAGTAACCCCTGGCGCCCTAACTCCGTTGTCTCGCCCGTGTTATCAGAAATCCCCTGCGAGACTATGGTTGCTTGAGCCCATGGCAGCCGCGTTTGAAGGGCGGATTATGTCTGCCCAGCTCCGATGCCCCCTCAGGTCTTAATGGGAGACAAAGGGAAATCCGAGACAGGGTGATAACAAGGGGCCCTCTGACTAAGCAACCAGGCCAGGGGTTACAAGCAAACTAACTTAAACCAGAAGTATGTGCGGACAAACCGCCAGGGAAAAGGACAACCAAAAATCCACGAATCCGTTACTCCTATCCAGCACCGCTGGATACCAGAGTGGATTTGTGGGAGCGGAATCCTCCGCAAAAACTCCGAAACACAATATAACCAAATTATAAATAGTAAGCGGTCAAGCCGCAACACACGGCTACGCCGCGACTCACGAACACCACAGGATGTTAAAGGTGCTCGGTCAGGACTCCAGGAAAAGATGACAACTTCCGAGTATGGGACCACTGAGGACAGGAACGACCGGATAGACAGGACTGGAAAACTCTCTGCAACAGACACAGCAAACAGGAAGCTATTACCGGCGTCTGTGAGAAGTCCAGAGAGTGCTTTTAACTGGGAGCTCTCCAATCAGGAGCCAGACAGGGTAATTAACAATCATGCCGTGCAGCTGCATGCTGCACGGCCAGGATACCAATGAGGTGATTAATCTAGACCCAGCAACGGGGAACGCGGTCCGACCGTGGCGTCCCCGTTGCTAGGGTCTGAGCGGCTCCGTGCGCCCGGCGTCTTAGCGTTGCTAGGGAGCCGGCGGCTGTCCGCAACGGCGTCCCTAGTTGCTAGGCGCCGGGCCGCACTGACGGGCGGACCCTCGGCGCCTAACAGTACCCCCCCTTGAGGAGGGGTCAAGGAACCCCCAAGGCCAGGTTTCTGAGGAAATTCTCGAAAAAATGCCCTTTTGAGCCTCGGGGCATGGAGATCCTCATCCAGGACCCAAGACCTTTCTTCTGGACCATAACCTCTCCAATGTACCAAAAAATAAAGCCGACCCCGGGACAACTTGGAATCGAGAACCTTCTCCACCAAGAACTCCTGCTGACCCTGTACATCTATTGGTGATTTCCCCTGAGAGATCTTCCGAGGAAATCTACTGGAAGAAACGTATGGTTTCAACAAGGAGCAATGGAAGGTATTTCCGATCCGGAGAGTTCTTGGTAAACGTAACCGGAAAGCAACTGGATTGATTTTTTTTATAATATGAAATGGTCCAATAAATTTAGGGCCCAATCTGGCTGAGGTTTGTCGAAGTTTAATGTTGCGAGTCGACAACCATACCCTATCTACAACTTTAAAAGTGCACGGCCGCCGGAGCCTGTCAGAAATTTTTTTCTCCCGAAATGCCGCTTTTCTGAGAGCAAGGTGCACTTTTCTCCAAATGAGTCTGAGATGAGTGGTCAAGGTCAGTGAGGAGACAGAGGAATGTTGAAAAAAGGAATTAGCTCTGGGGTGAAAACCAAAAACTGTAAAAAATGGAGACACATTGGTGGAAGAATGACAGGCATTGTTGTAAGCAAACTCCGCCAACGGAAGAAACTCGGACCAGTCATTTTGGAGTTTGGCCGAGTACAAACGCAAATATTGTTTTAATGATTGATTAACTCGCTCAGTCTGCCCGTTGGATTGGGGATGGTAGCCAGACGTTAAAGACAATTTCATCTTTAAAGAGGCACAAAAAGACTTCCAAAATTGTGCAATGAATTGTGGACCCCGATCAGAAACAATATCAGTGGGTAACCCATGGAGTCTGAAAACATGGCGGAGGAACAAAACTGCCAATCCCTGGGCAGATGGCAATCGGGGAAGAGCAATGAAATGGGCCATCTTGCTAAAACGGTCAACTACCACCCATATGACTCGGCATCCGGCTGACAGAGGGAGGTCCACCACAAAATCCATGGAAATATGAGACCATGGCCTGAGAGGAACATTCAAGGGCATAAGTTGACCGATAGGCAAGGAACGGGGAACTTTATGCTGTGCACAGACCTGACACGAAAAAACAAACTCCTTAATGTCTTTGGAAAGACCAGGCCACCATACTGAGCGGGAGACTAATTCCAAAGTCTTAGCGATCCCCGGATGCCCGGCAACTTTGCTATCATGAAACTCCGTCAAAACAGTTGCTCTCAAAAACTCAGGGACATAAAGACGACCAGCAGGAGTATTTCCAGGAGCTTGATGTTGAAGCTGCTTTAACTGGGTAAATAAATCTTGTGTGAGGCCTGCCCGAATGACTGAAGGCGGAAGTATGGGAGTAACAGGACTGTTATCATGAACTGGAAGAAAACTGCGTGACAGGGCATCCGCCTTGGTATTCTTGGAACCTGGCCTGAAGGTGATAATAAACTTGAAACGAGTAAAAAATAAAGCCCAACGAGCTTGCCGGGCATTCAGCCGTTTAGCTGATTCAATGCACTGAAGATTTTTGTGATCAGTCAAAACTGAAATGGTATGTGTTGCTCCCTCAAGCCAATGCCTCCACTCCTCGAAAGCCCATTTAATAGCCAGTAATTCCCGGTTACCAACATCGTAGTTGGATTCAGCAGATGAGAATTTCCTGGACATAAAGGCACAAGGATGTCATTCTAGAGAATCCGGATCCTTCTGAGATAGGATAGCCCCAACTCCAACCTCCGAGGCATCAACCTCAACAATGAAAGGCAATTCTGGGTTGGGATGTCTGAGGACTGGGGCTGAGACAAAGGCTTGTTTCAAGGCCTGAAAAGATAACTCAGCTTCACGTGACCAGTTGGTAGGATCCGCTCCCTTCTTAGTCAGTGCCACAATGGGAGCAACTAGGTCGGAGAAAGAGTGAATAAATCTTCTATAATAATTCGCAAACCCTAAAAAGCGCTGAATTGCTTTTAAGTTGGTGGGTTGCGCCCAACTAAGGATGGCTTGGAGCTTCTTCGGTTCCATACAGAATCCCCGAGGGGAAATAATGTACCCTAAAAAGGATACCTCCGTGACATGAAATTCACACTTCTCCAGCTTGGCATATAGGTGATTTTCACGTAATTTTTTTAGAACCTGACGCACCTGGGTAACATGCTGTTCAATAGAGTCAGAATATATCAAGATATCGTCTAAATAGACTACTACGAATCTTCCAAGAAAATCACGGAGCACATCGTTAATGAGATCCTGGAAAACTGCCGGAGCGTTAGACAGGCCGAATGGCATAACCAGATACTCATAGTGACCCGACTGAGTACTGAATGCCGTTTTCCACTCATCCCCTGACTTGATTCGGATGAGGTTATATGCTCCTCTCAGGTCAATCTTAGAAAAAATCACAGCCGAACGTAGCTGATCAAAGAGGACAGAAATCAGCGGCAAAGGGTAAGTATTTTTTACTGAGATTTTATTCAAAGCTCTAAAGTCAATGCAAGGTCTGAGTGATCCATCCTTCTTCTCCACAAAGAAGAAGCCTGCACTTAAAGGGGATTTAGATGGCCTGATAAATCCTTTCCCTAGGCTTTCTTTAACATATTCATTCATGGCCACAGTTTCTGGTCCGGACAATGCATATAACCTTCCCTTAGGCAAAGTGGCACCAGGAATTAGCTCAATAGCACAATCATAAGGCCGATGGGGAGGCAGAATGTCCGCATTGCCCTTGGAAAATACGTCAACAAAATCCTGGTATTCCACAGGAATGGGTGCGGGAATGACAGCAGCTATTCTGATGGGAAGCGTAATACATTCCTTATTACAGATGGTACCCCATTGTGAGATCTCCCCCGACTGCCAATCAATGATGGGATTATGAAAGGCCAGCCAAGGGTGACCCAGAACCACTGGAACTGCTGGGCAATGGGTAAGGAAAAATTCAATTTTTTCGGAATGAAGAGCTCCTACCGAAAATAGTACAGGAGGTGTACAGAGAGAAATAACCCCATTGGACAAGGGACTCCCATCTAAACCATGCATGGTGATATATCTAGCCAAGGCTAACTGAGGAATACCTAAGGCCTTGGCCCACGTTAAGTCCATAAAGTTCCCTGCAGCTCCACTGTCAACAAAAGCCGACACCGAGGAACAGAGGCTGCCAAAGGAAACTTTAGCTGGGACTAACAGTGAATTATTTGAGGAGATAAGCTGCAGACCAAAGTGAACCCCCTCACAATTCACTTGGTCGAGGCGTTTCCCGACTTGTTCGGACAATTACGGGCAAAATGTCCCTTACTCCCACAGTACAAACAAAGACCAGAATTTTGCCTTCTGGTTCTTTCTTCAGGAGACAGCTTGGAGAGACCTATCTGCATGGGCTCCTCTATGTCCACAGGAATGGAAACAACACCAGGAGTAGACCTGACAGGTGCTCTTTTTTCAGCCCTCCGCTCTCTGAGACGACGATCAATCTTAATAGAAAGTTCCATGAGTTTATCAAGAGTCTCAGGAGCGGGATACTGAAGGAGACTGTCTTTTATAGACTCAGATAAGCCGAGGCGAAACTGACTGCGCAGGGCTGGGTCATTCCATCCACAGTCGTTCGATCAACGGCGAAACTCCGTACAATAAATCTCTGCGGGATTCTTACCCTGTCTGAGAGCACGCAAATGACTCTCGGCGGATGCCTCTCTATCAGGGTCATCATACAAAAGTCCTAAAGACCCCAGAAAGGCGTCTACAGACAACAATGCCGGATCGTCTGTTCTTAAACCAAAAGCCGAGGTCTGGGGATCCCCCTGAAGTAAAGAAATAATAATTCCGACCCGCTGAGATTCTGTACCTGAGGAGACTGGTCTTAAACGAAAATAAAGTTTACAAGACTCTTTAAAATTAAAAAACTGCTTTCTATCCCCAGAAAAACGGTCAGGCAAATGCATTTTTGGTTCAGGAACGACCCTCGGGGAAGTCCGTAACAGATCTTCCTGTGACCTCACCCGAAGGGATAGATCCTGAACCATCTGAGTAAGTTCTTGAATCTGACTAACTAGAAGCTGGCCAGGATTTGGCCCTACACCAGTGGGATTCATGAGGCCGACAAATCTTCTAAACTGAAATAAGGGAAAAAATCAAACCCTGTTTAATTTTAAATTTTAGTCTGGCCGGTAATAATGTTATGATACCAGTACGTCTGACCAGAGGAGATCTTATGACGGAGGTCAGAGTACTGGAATGGAATGCTGGTTACGGGAGCAGGAAAGCCTAGTAACCCCTGGCGCCCTAACTCCGTTGTCTCGCCCGTGTTATCAGAAATCCCCTGCGAGACTATGGTTGCTTGAGCCCATGGCAGCCGCGTTTGAAGGGCGGATTATGTCTGCCCAACTCCAATGCCCCCTCAGGTCTTAATGGGAGACAAAGGGAAATCCGAGACAGGGTGATAACAAGGGGCACTCTGACTAAGCAACCAGGCCAGGGGTTACAAGCTAACTAACTTAAACCAGAAGTATGTGCGGACAAACCGCCAGGGAAAAGGACAACCAAAAATCCACGAATCCGTTACTCCTATCCAGCACCGCTGGATACCAGAGTGGATTTGTGGGAGCGGAATCCTCCGCAAAAACTCCGAAACACAATACAACCAAATTATAAATAGTAAGCGGTCAAGCCGCAACACACGGCTACGCCGCGACTCACGAACACCACAGGATGTTAAAGGTGCTCGGTCAGGACTCCAGGAAAAGATGACAAATTCCGAGCATGGGACCACTGAGGACAGGAACGACCGGATAGACAGGACTGGAAAACTCTCTGCAACAGACACAGCTATCAGGAAGCTATTACCGGCGTCTGTGAGAAGTCCAGAGAGTGCTTTTAACTGGGAGCTCTCCAATCAGGAGCCAGACAGGGTAATTAACAATCATGCCGTGCAGCTGCATGCTGCACGGCCAGGATACCAATGAGGTGATTAATCTAGACCCAGCAACGGGGAACACGGTCCGACCGTGGCGTCCCCGTTGCTAGGGTCTGAGCGGCTCCGTGCGCCCGGCGTCTTAGCGTTGCTAGGGAGCCGGCGGCTGTCCGCAACGGCGTCCCTAGTTGCTAGGCGCCGGGCCGCACTGACGGGCGGACCCTCGGCGCCTAACAGCTGCATGATGGGGCAGGCCTCCCCCTGGGGGACTGCAGGGTGGGTGGCCGACTTCTGCAGTTCACCCAGGCCTGGTTAAAGACCACTTCAGATGCCTGGGTACGGGAAGTTGTCTCTCACGAGTACGCAATCTCTTTCAAAATACGTCTTCCTCACCAGTTCTGTTCAATGGTTATCCCCTCGGATCCGTTGAAAGTGCAAGCTCTACATGTTGTTGTACAATCCCTCTTGGAAACAGGAGTGGTAGTGCCGGTACCTCTGTCCAAGAGAGGCAGGGGATACTATTCAACCCTGTTTCTAGTTTCAAAACTGAATAGGTCTTTCCAGCCTCTTCTCAACCTCAAATCATTGAACAAGTTTGTAAGAGTGTCCAAATCCTGTATGGAAACTCTGCACTCTATTGTGCTGGCCATGGAACCCTGGATATACAGGATGCACATACTGTACCTATTGCCATTTCGCATCAGCAATATCTGCAGTTTACTATTGGCAACCTCCATTTTCAATTCCAGGCTCTGCTATTTGGACTGTCCACGGCACCTCAGATTTTCACCAAGGTAATGGCCGTGATGATGGCTTTTCTCTGTCGTCAGGGAATGAGAATACTGCCATATCTGGATGGCTTGCTGATTCTGGTGAACTCCCAAGATGTCCTCCTCGGTCAACTTCCTTCAAGCCCATGGGTGGCTCATAAATTGGAAGAAGTCCTCGCTGGTCCCTGCTCAGAGCATGGTGCACCTGGGGGCTCTGCTGGACACACACAGCCAAAAACTTTTTCTGTCTCCGGAGAAGGTCCTGGAACTTCTTGACAAGATCAGATGCTTCGTCTCTCGCCAGAGAGTGTCGATACACTCGGCGATGTAAGTACTAGGCCTCATTGTGTCTGCTTTCGACATGGTAGAGTACGCTCAATTTCATTTCCACCCTCTGCAGAGGTTAATCCTTTCCAAATGGGACAGCCTGCCTCATCAGATCTGATCTCAAATCATCTCCTTGACTCCGGAGGTTCGTCTGTCACTGAGCTGGTGGCTACAGAACCAACAGTTGATCAGGGGCCATCCCTTCTGGATCTCCAACTGGGTCCTCCTGACAACGGATGCCAGTGTGCGAAGTTGGGGTGCTGTGTGGGAGCAACACTCTCCAGGTTCGGTGGACCAGGGAGGAATCTCTTCTCCTGATTAAACATTCTAGAATTGCGGACAGTGTTCAATGCATTCACACTGGCCCTGCCTCTGGTACAGAACAGTGTTCATTCCGGGAGTCCTCAACTGGGAAGCGGACTTCGTCAGTCATCAGGACGTGCACGCCGGAGAGTGGAGTCTTCTTCCCGAAGTCTTTCAACTCCTAGTGGGCAAGTGGGGCCTACCAGATGTAGACCTGATGGCATCTCGACACAATCACAAGGTTCCGGTCTTCAGAAAAAGGAAAAGGGATCCTCAAGCAGCGTTCATGGATGCACTGGCAATTCCATGGAACTTTTGACTGCCATACGTGGTCCTTCCAGTGTCACTCCTGCTCATAGTAATACGGAAGTTCAAACAAGAAGGAGGAATACTACTTCTAGTTACTCCAGCTTGGCCCAGATGGACTTGGTTCTCAGACCTGCAGGATCTATCGATCAAGCATCCTCTTCTACTTCCTCAATGCCCAGACCTCCTTTTTCAGGGCCCTGGCCTGGCCAGACTGGCTTTGACGGCGTGGCTCTTGAAGCATCACTCCTGAGAGCAAAAAGATTCTCTGAGGCGGTTATTCAAACTTGTAAACCAGCTTCGGCTAGGATTTATTAGAGGGTCTGGAATTCTTACTTCACATGGTGTTCTGCTAAGAATTATGATGCATATACGTTCAAAACTTCCAGACTTTTGACTTTTCTACAACAAGGCCTAGACCTGGGCCTTTGTCTGGCCTCCCTCAAGGTTCATATCTCTGCCTTGTCGGTGTGGTTTCAGAGAAAAATTGCATCTCATCCTGCCATTCACACTTTCACTCAGGGTGTTCTATGGATTCAGCCTCCCTATGTCCCACCTGTGGCTTTATGGGATCTGTCTGTCATCTTAAATGCCCTGCAAGAGTCTCCTTTTGAACCTCTTGTGTCTGTGGACCTTAAATGCCTTAGGCTTAAGGTTGTGTTTCTATTGGATATTGCCTCTGCTAGGAGGGTGTCAGACTTAGGCGCTTTGTCCTGTCGTCCACCCTTTCTGATTTTTTACCGTGACTGGGTAGTTCTTCGAACTCGCCCAGGTTATTTGCCTAAGGTGGTATCATCTTTTCATCTTAACCAGGAGATTGTGGTTCCAGCCTTATCTCTTCTTGTTTGTCCTCCAAAGAAAGGTCTTTGGAACTGGTACGGGATCTCCGTATTTATGTGGAAAGGACTGCCTCTATTAGGAAGTCCGATTCCCTTTTTGTACTTTTTAGTTTTCACAAACATGGCTGGCCTGCGAATAAGCAAACCTTGGCCAGATGGATTAGAATGGTGATTGCACAAGCCTTTGTGCAGGCTGGGCTCCCAGCTCCTACTGCTGTCAAAGCCCATTCTACTCAGTCTGTTGGACCTTCCTGGTTCGGCCCGCCATGGCGTGTCCTCAGAATAATTGTGCAAGGCGGCCACGTGGTCCTCAGTGAACACGTTCATCAGGTTCTATGCCTTATATACTTCCGCCTCCCAGGATGCTTCGTTTGGATGTCGGGTTCTTGTGCCTGCTGCAGTGCGTCCCCTCCCATGAGGAATTGCTTTAGGATATCCCAATTTACTCCCTGTGGAATACCAGTGTTCCCCGGTGCAGAAAAGGAGATTTATGGTAGACTTACCATTGTTAAATTTCTTTCTGCGAGGTACACTGGATTCCACAGGGCACCCACCATGACGCACTTAGCTTCTTTGGGTTTGTATGGCATTAGCCTCTAGTCCCTTCTCCTTTCATGAGGATGTGGTTCTATGTGACTATCATCTACCATCTCTCTTACCTGCTACTGCATTGGATTGGTTAACAAAACTGTGCTTCAGTGCCTGGAGGCGGGGCTATAGAGTAGGCGGTGCAGTGCGTCCTTGGAACAGTCAAAGCTTTAGCCTGTTGGGGATCAAGATCCAACTCTACACCACGATGTTATTCCCTGTGGAATCCAGTGTACCTCCAGTGTACAATGGTAAGTCTACCATAAATCTCCTTTCTGGTACTGTAGTGTAATAACTGAATCTTAATTACCTCCTTATGATGTTCTGTTTGCAAGGTTGTGACAATAATGCATATGATAAACAAGGGCCTAATTCAGACTGGATCGCTGCGGCAGCAACAGCGTTCGCAGTCTGAATCCCTATGTGGAGTGCGCTCACACAGCCGGCACACTGCGCGTGCGCACACCAGGAGCACAGTGAGATGCTAAAAGCATCTCAGAGCTGCGATCGCCTTTGCCTGATTGACAGGCAGAGGCAGTCGCATGGTGGGAGGGGCCGTGCAAACGGTGTTATAACGCCGTTGCGGGGCGCAGTCCAAACAACAGAGGCGTGTCCGGACCACTGCACGCAGCTGATGCGACCCGGGACGTGGCGAGTAGCAGCCTGCCAGCGCGCAGGAGCTGCGCTGGCAGGAAGCTACTCAGCGGGTGCAAAAGCATCGCTGCTGTGCGATGCTTTTTCACCCCTGCTGGGGGAAGGGGTAGGGCCAGACATGCAGGGCGAACTGTGCTGAACATCCCCCCGCATGTCTGAGAGACTGATCGTAGATGTAGCACATCTACGATCAGATCTGAATTATCCCCAAGGTCTCGGGGTCGGGTTTATTGGTGACAGACATGTCTTGTATGCATGTGGTGACTGCTGATCCACGGGTAAGGAAGCCAGCACATATGTTACATACATCTTCACATGTATGTTCATATGTGCTGGCCAGCTCCCCCCTGCACACTTTTATCAGCACTGCAGCCCGGGAGCAGTAGCCACCATTGGCCCTCATTCCGAGTTGATCGCTCGCTAGCTACTTTTTGCAGCCATGCAAACGTATAGTCGCCGCCCATGGGGGAGTGTATTTTCGCTATGCAAGTGTGCGATCGCATGTGCAGCTGAGCGGGACGAAAAAGTTTTTTTGCAGTTTCTGAGTAGGTCTGAACTTATTCAGCCCTTGCAATCACTTCAGCCTGTCCGGTCCCGGAATTGACGTCAGACACCCACCCTGCAAACGCCTGCATTTTCCCTACCACTCCCAGAAAACGGTCAGTTGAGACCCATAAACGCCCTCTTTCTGTCAATCTCCTTGCGAACGGCTGTGCGAATGGAATCATCACTAGAAGCATTGCACAGCAACAATGTACCTGTACGACGCGCATACGCATGCGCAGTAGTAACCTGATTGCTGTGCTGCGAAAATCGGCAGCGTGCGATCAACTTGGAATGACCCCCACTGTTCCTACCTCAGAATCGGTCCTACAGTTCCCATCTCACATGTCTGTGTCACTTCTATTCACAGTGATTAACATAGTATTTAAAACTACAACTGTGCAGCCTTCTCAACCACATTACTTCCTTATCACATGCTATATGGAATGCCTTTATGATTATGAGGTGTGTCTAATCACAAACTCAGAGGGACATAGTTCAGAGACGTTACTGTGATTGTGCTGTTTTCAGAATGGCACTGAATATAGTAGTGACCCTTCTCCTGGCTACTGGTGTCTCTCTCCTGGTTTACCTTATTAAATGGTGGAACAAAATAATGCAGGAGAACCTGCCCCCAGGACCCACACCTCTGCCCCTGCTGGGGAATATAATGCAGATGAGCACCACAGAGTTGCCACAATCTTTGGTTAAGGTAAGATTTAGTATTTTTATCTCCATAATTGTAATAGAACATACAGACGTGGACACATTTGTAGGTACCCTTCCTGAAATAACTTAAGTATGCCAAAAGAAATTGACATCCAGAGTTGTTGTTTTTTCATATCTTTTACAAATCAAATTTTTGATTCAACAGAATATTTTAAATAATTAAACAAATGGAACTAGAATGGACAATAATGATGGGATCCTTAGCCTCATATTTTGTTGCACAATCTGTAGAGACCTGTCGACCTAGACCATATCGACCCACAGACCCTGTCAACCTAGTTACTGTTGACCAACAGTGGTCGACGTAGTTACTTTCGACCTTGCATACCACACCCATTAGCATATAGGAGGGCCCAGCAAGATGGAATACGACAGACCAATTAAGCATGAGTGTTATATTAATAGATGGACTTTCGGTGATTCAGTCACAGAAAAAAGCAACATGAGTATTCCCAGTTGATTATAAACAAGTACAAAAGTTACAATTAAATCAAATTGGAACTTAACAAATAAGCTTAGCTTGCTTCTCCTTTTCCCCATGATTACACAATGACTACAGAATAGACTTTTGGACAGCTGGCTGACCACCAGTAACAGCAGTCTGCCTCCCTTAGACATCCGAAGCCCTCTAGGCAGAAAGCCAAACAGAGCAAATTCAGGTGTTAAAGCCACATAGTAAAACAAATGGTCTCGGGAGTAATTGAGTACTACAATCAGAATCTACGGATTAGTGGACATGACCATAAACAATGGAAGAAATCGGCCTGTGGCTGGCCACACTTGAAACAGGTAGGATCTGTGCTATATATTGAGAAACATCTCTGTGTACATGGTGGAGAAAAGCATATGGCATGATCTAGTGTAAGCTTTTATTAAGTCATCAACCTATCAGTGTTTGCTGGAGAAAGGTATCCATAGCGTTTGACCAATCGGCTTCAGAGAAGCGGCAAATGGTTAACCTGCTGTAATACTGGGCCAAAAGAAAGGCAACAGAGTATGCAGCTAGTACTGCGTATGTCTCAGTTGTCTCCTGGAACGTGAGAGTCCATTTAGATGATGTATTGACTAGGCATCCGATATTAATTACCCCTCCTACTCTCCAGATGTTGAAAGGGTGCCTAGCATGACCGTCCTGAAAGTCACGGTTGGGCATAAAAGGAAGATAGAGGGACTTATGCACATTTAAGTTGTGTTTGTGGCGCAAAGTGGCAATAATTTATCTGTTTTCACAGAGTTTTTGCTTTATTCTGGGAAATAGAAAAGGCATGCAAGAATATCATGAGATGATACAGTAGCTTTTCATCTCATCACTTTCAGGTGGAATGATGCATTGTTTCAATGAACTGTAAGGGTACCAACAATTTTGTCCCTGTCTGTATTTCTGCAATGATGAATGAGGTTTGTCTGTCAACATGATAACATTTGTTTGCCCAATATTAGAGTAAATTTAATGATATTTAAATAAAATTATAGGTTAAAAAATATAACTAATACGGATGCAGGGGGTATGGTTGCTTTGGGGTCTGGAACTTGCCAGGGGCCTGTCTTTTTTCATGTACCTAATCAAGCTGCCGAAGGAGGCCCCACTGCAGGTCAGTGCTGGGTTGGGCTGTGTGATGTCCATGCCTTCTCCCAGTGTCAGTAAGGAAGACTCAGAGTGAAGGATAGATCAAAGTAGAAGCTGTCTGCCTGGAGTAGACTCTGAAGAGAAGCAATGACGCACGTTGTGCAGGTGAGATTTGGGCTCTGCTCAGAGTCCCAGAGAGCACTACAGTGCCTGCCAGTGTTGATCTGCAGCAGAGCAGAGATCATTATGTCATACAGGCCCAGCCGTAGGAGGTAGCAAATACAAGTTGCAACACAAGGCACTGAGGCTGGATGAGTCACCCATGAATCCCCCTCCTTCCATAGGCCAAGACAGCCTGGCTGTTTGCACTGCCCTATGATGACTGAATAATAATAATTATTATTATTATTATTATTATTATTATTATTATTATTATTATTATGAATTTGTGCTATGTGGTATAGTCAGTGCCTGGTTTTAATTGTAAGAGGTTAAGGACACTAATTACCATTAATGCTATTTGCTGGTGACATATTATGTTTAGTATCATCATGACATGGATAGACTACGTATGAGTAGACTGTTAATAATGTGTTTATTATTCTGTGGTGTACACAAGGTGGTGAATAGTAGACACTAGTAGAAAGAACTGTTGGAGCACACCAGCCAGATAGACTTAACCAGGAGCTTTTGTTTATTTGTGGTGCACAGATATTGTACAGCCCTACTCATAGATACAAAGATGGATAGTGGAGATGAAGCAGAGCATATGGTGGACCAGCCAGTCATGCATGTAGGCACTGGCAGCAGGATCCGCAGGATCCACCACGGAGCTAGATGGTACACAGATGTGTACCACCATGTCGCTCAAACACAGTGACAAGATAGCGCCGCACATCCGCAGACTAAGTATCAGAGGCCATCTTAGTTAGGTACGGGTAAATACTTCAGTTATGAAGCATTATGGAGTGAAGCGCAGTAGCACACCTCATATACCCCAAAAAACAAACAGTGCCTTAAGGTGTTACTACAGTAACTGAGCAGAGAATTCATTTGTCAAAATAAATCAAACAAAAGTGAGTGCCCCTTTAACATTTCTCCATGGGGCTCACAAAGTTCTTGCAATGCCAGTGGATAGATTACCAGTACCTGGTGCATTTATGCCAAGTGAATAAGTGCTGGGGTGCACCCTTTATTTAAAACCAAAGTACAGGTTGAGTATCCCTTTTCCAAAATGCTTGTGACCAGAAGTATTTTGGATATGGGATTTTTTCATATTTTGGAATAATTGCATACCATAATGAGATACTGTATCATGGTGATGGGGCCCAAGTCTAAGCACAGAATGCATTTATGTTTCATATACACCTTATACACACAGCCTGAAGGTAATTTTATCCAATATTTTTAATAACTTTGTGCATTAAACAAAGTGTGTCTACATTCACACAATTCATTTATGTTTCACATGCACCTTATACACACAGCCTGAAGGTCATTTAATACAATATTGTTTTTAGAACTTTGTGTATTAAACAAAGTTTGTGTACATTGAGCTATCAGAAAACAAAGGTTTCACTGTCTCACTCTCACTCAGAAAAGTCCGTATTTCGGAATATCTGGATATGGGATACTCAACCTGTACTTCATTTGTAGATAGATATTCACTGCTTCAACTAATTAGAAAATGTAATTATTTAGTAAAAAAAAAAGAATTTATTACAAAAGTGTATGGTGTGAAGTGTAAGCATTTATCTCCATGTTATCTTAGAAAACAGCGTCTAAATGTATGTATGATAGCTCTAATGAAATATGTAGTATAATGTAAAATGTATGTCGCACTTAAGCTTAGTGAGAAGTATGGACCTATCTATACCATCTACATGGCCAGTAACCCTGCCGTCATTCTGATTGGCTACGATGCTGTGAAGGAGGCAATGGTTGACCATAGTGATGTGTTTAGTAGCAGAGCTGAGATGGAGGTGACAGACCTATTCTTTAAAAATTATGGTAAGATATTTAAACATATACAAATAATGCTAAAGTATTGTGTTATGATTAGATAAACTAACATATACTCTAGAATAGATAGTGTACATTCTACAATCCTACTACCTGCAATGCACATCACATGCATAGTGTATGAGCACAATGACAGATTGCATAAACAGATCAGCAGAGATGTCTACACAATCAATATAGACCGTACATTCGGAAATATATACATACCCCTGCACATTGGCGTTTTTAGAATGGGTGCAATGTGTGGGGTGCACACGGCCCCCTGGGTCCAGGAGGGGCCCACACACTTCACACATTGCACCCATGTTTTTATTACTTACCTTTCCGGAGTCCCACGTTGGAGCTGCACCCGTGGTGCAAAAATCGTCACCAAAATGGCCACCGCTCATGTGCAGTAGAGATTTAGACTCTGGAACATGGCGAACGCCATGTTTCCGGAGTCCGCAACTCTGGCATAATACCAGCATCTTTTGCACCGCTAAGAGGAGGGGGCCCACCCGGAGCCTGCACAGTGGCCCCCTCCTGTGTTGAAACACCCCTGTTCCTGCAGCTTTGTAAAATGGTAACCGCTCATTCAATCTAGTAATAAATTTCAGGTGCATGAAAGGGAGGGTTATTCTAAACAAGAAAAAGAAAAAAAATTGCCCAGCATACCAAGAAGTAACAGCAATAATACTTGAACACTAAATGATAATAGAATATTCATAGATCCTAACTGCATATAACAATGTCTCTGCAAATATATTGTATGCAACAAAGATCTCTGAATTTATCTACTATTATGTAGTATTCAAGGGGGTAATTCAGACCTGACCGCTCGCTAGCATTTTTTGCAATGCTGCGATCAGGACAGAACTGCGCATGCATATGCACCGCGATGTGCAGGCGCGTCGCACAGGTACAAAGTGGATCGCCGCTCAGCGATGGGTTTGTGCAAACAATTCATTTGCATGGGCGATCGCAAGGAGATTGACAGGAAGAAGCCATTTGTGGGTTTCAACTGACCGTTTTCAGGGAGTGGTTGGAAACATGCAGGCGTGTCCATGCATTTTGCAGGGAGGGTTCCTGACGTCAATTCTGGCCCCAGACAGGTGGAAGTGGGCTATGCAGAGACTGCACAAAGTCTGTTTGTACAGCTCTGCTACACATGCATTCGCACACTTGCAAAGCAAAATTACACTCTCTTATCTGTTCGCAGCAGTGTGTAAAAAAACCTGGCGAGCAATCAGGTCTGAATTAGGCCCCAAGTCTTATCGCTGGTACTTTTTGACTGATGCCAGTAAAAACTAAGGGCCTAGTTCAGACCTGATTGCAGCAGCAAATTTGATAGCTAACGGGCAAAACCATATGCACTGCAGGTGGGGCTGATATACCGTGCATAGAGAGTTAGATTTGCGTGTGTTATATTGGTAAATACTGGCTGTTTTATTGTTACACTGCAATTTAGATTTCAGTTTGAACACAATCCACCCAAATCTAATTATCTCTGCACATGTTATATCTGCCCCCCCCCCCCCCCTGCAGTGCACATGGGGGGTGATTCCGAGTTGTTCGCTCGCTAGCTGCTTTTAGCAGCATTGCGCATGCTGAGCCGCCACCTACTGGGAGTGTATCTTAGCATAGCAGAATTGCTAACGAACGCTTCGCTAATTTTCTCGTAACGATTACTCCGCAGTTTCTGAGTAGCTCCAGACTTACTCTGCCATTTCGACCAGCTCAGTCCTTTTCGTTCCTGGTTTGACGTCACAAACACACCCAGCGTTCGCCCAGCCACTCCCCCGTTTCTCCAGCCACTCCTGCGTTTTGCAACTCGAACGCCTGCGTTTTTCCGCACACTCCCATAAAACGGACAGTTTCCGCCCAGAAACACCCACTTCCTGTCAATCACACTACGATCAGCACAGCGATGAAAAATCTTTGTTATGCCGTGTGTAAAATACCTAACTTTTGTGTAAAATAAATAAGCGCATGCGCTCTGCGTACCTTGCGCATGCGCAGTAAGCGACTAATCGCAGTATAGCGAAAATCGGCAATGAGCGAACAACTCGGAATGACCCCCATGGTTTTGTCCATTAGCTAACAATTTTGCTGCTGCAATCAGGTCTGAATTAAGCCCTAAGCCAGAATGAATGCAAATACAGGAAACACAGTGCAAAACTGCTAATCGTATTTGTAGATCATAATGAAGGAAATAAGGAACTAGCATCTCAAAAGTGTTTCTTCAGATGCAAATAAGCATAGTGTGGTCACATTCAGGGCACAAGAAATGAAGGTAGTATTCAATGTTAAATTAGCATGTAAAGAACACTCACTGTTTTACCTAACAAATTATCAGTAACATTTATTGCAACAATACTCTTTTTACTCTACATATTAATTCAGTTACTATAAAACAATAGACATGTTTCCCTAATGGGAGTAGTCTATTCCTACTGGCCAATAGTTATATATTGTCGGTTGTCCTCACCCATCCAATATTACGGGATCATCCCTGCCAGCATAAACTGGGGCACATTACATAGCCAACCCAGGGTTTGCTGAGGAGAAGTATAAATTACAAACTTCTAACGGTAGATTTAAAATAATACTTAAGCACTCTATAGGATTATCGACATTGGTATTTTACTTTCTCCTAGATATGAACTCCATAATTGTGGCTAACTTACAGCCTCACTATAGTGGTGAACTCAATAAATCCTTAATGGCAGTATATGCTGCAGGTATATACAGGTAAGTACTTTTTAACTGAAATTGTGTCTTGCCTCACATCCCATAGGGACAGTCTGCAGAGGTTATTTCATGGTGTTACAGGTAGGTCTGAGCAGCACTATCTCATAAGAAATGAACTAGTAGGCCAGGCATTCCCAACCATGGTCCTCAAGGCACACCAACAGTGCAGGTTTTAGTGATATCCACACAGATAAAACAGAGCCGAGGACTGCGCTTCTTGCTTCACTTGATATAATAAGCTGCTTATGGAGGAATAAGAGGATTCCACTTTCCTCTCAATATAAACAAATACAAAAAACAAGGTACCTCCCAGCGCTAATGTAATCAAGTGTGATGTTGACTCACACAACCAATCTATTAATGGTATCTACCAATAATCATACAGATACAGACCAGATGAAGATTCAGTATATTTTTTTTATTAATTTAAAAAACAAAGGATAATCATCTATTTAATGAACTTTCAAACAAACAAACAAATAAAACTAAAAGGTGATTCCTAATACCGGTATACTGTAACATAGATATAACATACATACATATAACATAAATCGGCTAGTGATACGCCTGTTAGCGATTTACTCACTCTCCTGGCCTTTTTATATTCCAAAAGGTGTTAAAGTACCACTCCAGAACTAAATCCAGTTGCTGGAGGTCTGTACTTGAGAGTCTCCTTGTTGTGTCTTTAGTACTCTCATATATTGCTAAAAGTCAGTTCTCCTATAGGACTTTTTAGAATGGAATCAAAGTATAATCTCTGTTCAGAAGACTTTGTATCCAAAAGACTTACTGTGCTTTCTTGTAGCTGGAAGCATAAAACATCAGGAGTCTGATGAAGCCTGCTTAGACAGGTGAAACTAGTAGATTGCAGAGGCACCAGCAAACGTCTGCCGGCAGAAACCTGATGTTTTATGCTTCCAGCTACAAGAAAGCACAGTAAGTCTTTTGGAACCTTCCCCCTCTCCCGATAGTGGTACATCTCCTGTGGGGTTGACTATGTTTAAAGTAAAGGTGATCAGTGGCTGCTTTTAAATGGGGCTAAGTAGGTATTTAAATTCCTGGGGATTCTAACACAGTGATTTTTATTGCTTTGTCTGTGGAATAGTTCACCGGTAACAGGCACCAACATCAATTGTAAAATGTCCAGCACCAAACTTCTTCATTCAAAGCTCTTGTTTCCTCTTTAAAGCAGGGATATCTGCTGTGATCTCCGGACATAGGGCAGATTTAGCATTCTTCCATGGACTCTGGACTTATTTTACTTTCAATTCCTTCATCCCTTAGACAAGCCTCTGATGGGGTAAGAGATCTCTGACTGCTAGCCATGCCTCCCCTGTGTCACGTTCACTTGTCTCCTGATGACAGTCCTCTAGAGCGGACATTTGTGGGTGGTTCAGATTACCCTTAATACGCAGCTCTCCTGTGATGCAGCTTCACTTTTCCCAGATGGTAGCATGGAGACTGCTCCTTCCCTTAGAGTTGGCCATCAGTTGTTTAACCATTGATGATACCATTGGTGGTTAAACTCGATGATATAAGACCATTCACATGGTGGTTTCAACCACTGATGGTCATCTCTGCTCTATTACTAACTGGGCTATGGGCACTAAGTAAAAAAAAAAAAAAAACACTGTTGTGCCTTTGATGGTGGACAATCATTGGATAAAAAAAAAACATAATTGGGGACTCAGTGCCACTTATAATGGAAAACGATTGGATTTCTGTTATGCACACCAGTGCCTGCAGGCATGTACTGGTGTTTGAACTGTTATGCAAAACAAATGGACTCACAGACAAACTGGGGAATATGACACAACGCACACAGAAGGTGACAGGGTAACAAAATACACACAAAGTGAACAGAGAAGCCCAGAGGCTAAGGAACTGGGTATCTCCCTTGTATTAGAACTGCTCAGATGTAAAAAGCAAGATGTTGTGTTTTAATACGTAGAGAACCTGAAATGCTGTTGCTAAGGGCAACAGCAAAACCCTAAAGGGTTACCAACGGGTGTGGCAGTAAACTCCTTGGTCAGAGATGGAATGATAGACACAAGGAGAGTCTCCACAATCCTATTTCTCACTTGCAGTGCACAGGTTTTAGCTTACTGCCACTAAACTGACCCCTGACACCTAGCACAGTGAGACAGGATTAGACAGGCAAGTCTTAGAATACAGCCGCAAACTTGCTAGGTTCACAGAGTAATAACAGAACCCCAGCAAGCTAAACGACTGACTCCAGTCTTACTGCTAGGTCTGGATTGGCAGAGTGTAATACCAAATTCCCAGGCCTATTTGCAGTAAGCAGCAAACAAATACAAAGCTACACAGTACTGGCTAACGTTCATGAACTGACTAACCAACAAAGATTCAGCAGCATCTGCTTACCCTGAAAAGAGGCCTTATAAAGCAGGTGCTGTCCACGCCCCACTCAGACCTCACAGACTGTGAGCACAAAAACCAGCACCGGATCCCCTGCCGTGCACAGAGCCTATAACCACTGCACAGCAAAAGACCCGAACCGGAGTATCAGCTGCGCTCAGGTTACTCCACTAGCACTTGTCTCCCGGTTGCCATGACGACGTGGCAGCACAGGGCAGGAGACCCTAACAGTACCCCCCCTCTGACGAGGGGTCAAAGAACCCATACCACCGGGTTTATCGGGGAACTGCGAGAAGAAAGAGCGTATCAGTCTGGGGGCATGAAGATCACAACTGCGCACCCACGACCGCTCCTCCGGGCCATACCCCTTCCAGTGCACCAAAAATGACAGCCGACCCCGAACCACCTTGGAGTCAAGAATCCTTTCAACAACAAACTCCCTCTGGCCACGTATCAGAAGAGGGGAAGGTCTTCCACTGGAAGAAGGATTACTAATCGCCCGTTTTAAAAGGGAACAATGAAATGTTTTATTGATACCCAAAGAACGGGGCAGATCTAACTGAAATGCCACCGGATTGATAACCCTGGTGATCTTATAAGGGCCGATGAACCGGGGCCCTAACTTATGAGAAGGCTGTCTCAACTTCAAATTCTTGGTAGACAACCAGACGAAGTCTCCTAATTTGAAGCTGCAGGGTCTTTTCCGCTTATCAAAAACCCTTTTGGTCACTAATGACACAGACACAAGGGCTTTCTTCACTTTCCGCCAAATACCTCTAAGGACCGAAACCACAGAGGAACCACCAGGCGTGGAGTCCAGGGGGTCAAAAGAATTGGCCTTAGGATGATGCCCATACACACAAAGGAAGGGAGAGATCCCTGTAGCAGAGTGAGCCGCGTTGTTATAGGCAAACTCCGCCATGGACAGATGAGCAACCCAGTCAGTCTGACACTTGGAGACATAACACCTGAGGAACTGCTCCAAGGACTGGTTCACCCTTTCAGTCTGCCCATTAGACTGCGGATGGTAGCCTGACGACAAGCTGACAGAAATCTGGAGATCGGAACAAAATGCCCTCCAGAATTTGGCCACAAACTGGGATCCGCGGTCAGAGACCACATCAAGTGGCAACCCGTGGAGACGCACAACATGCAGCATAAATAATTCAGACAGGCGTCTGGCTGATGGCAGCCCAACCAGTGGAACGAAGTGCGCCATCTTCGAAAACCTGTCAACGACAACCCAGATGGCTGTCATCCCCGAGGATTTGGGCAAGTCCACCACAAAATCCATTGAAATGTGGGTCCATGGCTTAGATGGGATAGAGAGTGGATGTAATGGGCCAACAGGAACCCCTCTAGGAGTCTTATTTCGGGCACAGATGTCACATGCCCGAACCCACTGATCCACATCCTTAGCCACCGAGGGCCACCACACCGCCCTAGATAGCAACTCCCGAGTTCTGGCAATACCCGGGTGACCTGCCGACTTCTTGGCATGGAATTCCAGGAACACTCGCTGTCTTAACCTAGGAGGCACAAACAAAAGACCTACCGGAAGGTCTGGAGGAGCCTGCTCCTGTGCTCTAAGGACTAATGATAAGAGGTCCTGGGTAATGCCCACTTTAATACATGATGGGGAAACAATGGGCAACGGCTCCTCGGTGGTCTCCTGGATTGGAGCAAAACTCCGCGAGAGCGCATCAGCCTTGATGTTTTTTGACCCAGGGCGATATGTTATCAAAAAATTAAAGCGAGCAAAAAACAAAGCCCATCGTGCCTGCCTGGCATTGAGACGCTTCGCTGACTCTAAATATGCCAGATTCTTATGGTCAGTGAGAATTGAGACCACAAACTTAGCCCCCTCAAGCCAGTGTCTCCACTCCTCCAGTGCATCCTTAATAGCCAACAATTCCCGGTTACCCACGTCATAATTCATCTCGGCAGGTGAAAATTTACGGGAAAAGTAAGCACAGGGATGAAGGCGATTATCAGACACTCCCATCTGAGAAAGCACTGCCCCAATACCCATCTCAGAGGCATCCACCTCCACCACAAAAGGACGCTCTGGATCTGGGTGTCGCAGCACCTTGGCCGAAACAAATGCCCTTTTGAGACGGGCAAAAGCCGCTTTAGCCTCACAAGACCAGTGAGCAACATCCGCCCCTTTCTTAGTGAGTGCCACCAAGGGCGCCACTATAGACGAAAATCCAGCGATAAATCGTCTATAAAAATTCGCAAAGCCCAGGAAACGCTGAAGCGCCTTCAAACTAGTGGGCTGCACCCAATCCAGGACTGCCTGTACCTTGGAACCCTCCATTTGAAAACCTTCTGGGGAGATAATATATCCTAGAAATGCGATTTGCTGAACTTCAAATTCGCACTTCTCCAGCTTCGCCCCAAGCCGGTGGTCTCTGAGTTTCTGGAGGACTAAGCGTACATGCTTCCGATGTTCCTCCAGGGAATGGGAGAAGATTAGGATGTCATCTAAGTATACAACTAAGAATCTATCCAAATATTCCCTGAGCACATCATTCATGAAATCCTGGAAGACTGCCGGGGCATTACAGAGCCCAAAAGGCATCACCAAATATTCATAATGCCCTGAGTGGGTATTAAAGGCAGTCTTCCATTCATCCCCCTCTCTTATTCGGATTAGATTGTACGCACCGCGTAGGTCAATCTTAGAAAAAATGGTGGCAGTACGAAGCTGGTCAAACAAGACCGAAATGAGAGGCAGTGGGTATGAGTTTTTAATCGTGATACGGTTCAATTCCCTGAAGTCGATGCAGGGTCGCAACGAACCGTCCTTTTTACCCACGAAGAAGAACCCCGACCCAACTGGAGACTGTGAAGTTCTGATAAATCCCTTAGCCAAGTTCTCCTGAATGTACTCTGCCATAGCCTGAGTCTCAGGACGTGACAGGGAGTACAACCTGCTCTTGGGAAGCTTAGCATTTGGCAACAAATCAATGGCACAGTCATAGGGGCGATGGGGAGGTAGTACCTCTGCAACTTTTTTGGAGAACACGTCCGCAAAATCTGCATAACACCCTGGCAATCCTGGCAAACTTAGCTGCGAGAGCCTGACTGGAAGGCTCAAGCAACTCCTGAAACAATCAGTACCCCAACTAAGAATCTCCCCAGAGACCCAGTCAAATTGAGGATTGTGGGCCCTTAACCAGGGTAACCCCAACACCAATGGGGCAAAAGTACAGACAGTCACATAAAAGGACAATTTTTCAGAGTGTGTGGCTCCAATAAACAAAGAAATCTGGCTAGTGCAAGAGGTAATTTTACCTTGGGATAATGGTTCCCCGTTTAACCCACAAATCTCAATTTCCGATGCCAAGGGTACTAAGGGAACAGAGTGTTTCAGGGCGAATTGGCGGTCCATAAAAACCCCGTCGGCCCCACTGTCCACAAAGGCCTCAGTCTTGACAGTTTGACCGAGGATCTTCAAGGTCACCGGAATGATAAAAGTCTTCTTGGGAAATTCTGACTTCTGGCCTGACAGGATATTTCCCATCACCCTCAGGCCCTGAAGTTTTCCGGCTTTTCTGGGCATGATACTACCACATGACCTTTATTCCCACAGTACAAACACAACCCCTGCTGTCTCCTCCGCGTCTTCTCACGCGAGGAGAGGCGGGTAGCCCCAATCTGCATAGGCTCCTCAGAAAATTCCTCAGAGTCTGAGGTTCCCTTGGGAAGGAAGGAAATCTCAGTCTCCCTTTCAAGCCTACGCTCTCTCAGCCGTCTATCCACCCGGATGGATAACTGCATGAGCTGATCCAAGCTATCAGGCAAGGGATATTGTACCAGTTGGTCCTTTATCTGGTTAGAAAGACCTCTTCGGTACTGGTGTCTCAGGGCTGGGTCATTCCAATGGGTATCATGGGCCAACCTCCGAAACTCCGTACAGTAAACCTCAACTGGCCTTCGCCCTTGCTTAAGGATCGAAATCTGAGCCTCGGCTGAGGCCGTCTTGTCAGGGTCATCATACAACATGCCCAGTGCCGTAAAAAAAGCATCAACACTTTTAAGCGACGGACAGTCAGGCTGCAACCCATATGCCCAGACCTGTGGGTCTCCTTGTAGCAAGGAAATCACTATGCCCACCCGCTGAATCTCCGACCCAGAAGACTGAGGCCTAAGCCGGAAGTATAGCTTGCAGCTCTCCTTGAAACAAAAGAACTGCGAGCGATCTCCAGAAAAACGATCCGGGAGATTTACTTTTGGCTCCTTAACCCCTGCAGGTGCTGCTGCTGCGGGAGATCCGCCAGCAGCCTGGGAGGTGTGCATTTTAATGGACAAATCATTAAATTGTCGAGTCAGGACCTGCACCTGAACGACCAGCTGTTGCAACGTATTTTGAGGGGTATGCTCCATATTCCCACAAAATTTCAACAGGAGTATTAGGCTGCTGAATATGTTATGCACACCAGTGCCTGCAGGCATGTACTGGTGTTTGAACTGTTATGCAAAACAAATGGACTCACAGACAAACTGGGGAATATGACACAACGCACACAGAAGGTGACAGGGTAACAAAATACACACAAAGTGAACAGAGAAGCCCAGAGGCTAAGTAACTGGGTATCTCCCTTGTATTAGAACTGCTCAGATGTAAAAAGCAAGATGTTGTGTTTTAATACGTAGAGAACCTGAAATGCTGTTGCTAAGGGCAACAGCAAAACCCTAAAGGGTTACCAACGGGTGTGGCAGTAAACTCCTTGGTCAGAGATGGAATGATAGACACAAGGAGAGTCTCCACAATCCTATTTCTCACTTGCAGTGCACAGGTTTTAGCTTACTGCCACTAAACTGACCCCTGACACCTAGCACAGTGAGACAGGATTAGACAGGCAAGTCTTAGAATACAGCCGCAAACTTGCTAGGTTCACAGAGTAATAACAGAACCCCAGCAAGCTAAACGACTGACTCCAGTCTTACTGCTAGGTCTGGATTGGCAGAGTGTAATACCAAATTCCCAGGCCTATTTGCAGTAAGCAGCAAACAAATACAAAGCTACACAGTACTGGCTAACGTTCATGAACTGACTAACCAACAAAGATTCAGCAGCATCTGCTTACCCTGAAAAGAGGCCTTATAAAGCAGGTGCTGTCCACGCCCCACTCAGACCTCACAGACTGTGAGCACAAAAACCAGCACCGGATCCCCTGCCGTGCACAGAGCCTATAACCACTGCACAGCAAAAGACCCGAACCGGAGTATCAGCTGCGCTCAGGTTACTCCACTAGCACTTGTCTCCCGGTTGCCATGACGACGTGGCAGCACAGGGCAGGAGACCCTAACAATTTCTGCCATTGGTGGCAAACACATCTACCATTGGTGGTTAACCGTGGATGGTTTGTACCCGCCAATGGCCAAACCTACCTTTCCTACTCCCCGTGACCTGACACACACACACACACACACACACATATAAAAACTTAATACATAAACTTATTTAGTTCAATGATGCCATAGAGTTTACAGAGTATCTCAGTTATACAGGACTTGATAACATTTATACTTGTTCACCTCACAAGTAAAACTAAACTGTAATCCCTTGAGGCATCCCAGCCTGTTAGTTTTCCTCATGGAGATTCATGTTGATTAAGATTCACAGTCTTGCAGAGATAATTGGGCAACTAAGTAACGTAAAAGAAATGAAATTCAAAATCCATCTGAAATAAGATACAGTACTATACAAAAATGATGAACAACAGTCTATGAAACAGATAAGACTATACCAAAATGATACAGCAAAAAAAAATATTTAATATTATTTATTAATCATTACTTATGTAGTGCCAGTATGTTTCCTTGTGCTTTACGATTGGATTCTGATTATAATAAAACATGCATATATTTCTGCCTCTCTTATATCTAATACATGCCATTTTATGACTCCATCAAGTGTAGTGGAATGCCTTGAATCCGTTTTGATTACTTTATGATGTGAAATTAATCTTGGAAAATGAATTGAATTGGAAGTCACATATTTCAATGCTTCGCTTGCTAGGTGTCCTCATGAGCAATGGAGAAAGATGGAAGACAATGCGTCGATTCTCTCTCATGACTATGAGAAATTTTGGAATGGGGAAGAGGAGCATTGAGGAGAGGATCCAGGAGGAGGCTCGGTGTCTTATGGAGACATTTGTGAAGAACAAAGGTGGGTGGGCTTAATGAATGATGGATATTTCACCTGTGGATCTATCATAATATCTCAAAGTACACTTTTTATAAAATAAGCTGAAGTCACATTAAAAAGAAAATATAGTAACGGAAAAGTAAAAACCAGAGCACTCGCAGTCTACAGCAAAAGCTACACTTAACTACAGTAGAGTATATCTAGTATTAATGTTTCACAGCATGAGGCATATCTGAGCAAAACAAAGAACACACAAGGACAGAAAAGTGAACATCTTAAAATTTAGATAAAATTACAACTTATCGATGGCACATATTTAAAAAATGATATTTAGGAATAGATTGTAGGAAAAGAACATAAATCACATTATGCAAATTTCAGTTCAAATTTAATCTATTAAAAGTAGGAGTGTCTGGGATTTGCATTATATGTTATGATGTATTGTTACTATACTACTGTAAGTCACTGCCATCATATAAGCTTAATTTCAAAACATCAGTTATATGTTGTGATTATAACTGAAGTTTCGTGGTGTTTCTTATTTGATGACAGTGGCTGCTACAGAAAGGTAGTGCAGTTATGCATGACTAGCCAGCAGAGGGAGCACTGCCACCATACGTTAAAAAAGATGCACCTCTCCCGTGTATAGAAGCAAGGTGAGAAACAGCTCATTACTCTGAACAGAGTGGGAGCTAACTTATCCCCAGTCCACAAACACACAGGCGGACGGCGACGCTGTCTTGCCAGGTTAATGCAGCACAAGGGCAGTGTACCCCAGACTTGGAGTTTTACTTACCAACTGGTGCACCCATTCTACATTATATGCAGGAAATGCTTGCACCATTTCATTTCATCTACCAACTTCTATGCAGGTGCATGAATTTGATAGTGGTGGGGGTAGTGGTTTGAATTGTAAAGCTCACAGCAGCTCTCAGACCCCTCATGTTACTCCTCTAGAGATCAGTGGTGGCCAACCAGTGGCTCTTGAGCCGCGTGCGGCTCTTTCTTTATTCAAATGTGGCTTCCAACACTCTAAAGCATGTGACCACAACAGAAACCACTGCACTCCAGCCAGACACGCAGCAGCACTACAAACTGAAAACTGAAGGAGTCAGATACTAGAGGTGAGACACCCACTGGAAAACAGAGGACATATAAGTGGCTGCTGCAATTGCACGAGTTGGTGGGGATGCTAGAGTGACACATGGAAGAACTGGCTGTAGTGACATAGGAGGGTGGTAGCAGGAGTGACACATGGGAGAGCTGGCTGAGGTGACACAGCAGGGTCCTGGCAGTAGTGACATCACGGGGAGCTGGCTGGAGTGACATAGGAGGGGGCTAGCAGGAGTGACACATGTGGGAGTTGGCTAGAGTGACATAGGAGGGTGCTAGCAGGAGGAACATAGGTGTAACATTCTAAATAAATCCACTAAACACAGTGTCTCCAGACACTTCGTGAAATACCACAATGGGGATCCTAAGGGCTTATCTGTAACAGGAGTTGAACAGTTTTGTCAGACAAAGAGAGGAGGAAATAGATTCCGACGGTTATGTATTGGTGAATCTGCATGGATTTTTAAATTAGACACTCTTAACCCTAAAGGGCTCAATGAGGCTATTGATTATACATGTATAGATTAAACGTTGCTGTCTGATGACTGAGGGGTTAAGCACTATTGGGGAGTTATGACCCGATTGTAATATGCTTGTTCACATTGTTATTTTAATGCTCTTCTTATGGATATATTGTGACTGCTTTCTATAATACTATTGCACTATTATTATAGTGCTATACCAATCATTATAGTATCCTAATAAGGGTTATTCAATCTATTTGGTTTAGTAACACTTGTATGTACATTTCAATATAGTGGCTATATGAAATTAACCAGTATTTAGGATGGCTGTTACCGATAATTTACTAAATTTGAAAAATACTAAGTATTGTGTAATAACTCTTATACAGAAAAATATATATATATATTTTTTTTTTTTTTTTATCTTTATACTTTTAAATATGAGTCTTGGAGTTTTAATTTATGTCTGTGATGTTTTATAATGATTACATTCATTATTGTATTTGCTTCTAGTGATTTAAATTCATGAGATGTCCATTATGCACACAGATGGAACTTGCTTGTGCTGTTTAAATTAACTAATTATGTATGCACACTGGTGCCTCTAATGATTATAGAGGCGGTCCTTATGGGGAGTTAAATACGGGCTAATACAGAAGGAGCCACATCGTCTTGAGGAAGTCCCGAGTGTGACGGGACGAAACGCGTTGACGTCATCTTCCCTGATCAGTCTGCACACGTACTGATTGCTTTTTGCCGTATCCGCATGCAGCGGTTGATTTGAATTCAACCTTGGAGCTTTTCTACCGGGACGCCAGGTCAGCATACCCCTGCAGCATCCGCACTCGCCCGCCAGGACAGTGACATCTGCACCGTGATAGTGCCGGCGGCGGACGCTGAGAAGATTCCCCGGTTTCTCCTGTGCTGCGAGACTGAACCTTCCCGCAGGTCGGGTAATTATTATCAGCAGCAATACCTCTGCACTGGGACACCAGTAGCATAGAGGACGGGAGCATTAACCAATTTCTGAAGGCTGAAGTAACCATTGCAATCCGTTTAATTGATTCAATTAGACCATATAGGTCTCTGTGGCAACTCATAAGCTACATTGTTTCAAGTTCTTTTACAAAGTGGCAAAGTAATCTGAATACATATGAATGTGTCTGAGCTTCCCTTTATAGATGGGTTTTAATTGTGTGTGTTAATAAATTTGTCTATTTTTAACTATATCAGCAAGTTCCACGTGTGTTGATTTTGATTTAAGCAGACACCTGTGTATTTATCTTTTGAAAATTATTTTATTTTTATTTTTATTTTATTATCAATTATACACCAAGCGCAAATACGCATTTTTGTCTATATTTTGTGTTTAGTTGATTGGGGGAGTTAGCGATCCCTCAGTATTTGCAGCTGATGTGTAATTAATTAATTTAACTCAATACATTACTTGCGCCAGGAGTTGGAGTGGTTAAACACTCTAAATCAATTTTCTGGTGCTAGCAGGAGTGACACATGGGAGAGCTGGCTGGAGTGACTTTAGAGGGTGCTAGCAGAAGTGACACATGTGGGAGCTGGCTGGAGTGACATAGGGTGCTAGCAGAAGAGACACTTGGGGGAGCTGGCTGGAGTGACGTAGGAGGGTGCTAGCAGGAGTGACACATGGGGGATCTGGCTGGAGTGACATAGGAGGGTGCTGGCAGGAGTGACACATGGGGGAGCTGGCTGGAGTGACAGACAGGGGAGCTGAAGTTTATTATATGAATCTGGCTTTTTCAATGGATCCGGTGTTAAAAAAATTATTTTATGTCGTTCTGGCTTTTTCAGTGTATTTTATACCAGAGACGTGGTCTAGCAGGCACAAGGCCACATTCCATTTTTGCATGTGTACCTTCGGCACGATGTTGTCTCTTTCACGTACCTAACAAGGTTTTTGGGCTCTTTGTCACTGACTGGTTGGCCACCCCTGCATTAGATGCTTGTTCTACATCACTTACAGGTTCCTTTACATTGGTTTCACATGAAGAGCACATGGTAACAAAACTTTCAGAAGAGATTAAGCTGTGCCAACTTGACAATGTCCCAGTTCCTCAGCAGTCCTGCTGGTGCTAATGTGAAAAATAGTTCTCCCATTGCTCATTAGATTATTTGGTGATCAGGGGAGTCTTGGATGGCCTTGCCAGTGCTCATTGGGCTCTGAGTTGGGAACCTGGGCAGCCATGGTGGATAGCAACACACTTATAGGTACATGTACTATGGTATTAGTGCACATCATTCTGCCACTACTTATCTAACTAATTTGGATTATAAAGACATATCACCTAACATTCTAAAGGAAACAAAATAGACACTTTGGGTTTCAAACGCTGCTGCAACCGCTTTAGTGTCTTCTGCTGTAGTTACAACTGTGACTGTATGGTAATGCTAGTAAAAGTCCTTCCTCTTGTGCAAAAGTGTGTGCCTGAATATGCAAGGACTAGGGCGCCCACTTTCTGCTTCTTTAGATGCAGCCATCAGACGCACAATCAATGGCCCTTATTCCGAATTGATCGCTCGCTAGCTGCTTTTAGCAGCAGTGCAAATGCTAAGCCGCCGCCGTCTGGGAGTGTATCTTAGTTTAGCAGAAGTGCGAACTAAAGATTAGCAGAACTGCTTGAAAAAAATGTCATGCCGTTTCTGAGTAGCTCCAAACCTACTCCTTCCTTGCGATCACTGCAGACAGTTTAGTTCCTGCTTTGACATCACAAACACGCCCTGCGTTCGGCCAGCCACTCCCCCCTTTTTCCACGAACGCCTGCTTTTTTACCTGGCACGCCTGCGTTTCTTAGCACAGTCCCGGAAAACGGTCAGTTACCTCCCAGAAACGCCCTTTCCTGTCAATCACTCCCCGATCAGCCGCGCAACTGAAAAGTGCCGCTAGACCTTGTGTGAAACTGCAAAGTTTTGTGTGAAATAACTTCGCGCGTGCATACTGCGGCCCTTACGCATGCACAGAAATGCCGCTTTTTTACCTAATTGCTACGCTGCAACTGAAAGCAGCTAGCGATCAACTCGGAATGAGGGCCAATGCTTGCACCAGCCCTACATTAGGCCTAGATTCTCCATCAAGGTATGGACTCCAATGAATGTAAATAATCTCAGTTCTCAACCAGTTATGCAATACACTCACAATACTCCCATAACACACCTATAATGCAGTGCACCTCTGTATATCTCAATAGCAGTGCTGCAAGTATGGCGCAATGAGGCGGTACTGCATACCGGTAAGAAATTGACAGCCGATATGCAGTACCACTGTTTATGCTTGCAACCGCTGCTGTGCTGTTCTATGTGTGTGGAGAGGAGAGCGCAGCACACGCTTATCCTGCCCCTCAGTGCTCATCCGGTCTCCGGTCGGCAGCGTGTCTCTCAAATGAGACGCCGTTTCATGAGTTAATCAGAGCTCATGGACTGGCAGCTGATGCTCCTGATTAGCTGCTAGTGCGTGAGCTCTGATTGAATCACATACCGGAACCTCATTTGAGAGACATGCTGCAGCCAGAGACTGGATGAACACTGAGGGGCAGGAGAGGCACGTGCTGTGCTTTCTTCCCCTCACACACAGCATAGCAGTGGTGAGTGGGGGAGCAAAGCACTGGGTGTGTATAGCTGGCACTGGGGGGGCATATGTGTATCTGGCACTATGGGAGCATATCTGACACTGGGGGCATATGTGTATCTGACACTGGGCATATCTGGCACTATGAGGACATATCTGGCACTGGGGCATATGTGTATCTGGCACTCTGGGGGCATATCTTGCACTAAAGTGGCATATATGACACTGTGGGCATATGTGTATTCTGCACTGTGGGGGCATATATGGCACTATAGTGACATATCTGGCATGGGGGGCATATGTGTATCTGGCACTGGGGAGGGGCATATTTGAATCTGGCACTGGGGAGGCATATTTGGCACTGTGGGTCCATATCTGCACTGTGGGAGCATATGTGTATCTGGCACTGCACTACTGGGGTCATATGTGTATCTTGCACTCCACTAGCTTGGGCATATGTGTATCTAGCACTATTGGGGGCATTTGTGTATCTTGCACTGCATATGTGTATCACGCCCCCATTTTCATTGACCACACCCCATGTGTCCGCATCCATTTTTTTGCGTGTGTGCCAAACACACGCCACACAGTACCACTAAGAATTTTTTTCTACTTGCAACACTGCACAATAGCAACTTCTCAGTCATTGCTCAAGTACAGAGTGATTCAAATGTCGCAGCGCACCCTTTTTATTTCAAAAACTGTGCAGGATACTCCAGCATGGTAAGGGTGAAGTGAGCTATCTTTTAGGGTATGTACCGAACATGCGCGCTATCTTGAAATCGGCCTTCTTGAATCTAAGTGAGATTTCCCATTTCCTGCACAATTTTTGAAACAAAAAGATGTACTGCGACTTTTGAATCACCCTGTACTTCCAATACGTTTCCAATAGGCTATTTATAGATTTAATTCCAAACTTTAGCAGTGCATTTGGTCACAATAACATTTTATTTTTGCATTGTTTGATGACTATCTTCATTTAATTATAATGTACTTTTGTCATAAGTAATTATCAGTTATTTATACTGTAGGAGGTCGCAAGTGATCCACAGCAGGATACAGAGTGCATATATAAGCTCAAAACCAACATAAACAGGCATAAAGTACATACAAAAGTATACTACAGACACTGTAGGATAACAAAAAGAACATATAAATGGCAGTACAACCTCACCACCACCACCACCACCACCACCAACCAATCCACAATATTTACAGTATACAGTATGTTAGAAAACGAGTGCTGGCTGAAACTGTGGCCCTGTTGATGGGTATAGCAGATAAGTTTTGGGCCACTGCATAAAAAAAAAGAACAGAGGGGGAGGAAGTAAGGCTTAAGGAAAAGGAAAGGAGAATTGGAGAAAGGAGATTTTGCAATTTATATCAGAGTGCATCAGGGCGTCACAACTTTTGGTGGGGTATGCCGGCGGCCGGGCTCTCGACGGCATGCATACCGGCGCCAGAATCCCAACCACCGGCATACTGACAGCTGGGCGAGCGCAAATGAGCACCTTGTGCGAGCGCTCACCACGCTGCGGGGACGGTTATCTATTCTCCCTCCAGGGGGGTCGTGGGTCCCCAAGAGAAAAGATGTCGCTATGCCGGATGTCGGGATTCTGGCACCGGTATACTGTGTGCTGGGTTCCCGACAGCAGGCAAACTGAAGACCACCCCTTTTGGTGACACCCAGTGCGGCTTAAAGACTCCATGTGCTCGCCATAGCTTTTGGCCACTAAAAAGGGGAAGTGGCATCATGGAAAGGGGCGTGGATCATGGGAAGGGGCATGGGAGTGTGGCTTGGCTGCCTGACTCTGGTTTTCTTCACTTCAGTGGTCCCGTAGATGCTAGGCTGCACCAGTAGACTGTTTTATCTGCAGTGACGGCACCTACAGTACACTGTGATTGGTGCTGAGTGTTGCACACAATGTTACAGTGCAGAACCCATCACCTGTCACTGAAGAGAAGCCGGCCTTTTGGTGTCACCCCTCGGCACGTAACACCCAGAAGCAGCCCATACACCTGTAGTGACACCACTGGGGACAATCAAACATGAAAACTTCCACAATGTCTTAAATTCCACTCTGTGCATAAAGATTTGTCCTCATACACTTTGGCTTCAGTCACACAAAACAGCACCTTTTTTCACCCCAGGTCCGCACTGAGCGTATTTTTCGCTCAAAATGTGCATCTTATGCGCATCAATAAAACAACTGGGTGCATCAATCCTGTACTACTTTGCTAGATTGGACTGATCAATTGGACATATGACATTGTACATCTGTGTGTGCAGGAGTCTGAATCTGAGTATGAAGTGCTATGATGCAGGGACCACAGCTGTTTCTCATGCTGTGATTCATCTGCCACTTTGTACGTGTGGCAATTAATGTCACAGGTCGGCTTCTCTAGTACAGTTTCAGTCGAGTTTTGCTGCATCTGCGATGCAAAAAATATATATGGTAAGCTAGACCTATCGGACTCTCAGTCATATCAAGCATATCACTGTGTATGGAGTATGTATGGGGACACCACCTACATGTATGGGGACACCTGTGTGCAACGACCAATGGGAGTAATTTACTAAACATTTACTAAATTATAGATTCATTGTTCAACTTCTACTAGAAATATAAAAGCTACAGTAATTGCTGATAAATTGGGATGAGATTTACACAACCTACAAGAAAGAAATGTATTATGTAATCCCCCATTATCCATAATGATTATAGATTTTTGAATATATAACTAAGCAAATAGGGAGAAGTGTTTATACATGTTTTATAATTACATGTATGTATTATACCCATTTCATATTCTATGAATTAGTATTATGAAAACAAAGACTTACTGGTAATATATGTATATATATGTGTAATAACAGGCAATCCATTTGACCCAGCATATCTACTACAACTGGCTGTGTCCAATGTTATTTGTTCCATTGTGTTTGGAGAAAGATTTGACTATGAGGACAAGAAATTCCTGACCCTCTTATCACACTTAAAAGATTTTATCCAGCTGCTAAACTCTGGCTCAAGTCAGGTAAATCTTAGGAATCTTTAAAAATTAATATCCTGTTTTCTGACTTTGAGTAAGTTGATACCACCATAAACCATCATGCATTCCGCTCATTTGTAAAGTCTAGGTACAAAGAATGTTTAAAAACATGGACACTGTAATTTTTTGGTATTGAGAACTGGATTTAAATACAGGTAGCTCAAGGATGTAACATCATATTGCTCGTCAATGGCCATTTATATAAAAATATAAATATAATTGTTTTTTAATCAAAGCTGTTCTGGAAAAGCCAAAGTTCACTGGTAAGTTTGCACTCAGGACAATGTCAATGTAACATTTCCAAATTGATCCAATAAAATTCTAAAGCAAAACTACAGTATAAAGTAGTGATGAGCGGGTTCGGTTCCTCGGAATCCGAACCTGCCCGAACTTCAGCTTTTTTCTCACGGGTCCGAGCGACTCGGATCCTCCCGCCTTGCTCGGTTAACCCGAGCGCGCCCGAACGTCATCATCCCGCTGTCGGATTCTCGCGAGACTCGGATTCTATATAAGGAGCCGCGCGTCGCCGCCATTTTCACACGTACATTGAGATTGATAGGGAGAGGACGTGGCTGGCGTCCTCTCCGTTTATAGAGAAGAGACTAGAGTAGAGAGATACACAGTATTTAGTAATTTTGGGGAGCATTAGGAGTACTACTACTTGCTGAAGAGATAGTGTGACTGTATATCTGACTTGTGGGGGAGACAGTGGGGAGCAGTTAGAGTCTGAGAGCAGGAGTACATATTTTAACGTACAGTGCACACTTTTGCTGCCAGAGTGCCACACTGCCATTGTGACCACACTGACCACCAGTATATTGTGATTGTCTGCTTAGGAGTACTACTTGCAAGTTGCTGATAGTGTGACCAGTGACCTGACCACCAGTTTAATTAATCACCACCAGTTTAATATATATATATAATTGTATATATATATATAATTGTATACCACCTACCCGTGTTTTTTTTTTTTTCTTCTTGATACATACTATAGTAGCTTACTGTAGCAGTCTGCGGTGCTGAGCTGACAGTGTCCAGCAGGTCCGTCATCAGTCATTACATAATAAATATATATACCTGTCCGGCTGCAGTACTAGTGATATTATATATATATATATATATTAATTTCATCTCATTATCATCCAGTCTATATTAGCAGCAGACACAGTACGGTAGTCCACGGCTGTAGCTACCTCTGTGTCGGCAGACGCTCGTCCATCCATAATTGTATACCACCTACCCGTGTTTTTTTTTTTCCTTTCTTCTTGATACATACTACTATAGTAGCTTCATGTAGCAGTCTGCGGTGCTGAGCTGACAGTGTCCAGCAGGTCCGTCATTACATAATAAATATATATACCTGTCCGGCTGCAGTACTAGTGATATTATATATATATATTAATTTCATCTCATTATCATCCAGTCTATATTAGCAGCAGACACAGTACGGTAGTCCACGGCTGTAGCTACCTCTGTGTCGGCACTCGGCAGTCCATCCATAATTGTATACCACCTACCCGTGTTTTTTTTTCTTTCTTCTTTATACATACTACATCTCATTATCATCCAGTCTATATTAGCAGCAGACACAGTACGGTAGTCCACGGCTGTAGCTACCTCTGTGTCGGCACTCGGCAGTCCATCCATAATTGTATACCACCTACCCGTGGTTTTTTTTTCTTTCTTCTTTATACATACTACATCTCATTATCAACCAGTCTATATTAGCAGCAGACACAGTACGGTAGTCCACGGCTGTAGCTACCTCTGTGTCGGCACTCGGCAGTCCATCCATAATTGTATACCACCTACCCGTGTTTTTTTTTTTTTTCTTTCTTCTTGATACATACTACTATAGTAGCTTACTGTAGCAGTCTGCGGTGCTGAGCTGACAGTGTCCAGCAGGTCCGTCATCAGTCATTACATAATAAATATATATACCTGTCCGGCTGCAGTACTAGTGATATTATGTATATATATATTAATTTAATCTCATAATCATCCATTCTATATTAGCAGCAGACACAGTACGGTAGTCCACGGCTGTAGCTACCTCTGTGTCGGCAGTCGCTCGTCCATCAATGATTGTATACCACCTACCTGTGGTTTTTTTCTTTTTCTTTCTTCTTGATACATACTACTATAGTAGCTTCATGTAGCAGTCTGCGGTGCTGAGCTGACAGTGTCCAGCAAGTCCGTCATTACATAATAAATATATATACCTGTCCGGCTGCAGTACTAGTGATATTATATATATATATATATATATATTAATTTTATCTCATTATCATCCAGTCTATATTAGCAGCAGACACAGTACGGTAGTCCACGGCTGTAGCTACCACTGTGTCGGCAGTCGCTCGTCCATCCATAATTGTATACCACCTACCCGTGTTTTTTTCTTTTTTCTTTCTTCTTGATACATACTACTATAGTAGCTTACTGTAGCAGTCTGCGGTGCTGAGCTGACAGTGTCCAGCAGGTCCGTCATCAGTCATTACATAATAAATATATATACCTGTCCGGCTGCAGTACTAGTGATATTATATATATATATATATATTAATTTCATCTCATTATCATCCATTCTATATTAGCAGCAGACACAGTACGGTAGTCCACGGCTGTAGCTACCTCTGTGTCGGCAGTCGCTCGTCCATCAATGATTGTATACCACCTACCTGTGGTTTTTTCTTTTTCTTTCTTCTTGATACATACTACTATAGTAGCTTCATGTAGCAGTCTGCGGTGCTGAGCTGACAGTGTCCAGCAAGTCCGTCATTACATAATAAATATATATACCTGTCCGGCTGCAGTACTAGTGATATTATATATATATATATATATATTAATTTTATCTCATTATCATCCAGTCTATATTAGCACTGCAGCAGACACAGTACGGTAGTCCACGGCTGTAGCTACCTCTGTGTCGGCAGTCGCTCGTCCATCCATAATTGTATACCACCTACCCGTGGTTTTTTTTCTTCTTTCTTCTTGATACATACTACTATAGTAGCTTCATGTAGCAGTCTGCGGTGCTGAGCTGACAGTGTCCAGCAGGTCCGTCATTACATAATAAATATATATACCTGTCCGGCTGCAGTACTCGTGAAATTATATATATATATATATATTAATTTCATCTCATTATCATCCAGTCTATATTAGCAGCAGACACAGTACGGTAGTCCACGGCTGTAGCTACCTCTGTGTCGGCAGTCGCTCGTCCATCCATAAGTATACTAGTATCCATCCATCTCCATTGTTTACCTGAGGTGCCTTTTAGTTGTGTCTATTAAAATATGGAGAACAAAAATGTTGAGGTTCCAAAAATAGGGAAAGATCAAGATCCACTTCCACCTCGTGCTGAAGCTGCTGCCACTAGTCATGGCCGAGACGATGAAATGCCATCAACGTCGTCTGCCAAGGCCGATGCCCAATGTCTTAGTACAGAGTATGTAAAATCCAAAACACCAAATATCAGTAAAAAAAGGACTCCATAATCTAAAATAAAATTGTCGGAGGAGAAGCGTAAACTTGCCAATATGCCATTTACCACACGGAGTGGCAAGGAACGGCTGAGGCCCTGGCCTATGTTCATGGCTAGTGGTTCAGCTTCACATGAGGATGGAAGCACTCAGCCTCTCGCTAGAAAAATGAAACGACTCAAGCTGGCAAAAGCACAGCAAAGAACTGTGCGTTCTTCAAATCCCAAATCCACAAGGAGAGTCCAATTGTGTCGGTTGCGATGCCTGACCTTCCCAACACTGGACGTGAAGAGCATGCGCCTTCCACCATTTGCACGCCCCCTGCAAGTGCTGGAAGGAGCACCCGCAGTCCAGTTCCTGATAGTCAGATTGAAGATGTCAGTGTTGAAGTACACCAGGATGAGGAGAATATGGGTGTTGCTGGCGCTGGGGAGGAAATTGACCAGGAGGATTCTGATGGTGAGGTGGTTTGTTTAAGTCAGGCACCCGGGGAGACACCTGTTGTCCGTGGGAGGAATATGGCCATTGACATGCCTGGTGAAAATACCAAAAAAATCAGCTCTTCGGTGTGGAAGTATTTCAACAGAAATGCGGACAACAGGTGTCAAGCCGTGTGTTGCCTTTGTCAAGCTGTAATAAGTAGGGGTAAGGACGTTAACCACCTCGGAACATCCTCCCTTATACGTCACCTGCAGCGCATTCATCATAAGTCAGTGACAAGTTCAAAAACTTTGGGCGACAGCGGAAGCAGTCCACTGACCAGTAAATCCCTTCCTCTTGTAACCAAGCTCACGCAAACCACCCCACCAACTCCCTCAATGTCAATTTCCTCCTTCCCCAGGAATGCCAATAGTCCTGCAGGCCATGTCACTGGCAATTCTGACGAGTCCTCTCCTGCCTGGGATTCCTCCGATGCATCCTTGAGTGTAACGCCTACTGCTGCTGGCGCTGCTGTTGTTGCTGCTGGGAGTCGATGGTCATCCCAGAGGGGAAGTCATAAGATCACTTTTACTACTTCCACCAAGCAATTGACTGTCCAACAGCCCTTTGCGAGAAAGATGAAATATCACAGCAGTCATCCTGCTGCAAAGCGGATAACTGAGGCCTTGGCATCCTGGGTGGTGAGAAATGTGGTTCCGGTATCCATCATTACTGCAGAGCCAACTAGAGACTTGTTGGAGGTACTGTGTCCCCGGTACCAAATACCATCTAGGTTCCATTTCTCTAGGCAGGCGATACCGAAAATGTACACAGACCTCAGAAAAAGATTCACCAGTGTCCTAAAAAATGCAGCTGTATCCACTGTCCACTTAACCACGGACATGTGGACAAGTGGAGCAGGGTAGGCTCAGGACTATATGACTGTGACAGCCCACTGGGTAGATGTATGAACTCCCGCCGCAAGAACAGCAGCGGCGGCACCAGTAGCAGCATCTCGCAAACGCCAACTCTTTCCTAGGCAGGCTACGCTTTGTATCACCGCTTTCCAGAATATGCACACAGCTGAAAACCTCTTACGGCAACAGAGGAAGATCATCGCGGAATGGCTTACCCCAATTGGACTCTCCTGTGGATTTGTGGCATCGGACAACGCCATCAATATTGTGTGTGCATTAAATCTGGGCAAATTCCAGCACGTCCCATGTTTTGCACATACCTTGAATTTGGTGGTGCAGAATTATTTAAAAAACGACAGGGGCGTGCAAGAGATGCTGTCGGTGGCCAGAAGAATTGCGGGACACTTTCGGCGTACAGGCACCACGTACAGAAGACTGGAGCACCACCAAAAACGCCTGAACCTGCCCTGCCATCATCTGAATCAGGAGGTGGTAACGAGGTGGAATTCAACCCTCTATATGCTTCAGAGGTTGGAGGAGCAGCAAAAGGCCATTCAAGCCTATACAACTGAGCACGATATAGGAGGTGGAATGCACCTGTCTCAAGCGCAGTGGAGAATTATTTCAACGTTGTGCAAGGTTCTGCAACCTTTTGAACTTGCCACACGTGAAGTCAGTTCAGACACTGCCAGCCTGAGTCAGGTCATTCCCCTCATCAGGCTTTTGCAGAAGAAGCTGGAGACATTGAAGGAGGAGCTAAGACAGAGCGATTCCGCTAGGCATGTGGGACTTGTGGATGGAGCCCTTAATTCGCTTAACAAGGATTCACGGGTGGTCAATCTGTTGAAATCAGAGCACTACATTTTGGCCACCGTGCTCGATCCTAGATTTAAAACCTACCTTGGATCTCTCTTTCCGGCACACACAAGTCTGCTGGGGTTCAAAGACCTGCTGGTGAGAAAATTGTCAAGTCAAGCGGAACGCAACCTGTCAACATCTCCTCCTTCACATTCTCCCGCAACTGGGGGTGCGAGGAAAAGGCTCAGAATTCCGAGCCCACCCGCTGGCGGTGATGCAGGGCAGTCTGGAGCGACTGCTGATGCTGACATCTGGTCCAGACTGAAAGACCTGACAACGATTACGGACATGTCGTCTACTGTCACTGCATATGATTCTCTCCCCATTGAAAGAATGGTGGAGGATTATATGAGTGACCGCATCCAAGTAGGCACGTCAGACAGTCCGTACTTATACTGGCAGGAAAAAGAAGCTATTTGGAGGCCCTTGCACAAACTGGCTTTATTCTACCTAAGTTGCCCTCCCACAAGTGTGTACTCCGAAAGAGTGTTTAGTGCCGCTGCTCACCTTGTCAGCAATCGGCGTACAAGGTTACATCCAGAAAATGTGGAGAAGATGATGTTCATTAAAATTTATTATAATCAATTCCTCCGTGGAGACATTGACCAGCAGCAATTGCCTCCACAAAGTAAACAGGGAGCTGAGATGGTGGATTCCAGTGGGGACGAATTGATAATCTGTGACGAGGTGGATGTACACGGTGATATATCGGAGGATGATGATGAGGTGGACATCTTGCCTCTGTAGAGCCAGTTTGTGCAAGGAGAGATTAATTGCTTCTTTTTTGGTGGGGGTCCAAACCAACCCGTCATTTCAGTCACAGTCGTGTGGCAGACCCTGTCACTGAAATGATGGGTTGGTTAAAGTGTGCATGTCCTGTTTATACAACATAAGGGTGGGTGGGAGGGCCCAAGGACAATTCCATCTTGCACCTCTTTTTTCTTTAATTTTTCTTTGCGTCATGTGCTGTTTGGGGAGTGTTTTTTGAAGGGCCATCCTGCGTGACACTGCAGTGCCACTCCTAGATGGGCCAGGTGTTTGTGTCGGCCACTAGGGTCGCTTAGCTTACTCACACAGCTACCTCATTGCGCCTCTTTTTTTCTTTGCGTCATGTGCTGTTTGGGGAGTGTTTTTTGAAGGGCCAGCCTGCGTGACACTGCAGTGCCACTCCTAGATGGGCCAGGTGTTTGTGTCGGCCACTAGGGTCGCTTAGCTTACTCACACAGCTACCTCATTGCGCCTCTTTTTTTTCTTCTTTGCGTCATATGCTGTTTGGGGAGTGTTTTTTGAAGGGCCAGCCGGCGTGACACTGCAGTGCCACTCCTAGATGGGCCAGGTGTTTGTGTCGGACACTAGGGTCGCTTAGCTTACTCACACAGCTACCTCATTGCGCCTCTTTTTTTCTTTGCATCATGTGCTGTTTGGGGAGTGTTTTTTGAAGGGCCATCCTGCGTGACACTGCAGTGACACTCCTAGATGGGCAAGGTGTTTGTGTCGGCCACTAGGGTCGCTTAGCTTACTCACACAGCTACCTCATTGCGTCTCTTTTTTTTCTTCTTTGCGTCATGTGCTGTTTGGGGAGTGTTTTTTGAAGGGCCATCCTGCGTGACACTGCAGTGCCACTCCTAGATGGGCCAGGTGTTTGTGTCGGCCACTAGGGTCGCTTAGCTTACTTACACAGCTACCTCATTGCGCCTCTTTTTTTCTTTGCGTCATGTGCTGTTTGGGGAGTGTTTTTTGATGGGCCAGCCTGCGTGACACTGCAGTGCCACTCCTAGATGGGCAAGGTGTTTGTGTCGGCCACTAGGGTCGCTGAGCTTAGTCATCCAGCGACCTCGGTGCAAATTTTAGGACTAAAAATAATATTGTGAGGTGTAATGTGTTCAGAATAGACTGAAAATGAGTGTTAATTATGGTTATTGAGGTTAATAATACTATGGGATCAAAATGACCCCCAAATTCAATGTTTTAAGCTGTTTTTTAGGGTTTTTTGAAAAAAACACCAGAATCCAAAACACACCCGAATCCGACAAAAAAAAAACGGTGAGGTTTTGCCAAAACGCGGTCGAACCCAAAACACGGCCGCGGAACCGAACCCAAAACCAAAACACAAAACCCGAAAAATAACCGGCGCTCATCACTAGTATAAAGGTCATAAAGAGAATAATAATGAAAACAATATCTTTCAATAAAGGATTGGAAAAGTAGGCAACAAAACACCATTGCCATCACAAGTAACTGTTAATTCATATGTCTGTGAGATTAATGATTGCAAAATTTTAGAATTTGTATTCTGTCATAAATGTAAATAATAAAAAAATTACCAAGGCATCAGTTATTCTTCAATACAGGAAAAACTATATTATTATAATATATAATTTCTTTTTTTATTTCAGCTTCTGGCTATGTTCCCGACCTTGATGACCTATGTTCCTGGACCTCACCAGAAGTTGTTACCAAGTTTCCAAAAAATTAAAGACTTTGTGATGAACATGGTGAGGTCTCACCGAGACACCCTGGATGAGAACACTCTACGAGACCTCATAGACTGTTTCCTCATGAAGATGGAAGAGGTAAGTTCGTAAAAAGTCTTGGGAATAAAAATTAAACAAGCATAAAAACACATCACTTCTTTAAAGAATAGATTACTTTTATAAATATTTTTGATCGTTAGCAATTTCATCAAAACTCATTCCAGGAAGCAAAAAACCCAGATACAGAATTTCATGAGGAGAACCTACAGGGGACAGTAATTGACCTGTTCTTTGCTGGGACAGAGACTGCTAGTGTGACATTGAGATATGCCTTCCTGATTCTGCTCAAATACCCTGAGATACAAGGTAACTACTGTACTTCTTGTTCTAAAAGATAGCGATTTGGCAGGGCTGTTTCTAGCCAATTTGGCTCCCAGTGCGAGATTTAAAAATGCGCCCCCCATGCCTCCCACACACACACACCTAGATAAAAAAAAAAACTTGCGCGCGCACCCGGCAAGGGGCGTGGCCTCATCTAAATGGGTGTGGCATCATTTAAATGGCATGGCCTCGTCTGAAAAGACTACCTCACAATCCAGTTTTTGACCCTGCTCCAACAGATCACGACCACCACAGGAAAAAAAAATTCTACCATATTAAGTACTACACAGTAATGCCCCCTGCAACATATTATGCCACACACCGCAATGCCCTTGATACATTAAATCCCCACACTATGGCAGGCAAGAGTCCCCATTTCACACATTACGGCAGGTGTCCCCATTTTACACATTGAGAGAGAGAGATTGAGAGAGAGAATACTTACAGAGGCGATTACCGCTCCTCGGCCCACCTCACCAGTCACTCCTCACCCGGCCTTTCCCTCTTCCTAACTTGGATCTTCCTCTGTACTCCACTCGGGGGGGGGGGGAGGGAGGTCGCGTCGTGATGTAACAACGCAACCGCATCATTCCATGAAACTCCGCTCCACGAGCAGGTTTCTCGGGGAGAAATAGGAGGGGGAAGCAGGGAGCCACAGTTGGTTGCACTGCTCACCCCGCCCCCAAGAAACGGCCCTGCGATTTGGTCTCCTCATTCCCAGAACATGTTAGATAGCAATACTGTACATCTATTAAAAATGGGTGAGGGTAAAATGTGAGAAAAGAGCAATAAAATAGACCATTGGACAAATAAAACAATTTTACATTCAATATACACTTGAAAATTATATGCTTGCATATTTTGTATACACAAACATGTACGGATTTGGTATGATTTCCCGGCAGTTAGGGTCTCAGCGGTCAGTAGGGCTGTCTTTTCATTTGGGCTCAATGGGCACTTGCCCAAGGGCCCCAGGAGTGTAAGGGCCATAGGTTGATAGCTGAGGGTCTCCTTTTATCAGGGGTACCAGACTTTTGAAAATCGGCCATGTGGAACCGGAGATATTCGACTTGAAAGCAGTGGTCTCCATCCAAGCCTGTGAGTTGCTTTCACAGTCAGATATCTCAGGTTCTGTCTGACTTAACGTTTTTTCGAGGGTACACTTCAAAAGCTGGGACTCTCCCCTTTCAGTGGACACTGGTAGCTTGTCTCTACTATGCCCAGAACCAGAGATATCAGCCTTCCAACAGCTTGTCCCTGCTCCAGCTCCACACGCCTGGTATGCAGTTTTATATGTTCATTGGTGGATTGCTCTGGCTCCTGAACTCTAATCCCCAAGTCCCCAGTGCCTCCTGAAATGTGTGACTCTCTAGTATTTTATTCCATTAAAAGCTATTTCCAGGAACTGTAGATATCTGCAGTCAAGCTACTTAAGCCCACTCCACTAGCCAACCCTCCCCTGCATATTAAACACCCCCTACAACCCTGGAAGTCATGTACCAGGGCCCCTTCATTCAGCCTAATTCCCCCTTCTAAAGTTTATAGTTCTCCCTCCTACTCCATCTCCCACCGTCTGTGCAGCAAGGAATACTGTAATTAGCAGAAATTACTGCTCCAGGTCCCACATGCTGAGCAGAAGATAGAACACTTACACCGCCCATGTGACATCAAAGCTGCCACTGATAGAACCCCCTACCGCTGGAGGATGGGTAGGTGCTCCAGTGCATTGCTTTGCCTAGGGGCTTACACTGCTGTTAAGACAGCCCTGGCGGTTAGGAGACCGATATCAGAATCCCAACAGTGGCACATCGAGTCCCCTTGCATGCTTGCTGTGCTTGCCACACTATTATATTATCCCTCGGTTGGTGGCATGGAGTCACCAACTGAGGAGGAATACCGAATGTTTGTCAGAATTCTGGCCATCGGTATTTCATCAGCTATCGGGATTCCAGCATTGGTCTCCTGCCTGCCGGGATCCCGACCGTTGGGAAATTAACTGCAAACCACATATACTGTACAAGTTAGAAATGTATTCTATTTGGAATCATTGGAGGCCTCTTCATCTGTGAAACATGAAAAAAAGAGAGATAATACACATACATGGGTGGTATTGCTTTCAACAATAATATAAACAACCAATGAGTGTCCAGAAAATGAAGCCTGAGGTGCTGGACCCAACTTGATAGTAGATGAGAATAGTATCTCGCCACCAATTTGCCAATATTTTACGGACGTACCGAAACTCACATTGAGATGTGTGGGAACAGGTGTATAAAGGTATCTTTAAACTGCTAAATCCCACGTGAAGTGACACAGAAAAAGAGCTATTTTGAGAAGGCGTACCCCACTCACTTTGGAGGAGGATTGGTTCCACGTGTAAAGGTATCTTTCAAGCCAGGATCAGGAATAACATCAATAATGATTCAAAGGGTTTTTATTAAAAAGTTCATAAAACAGCAATCTGATGTTTTTCTATGTAGTTTCCACTCTCTGGTACAAAACAGGCAGGTCAGATGTAATAGACAAAAAACTGATGTAATCCGGTTTTACACCAGTACTATCATGTTGAATGTACTCCAAAAGTGGTATCTCATAAAAACAAAAGATGAAATTAAAAATAAAAGAATGAAGAAACTCACTACCTGGGTTATGGTAGAAATACTTACCCGAACCCCAGAGGAACAGATATGTGAATCGGAAGTGATGATCACATGATCACTGTGACCCACGAGGACACCGCTGGAGCTGCCATGAGCAGGTAAGTCACCCCCTGGGCCAGCAGTATGAAATGTTGACATTATAACATGTCAACATTTCATCACTGTCTTCATGGTAAATGTTAACTTGGTCAATGTCAAGATTACTACCATGTCGACATTCTCATGTCAGCATGATAAATGCTGACATTAAGACTGTCAACATTTCATACCCAAGTGCCCACAGTGCTGTACAGTGTAAACAATGAAGGTGGAGATATTTTTGTCTGGTCTAAGTAAATGATCTGTTACATTTTATTTTGATATTGTTAATCCCTAATTAACCATAAAAAGAGCTTTACATTTGGTGCATTCTTCTTATTGCATGATTGTTTATGGTTGGGATTTCACTGTATATTAGAAGAGCAAGTGATACACATATCAATTAAATATGTACATAAAAGCCCTTACTAAATTGCTGCTTTCTAATAATAATAATTATTATTATTATTATTATTATTATTATTACTACTACCAGTTATTTATATAGTGCACACATATTCCATAGCGCTTTACAGAGAGAATATTTGGTCATTCACATCAGTCCCTGCCCCAGTGGAGCTTACAATCTATATTCCCTACCACATGCAGAGTATATATGCTCCAGTATGATCCGGCACTCCATCTGTCCCCACAGAAATAATGAAGGTGCTGCGGTGCCTTCCGCCAAGAGAGAACCAGCTCCCCCACATGTACTGTCCAGAGAAAGGCAGCACTCGGAGACTGTTAGGTGCATAAAGTGCTTTAAAGCACTATATGCACCTATCAGTCTCCGAGTGCTGCCTTTCTCTGGACAGTGTATATATATATATATATATATATATATATATATATATAATGTGAACTGGAACGCACAAACCTCCAGAAGTTATGGCAGGGTGCAGGGTCAAATATAATGCATAAAAACCATGAAAATAATCCACATAAACCAGCACACCTGAAGTATTAGCAAATTGTTGAGTTTACTCCATTTTCATTTTTCAAGAAAAGTGCATTGTGCAAGCATTAATGTAAACACCTATGATGAAATAAGAGATACTTTACTTAGCAGCCAGCAGTTTCTTTTCCCTGATGAAGGTGCCCTGACGAAAAAGCTGTTTTGCTTTGAAACATTGGCAACTACTTGCAGTGCTGTGTCCTTTATTTCTGAGCGCCGCTGTTCAAGAGGTATATATATATATACAGGTTGAGTATCCCTTATTCAAAATTTTAAATCCCACATTTTTGGGTCCACAACTGAGATAATGACATATATAGTATGTGTATATATTATATAGATATATAATATAATATGTATGTGTCATTAGGATGGTGTCAATAATTTTATTTTCATTTTTTCCCTCAGGAAAACGTATGTGTGTTGGGGAGCGTCTGGATCGCATGGAGCTCTTCCTCTTTATCACCACTATACTGCAAACGTGTATTTTGAAGCCCACAGTGGAAATCATGGACATAAAAATAACACCAGAGCCCAAGACCAATGCTTCCAGACCTCACAGCTATCAGATGTTTATAGTTCCTCGCTGATGATCTCCTCAACATATTCATAAAAATCTTGTTTTGTGTTCCAGAGAGCTTGTAACTTCCAATTTTCCTTGTAAATATTGTAGTAAAGTGTATTACTTTGTGTTCTAAAGCTTGACAAACAAGATACTGTAATTATTTAAGCTGTAAATTTTGCACAGGAAAATGCCTCTGATACACAAAGGGATGTATATGGATGCAAAAGCACTGTTGTAAGTGATATTCGACATGGCTATATTGTGTGTATTAGCAACTGTATCTGCATACAAAATGTTATGCTACAGTGTATTCCAGCCAAACACTGTAACATAATTTGGTATGCTGATACAGCCACTATTACACACAGAATATAGGGATAAAGTCGCTGGAGATAAAGTACCAGCCAATCAGCTCCTAACTGCTATGCCACAGGCTGTGTTTGAAAAATGACAGTTAGGAGCCGATTGGCTGGTACTTTATTTTCAGCGACTTTATCTCCATCCAAGGCTTAGTAAATAGACCCCATAGGCATGCCGCATATCATTTAAATCAGCATAAGCTGCTTGTGCATCCTGGGGGACTAGGGTTTATTTAGAATGTGTGTTGCTTTATTCATGGGACTTTGGGGGGCCAATGGGTTACCTTCTCTGACACTGTGGTCCTCATATACTAAAAGACGCATTCCGGTTAGTCCCAAAATATTGGATGTTTTCTAGTCTAAATACCGCAACAACTCAGATCTGATATGCAGAAGACGGGAAATAGACGCACACCATTCCATTGGCCAAGTTCTGGGAAATAGACTCACATTTGTAATGTCCGATGTTGTGGGATAATTTTCCATGTGGTATTATCGGCCCCCATTACATCCCAGACCTAGACTTTGTCGGCAGATACTGTAAGTACCACTTGGCCCATCTAGTCTGCCCATGTACACGTACGTACACATTAGGGTTAATTTTCTTGTGAGCCAATTAACCTGCAGGTATATTTTTGAATTGTGGGAGGAAACCAAAGTACCCAGAGGAAACCCACGCAAGCTTAGGTTGGAGCGTTACCACGGGCACTCATAAAATGTGTGAAGCACCAATCAAAGCAGCTGTCAATTGCAGATATGCTGCATGAGCGGAAGATCCATGCATAAGATTCTGCATTCAACTTTTCAATCCTACTGTGCAGACCATGGTCAGTCCTATCAATGAACATGATGGGGTCTCAACAAGAAGTTCTGCAACAGCTCTGCCCCCTGATCAGGCTTTTTAGCCAGCCTGGTGTGTACAGTGTGGGTTCCTGCAGCAGGCCTGTGTTACATCAGTGCTGGGCACACTTGTCTGAGTGTACCAGCTTCTCTCACCAATAAAAAGAGAATTAAAGAGAAATCCCATCTTTCTGGGGAGGGGGCACACAATGTGAGTTATCCCTGGCTACAGGGAGTCCCCCCTTGATCTGGCTTGTATTATATAACTGGTCGGGGGGGGGCATCTGGATGGCCAACTACTGTAGGACTACAAAGCCCTGCATGCCAGCCAGGACCTAGAACAGCACTTTGGGGGCAGCAGCTATCATTGTGTATAGAGACCTCACCTCAGTGCCAAGATTGATGGATGGCTGCTACTGCATCCTCTGGCCTCTGCCTTCCTCCAGTGGAGCTGCCTGGTGGGAAGGGAGAGGCGCTAGAGATCCAGACTGGGAGCAGACATCATGGTGGATTTGCCTGATGGGAAGGAAGTGGCACTAGGGAAACAGGTCGGGAGCAGACATCATGTAGATCAGCGCTTTGGGAATGAAAGGAAACATGGCCATGGCCGGACTAATTAACTGTTAAGTCTGTGGTCACTGACTCTGCCCCCTCCTCATACATTAACCTTCTAGTTTTGGGTTGGTTTTGCAGGAGTCCATATTGTGAGTTTGTGGGGAGCAGGGACATGCTGCAGGGGTTGAGAGGAAGGAGGGGATGTGCCTGGGGCATGAAACCTTTAAACCCCCTCAAGGTGCACAGTCACTTTTTCTTTCTTGCTTTATTCCCAACTGAGAATCAGTCCCATAATGTAATAGGACCGGCAATACATATTTATTTAAAAATATACTTATATACAAAACAATAAGGAATACATTTTATGACTAGTATAGGAAATCAAGATAAGTGAGTATTTATATATTGTGGAGTGTGTTTGTCAAAAACATTAATGTGGCACAGCTTAAATTAATTGGAATTATGCTAATAATATAAGTATATTAACCAGTAGTTGGTTAAATGGTGAATAGGTAAGTCCAAAGATCACATACAGTAATTGTTGTTTTTAGACTTATGTGTGTATCTGAATAAAATTGTAGTGAATAGTTTGAATGTTATGGAAATATTATTGAAAAAATATTTTAAAATAATTGCAATTATAGTTATCTGAAAAGAAGAAAGTGGATGTCATAGAGGAAGAAAATAGGTATGTAGTGCAATGATTTACTTTGGGTTAAAGAAGACAAAGGTTGGATGGAAAATAAATGAGTTAAACAAATACCTAAGGATCTTTCTCCATGGATGACATGTCCTTACCAATGACATATCTTCCCCTTTCTTATGCCTTTCCCCTTCCAGTCACGCTGTTGAAGTTTCTTTGCAAGGTTAGCAGAGATGTTTATAAAAACACAAGAAAGTAGCAGCGCTAAAATGTATACACTAACAACAAAAGTCCGATAGTGTCCGTTCCTTTTGATAATAACTGGACAACAGTTGGTGTGGACATAGAGCCTAATTCTGAGTTGATCGCAGCAGCAAATATTTTAGCAGTTGGGAAAAACCATGTGCACTGCAGGGGAGGCAGATATAACATGTGCAGAGAGAGTTAGATTTGGGTGTGGTGTGTTCAAACTGAAATCTAAATTGCAGTGTAAAAATAAAGCAGCCAGTATTTACGCTGCACAGAAACAATATAACCCACCCAAATCTAACTCTCTCTGCAAATCTTTTATCTACCCCCCTACAGTGCACATGGTTTTACCCAATTGCTAACACACTTGCTGCCGCGATCAACTCAGAATTACCCCCATAGATGGTTTTAGGAGCTGTTGTCCAGTTATTATCAAAAGGAACGGACACTATCGATTGAAAAGCCCTGTCGGTGATTGTGTTGATTTTTATTGCTATTTTTATCAGAGTATTTTATTAAATGTTGTAAATCCCTTTCATCCAATCCATCTTTTGTTGTTAGTGTATACATTTTAACGCTGCTACTTTCTTGTGTTTTTATGTTCTATGGTTCACAGGACTGACTAATCCTGTGTTTAGCAGCAGCATTAGAACAGTGACCCGGTCTGCGCCTGAGCACCTACCTTGGTTATTTTTTCTAGCAGAGATGTTGTTGCCTCATCCTTGTTTCCCCAGTTTGGTTTCCCTTGATCATACAGCTGCACAAGGGGCCCAATATTTCCCAATTATCCAATGACTGCTTTCAGGGGACTCCAGCCCTTCTTTAGTAGCTCCCACAGTCCATGTGGATGGCAATATTGCTTTGTTGTTAGCCAACGCTAACATGTCAACTGCTTCAAAGACCCTAATTCAGAGCTGGCCAAACCAGTCTTCAAGATCTACTAACAGTTCACATTTTCGAGACTGCCTAGCTGGTGCACAGGTGTAGTCATTACTAATTAAGATGTGCTGCAGTTATTCCTTCCTGAAAATTCTACATATCTCCAGGAGGCCTGGAAAACATGAACTGTTGGTAGATCTTGAGGACCGGATTAATATCTCTCACACAGAACAAAATCCAGATGCCATGCCATTGTTAATTAATATAGTACTTGGTTAGCTACACAAATACACCCATTATCTACTACTACTCTCAAATTGGCATTAGATTTCTTGACCACCAAATTTGAAGCAGGCTTAGGTTCAGCCACCATGTTTAATGGCTCTGCATTAGCCTTATTGGTCCGAGGCCTGACTTTACCTCCATCTGCTTAAATATGCTTTATTTTCTAGAACATGTTGTCCATGCTACTCTAGTACATGGCACATCAAACCCTTCTTGTGGTTTTGGACTACTATAAATTCAACTTCTGATGTTTTCTGGTTGTCTAGAAAGGTACAGTAGTGTCCTTTTTAGCCTTCGCTGCAGTGGGCACCAAACTTCCTTATAGACATATCAGAAACTTGGATTACTTAGACTCCCATAGGGTTCCATGTCAATGTCAATGGTCACATGAAAACCAATTCTCTTAACAACCCATTAGTTGAATTTGACCTAGTTACAGATCAGTCAACTGATATGGATTTAATGGATCTAACAGCTTCTCTGCCTGGTGACATCTATGAACTTTTATGAACCTACTGTGAACCTACTATGAAACCATCTATGAACCTACTTTAACCCTTTCCACCCTACTTGACCTTCTATTATCCAAGAATGGGTAGTTACTAAATCTCTTGGGGAAAGATACTTTCCTTTTAAAGGGTCATTCCATTTGTGGAACTGCTGTCACTTCTACTGCTGCAAAATGATTGCCACTACAATCTATAATGCAAGTTGTCTGTTACTTCTTCACCCATACCTTTATCAACCACTACTGGAGGCCCTGTACAGACCTTGCTAGGTGTATTGTTTCTCTTATGTGAGGTACACTAATCCTAGAATTTGATCCTATCTCTTTGCAGGCAGTCCAAAAGGTTAGAAGAGACAGCAGCTGCAACCACCTAAAAAAAACTAGTGACTCCAGTAAGCTTTCAGTTTCATTTCAGCTCCATTTCTTAAGATGACCAGATCTTCCATAGTTTTAAGACATTTTTCATGATCACATACTATTCTTCCTTCCTTTCCAGTTCTTACTAGTTCTTGTTCAACTGAGTTTGCTCAAGTCTTTAGTAAACACCTTCATGTTGAATCTCACTGCTCCCTGTCATTATTCCTTATGAAATAGGCTACAAATGTGTCCTCATACAACTTTGTTGCAGTCGCAACAAACAGCCCCTCTTGGCACTTCATGTTCTGTGAGACTCAGCTTGCATTGAGTGTCTTCTTTGCCAAAATACATCTTATTTACAACCAGGATGCACTAAGAGACTGTGCTGATTAATTTGATATGCATATCTGTGTGTGACTAAGGGGGAGATGTACTAAGCAGTGATAAAAGCAGAGAAGTGAGCCAGTGGCAACCAATCAGCACTGATGTAACATTTATAATGTGCATACTATAAAAGTATACAGAGCAGCTGATTGGTTTCCATTGGCAACTTCTCCACTGGCTTACTTCTCCACTTTTATCACTGATTTGTACATGTCCCCCTGAGAGTCTGAATATGCATGTGAAGTGCTATGATGCAACAGTCATAGATTTTTTCCATGTCAAGTTCTATTGTGCCTCATATACAGACTCAGTCGCACACAGATATACAAGTGTCTCATACCAAATTAATCAACATAATCTCCTGGTGCATACTTGTTGCACTGTGTTGCAATTTTTTGGGCAAAAAAAGATTCCCAATGCTAGCTGAGGTGCAGGAGATCTGTCAGCTCATTCGTGTCAGGATCACCTGCTGCATGGCATATTAAAGCTAGATGTATGAGGACACATCAGTATTTGGTGTTTTCTCCTTTCTACATTGGGATTGCCATCTGCAACCTTGTGAACAAAAACATTGCTACACGGCAGGAATACAGTACGTGTGCATGTGATTTTTGTTTTTGTTTTTTCACTTTAACTTTCTAGTGCCATCGGGAAGCTTGACGAGCTAACCCACCAGCATTTCTTGGTGGCAATAATATTTCCTAGAACAATAAAGGTTTGCAGGTCATAAAATACTGTTTTGTCATCTGCATATAGCTGGCAGATATTTTCTTCTTGTTTCTTCCTCACCGCTTCTCACTATTTAAACCTATGCATCTAATGACTGCAACCATCCTTTCTATAGCACTTCCATCTGGCATCAGCAATCAGCTAATGACCATATCATCTATCCCAGTATTTTTCCATATTAAAAGTTCATATGAGTTCAACATCAGTAACTCACTGGTTACTATTGACATACACGATTCTTCCTTGTCCATTCACATTACTAGATTATTTTAGCCAGCGGCACAGAGCCTCGGCCTGATGGAGGGTCCCAGCGGTGGCCTGGCACTGCCTCCCCCCTAACCTGGAAGCTGCAGTAGGAGCTCTTCTCACTCTCCTATATGCTGGGCTGCAGGATGGTCTGTGCGTTTGGGGTAGCAATCACATTGGCTAAGGCCAAATAATAAATAAGCAGGTGCGCGACCAACAGCAGCAATTAAGAGGAAGGTCAATTCCTCAAAACTATACAGTAGAGAAAAGGATATGTATACCAGCGCTGGCTGAACATGTTAATAAGTTAAAATAAATTAAAATAATAAGGATGGTTTGTTCTATGTAAAAAAGTAACAATTTATTAACATATCACATGTAACAAATCTAAAAAGAAGGAATTCCTGTTGCCACAAGGTGGCGATAAAACTTATCTGGATAAAGTTTCATAGATTTCACATTCTCCTGTATTAGAATTGTCCATTCCTAAAGGCTAGGACAGCCTCCCTTTGTGCATTCACTGTAATGGGTAAATAATTACCAGATCCCCATGTTGGTAAGCATCAGCGTTGGAACAAGTCCATTTGTAGCTGTAGGGGTGCTGATTAGACCGGTTTGATGATTGGGTCCAGTGATGGGAGAGAAGTCAAAAATGTGCCGAAGGATGACAAGGCTTTGCGGGCCGGTTTGGAGAGTGAAGTCCAGATAGGTAGAGTAAGCTCAACGCGTTTCACTGGTATAATCCAGCTTCCTCAGGAAGGTTACAATTAAAAGTAACTGTTATTAATATCTCTGATGATGTACATTAATTAATTAATTCAGTTACATTACATATATTGGGGGGAATTCAAATGTTTGAAAAGTCGGTTGGGTGTCTGATTTTTCCTGTCTATTAGATAAGAAAAAACATACATCTAACTGAGTTTTCAAACAATTGAATATCTCCCATTAACTTTTATCTATTTATCTCATATTCCAATTTTTTATTGTTTATACAGTATCTACAGTATCATCATCTTCATTTTATGACAATTATCAACATTATTACATGATATGATTAGGAATCCACCTATCTAGCCTGACTACAGTATTTTAATCTTTGGTCCTCCATTCTGTAATGTGACATTTTTTATTTTACTGGATTATATGCAGTTACACTATTTTATTAATTCATTTTCCATTAATTTGAATTTATTTTTATTTTCTGTTCTGGACCAAAGCATTCCATTGTTTCTCTTTGCTCACATTTTTAACTAATGTAACATGTTCCAGAAAATAAAGCAACGACAATATAATTATTCTTTTCTCTTATTTGATTAATCATAAGGTACATTTGAAATAATAAGTGTTCTTAAAACTTGATTTATCATCAATATGTTGAGTACATCATCAGCGAGGGACAACAAACATCTCATAAGTGCGAGGTCTAGAAGCATTGGTCTTGGGTTCCGGTGTTATTATTATGTCAGTTGTGTTCAGTGTGGGCTTCAATGTAAACATCTGCAGTATAGTGGTGAGAAAGAGGAAGAGCTCCATCCGAGCCAGACCCTCCCCTGCACACACACGTTTCCCTTTGCGGGTAAAAATACAAAAATAATAGTTAAGTACTGTTTACCATAACAAACTGAAACTACTTAAATATCTACATTTACATTATTTAGAGGAAAGATATATTTTTGATAAATAATAACTAAGGAATGGGTGTAGGCTGTTCTGTACACATTTCTATGTTTCTAGCCTAACACTTGGTCTGTGATTGTACAGTGAAAGCTCATCCATAGACAGCAATACAACAGTGGACAGTTATAAACAATAACACAATATAATCTTTTTTAAAAACAAACCCCAAAAAATACTGGATTGGATATATCGGACCAGTGATGATCAGAACATCTTGTCATAGAGGTGCTTTCAATAGATCAATCTAAAGCGGTATATAAGGAGCCCCAAACACACTCCAATATATGCTCCTGATGAAGCTGGGTGTTCTGAGACCAGCGAAATGTGTAGAGCCTGAGAACTTTAGCCGATTCCGCATGCAGATATTATGGACTTCTGCTATCCCTCCCTGGCGTTAATTAGACACTTGCTCCACCATTTGGATTTACAGCTAAGCACTATTTGTTTGGACTCCCTCCCTTTATTGGACAAGTCCTAAAGCTGAGTTAATACTAAGGGACAACTATCTACCTACAACTGGTAAAATCCATTTGCTTATATGCTGACTGTTTTTCATTGGAGGAGGTCCTAGCCAAGCGAGGCTTTACATATAGGAGTATTTCAAGTGGTTTGGCTGAGAATTAATTATTTAATAGCTATTTTTATTAGCTGTTTTTTCTTAGTCTTTTTTAATGAAGAGGTGTATCTTCTTTATTATTCTCTTTAAATGTGTAACAGTAAATAAATTGTGACTATTATTTTTTACAACAAACCGTCCATATCTGTCTAATTATTACAGCCAGCGTTGGGTTCCATATTGATCTTGACATATAGGTTTACGTTTCCCTAGCAAGTGCTCCTCTCTGCAGCGCTCTGATATACAGTAAACTGACTGATGTTTCAAATCATCGATGATCGGACCATCACAGTTGTACATTTTCCCAGTTGCTGCTCCTTTCTGCAGCAGCCAGGTATACAGACGCAAGGTAAGGGTTGCTTCAATTATGTTTCCCCGGTGACTGCTCCACTCTGCAGCTGCCACCTGGCTGCCTGATCTGCATTGATCGGCTGCATGGCAGGCACTGGAGGAAGGGAAAAGAGGCATAGGGGCTGGAAGGTAATCTTCCAGCAAGGGATGTATCTATGCATTAACCAGTATGGCACATGCAGGTGTGCATGTCAAATAGGGCAGGGGCGCTGCCCAGTGTGCCACCCACGGCCATGTTATTGAAGTTCAGGTGTGGGTAGGGCCACCAAGACACTTCTCGGTTGGCCAAACCCTTCGCTCAGCGTTAAGGGTACTGCTCTCTGAGCTGTGGCTGTGGCCGAATATGTGAGAAGCAGCGGAGGAAGGGGCTGAAGATTTCTGCTAACCGGTCCATGTAGCAACACTAGCACAATGCAGCCTCTATGGCCACAGTGCACAATCCTGCCACCTCACACTTGCCTCACACTCATAGTGTGGTGAAAGCTACTGGACCCGCTGCTCCCCCACAAGTCCACGGTAACCACGCAGCTGTGAGCCTGTGCCACCCACATACTAAAGAAAATGACCCAGCCAGGCCAGGGCAATGCACATATTCAGCTGTCTGACATTGCTTCACAGCCCTCCCAAAGTACTGCCTTCTCTCACCACACTCTCCTGGCTCCCTGTGCTTTTTACAGGTGGAAAGAAAAAGGGCAGGTACCATGGGGGCATTGTGTTTTTGGGTGTAATATGAGGGGGGTGCTGTGTGCATTGAGTGGGGTAATATGTGGGCAATGAATGCATTGGTAGTAATATGGGATGCTGTGTACAGAGGAGCAACAAGGGTGAACTGAATTAGTGGGATAATATGGGGGTGCTGTGTGTACTGGGGGCAATGTAAGGGTGCTGTGTATACTGGGGGTAATATAGAGGCTCTGTGTGTACTAGAGTAATATGGGGCACTGTGTGTACTGGTAGTAATATGGGTGTGCTGTGTGTACTAGTGGTAATATGGGAGAGCTGTTTGTATTTGAGGGTGATATGGGGGTGCTGTGTGTACTGGGGGGTAATATAGAAGTTATGTTTGTACTGGGGGTAATTTCGGGGCACTGTATTTACTGGTAGCAATATGGGTGCGCTGTGTGTACTGGGGTAATATGGGAGTGCTGTGTGTATTGGAGGATAATACAGAGGTGCTGTGTGTACTGTGGGGCAATATGGGGGTGCTGTGTGTACTGGGGGCAATATGAGGGTGCTGTGTGTACTGGGGTAATATAGATGTTATGTGAGTACTGGGGGTAATATGGGGGCACTGTGTGTACTGGTAGCAATGGGTGGTCTTCAGTTTGCTGGCTGTTGGGATCCTGACACACATTATACCGGTGCCGGAATCCCAACAGCCGGCATACCGACACCTTTTCTCCCTCTTGGGGGTCCATGACCCCCTAGAGGAAGAATAGATAGCGTGGCGCATGTAGCGCGCCACCGTGCCCGCAGCGTGGTGAGGGCAGCAAGACCACAAGGGGCTCATTTGTGCTCGCCCAGCTGTCGGTATGCCAGTGGTCGTGATTCCAGCGCCGGTATGCTGGCTGCCGGGAGCCCGGCTGCCGGCATACTCTACTACACTCGGTAGCAATATGGGTGTGCTGTGTGTAATGAGGTAATATGGGAGTGCTGTGTTTTTTGTAGGGTAATATCGGTGTGCTGTGTGTACTGGGGATAATATGTGAGTGCTGTGTTTATTGGAGAGTAATATGGGGGTGCTGTGTGTACTGGGGGGACATATGGGGGTGCTGTGTGTTCTGGGGGTAATATGGGGGCACTGTGTGTATTAGTAACAATATCGGTGTGCTGTGTGTACTGGGGGTAATATGGGAGTGCTGAGTGCATTGAAGGGTAATATGGGGGTGCTTTGTGTTCTGGGGGAATACCCTGATGGGCACTGTGTGTACTGAGGGATAGTATGATGGAGGGCACTGTGTATATAATGAAATATTATGGGGGGGTTTGTGTATACTGTTGATAATTTTGGGGGTTCTGTTTATGCTGAAGGGTATTATGGGGGGTGTTGCATAGACTGGGGGGTGCAATATAGAGGCGATGTGTGTACTGAGGGGGTTACATGGTGGGCACTGTGTGTGTACTGAGGGGTAGTAAGGTGGAAGCACTGTGTATACTGAAATGTATTATGGGACTGAGTGGTTCAGTATTATGGTGGGCACTGTGTGTAATGAGGGGTAGTATGGTGGGAGGCACTGTGTATATTGAAAGGTAATATGGGGGTGCTGTGTATACTGAGTGATACAATATTATGGTGGGCACTGTTTTTACTGTGGTTTAATATGGTGGAAGGCAATATGGGCTAGATGCATCATCGCTGGGAAAGTGATAAAATGGAGAGAGAAAAAGCACCAGCCAATCAGCCCCAAACTGCCATGTTACAGGCCCTGTTTAAAAAATGACAGAAGCTGGTTGGCTGGTAGTTTACCTAAACCTGTGGTTTCTGACACAGAGGTGGATAAAAAAGATACCTTGATAGGCTTTTCTCTCTCGTTTGGAAAGTGAGTTGGGGTACGCCTCATCGATGGATGAATATTGCCCTTGCTGTGTTAAATGTTTATAGTATTGAGAGAGACTCATTTATTATTTAAACATTACTACACATATATATATATATATATATATACCCTTTTTTTCATGTTAACACCAATCTGAGGGGAAAGAATTGCTTCAGAAAAGGGGAGATGCCCGTCCACACGGTGATTTGAAGCTCCATCATTTCTGCACACTTCAGGGACGTGTTGCTGAGTATATCTATATATACATATATTTTTTGTGTCTGTATTATAAAGCGTCTGTTATTCTGGGTCCCACACATTCGTATTCAAATTTGTGCTATCTGAACTTTTGGTGAGGTCCTGTTGTGGTGAACCGGCCTACGGGCTGCTCTTCTTTGTGCCATTTGCTAGGGATTCACAAATTTTCAGTTTTGCTTTTGTAATCCATTTCACCTGTGTGAATTCCCAGCAAAGGCAGCCTATTTTAGTTGATACAATTCCACCATGTTTTCTTGTAGAGAACAGAGGATGAAATACCTTGAAAAGGTTTTTGATCAGGGTCAGGACTCCATAGAACTAATGGATGAGGATCTAGAGAGCACCATGAGTAAATTAGAAAATATGCTTTCAAAAGAAAGCAAAATATGGTGGGAAGTGGTGACTATGGAGAAATATCTTTCCCAGGATCTAATACCCAGAGGTCTGCAGATTAATAAACAATCTACTTTTCTAACCTCAGGGGGAAATTTCAGGGAACAATGGGATGAAATTTTAAAAAATTGTTCCCTGTGCCTTATGAATTTAATTGTTCAGGAACGTAAACGAGAGTTAAAATGTCTAGATGACGAAATTCAAGTTCTTAAATCACTGATACAACCATATTCTAATTTAGACGATTATAGAGAACTAGAAGGTGATATAGAAAGTCGATTGAAAAAAGCTGAAAAATTGATCATACTGAAAAAGGTTAAAAAATACCACAGGGATAAAAACGATCTGACTAGATCAAAAAAGGAACATCAAGGTAAAAGAGAAGACCACTCCAAAGATATGGAGTCCCATAAATCCAACGTATATCCCAAAGAAAATAAGATTAGAAGGGACATTTATAATGGGAATAGAGAACAAAGAATTTTTAAACCACCTAGATCTTCTAATATACCCTCTAGAAATACAAGGTATAGAAGAAATGCCCACTCTAGAGAAAATCAGTGGAATGCACCAGACACCCCTGAATGGAGAATCCCATTTCCTAAGAGAACAAATAGAGGTGAGAGATTGTTCTCAAACAGGGAACGGGATCAATCAATTTTCATTCAAAATCGATATGCCCCACTAAGAGATGATCAACATTATGATTTTGATCGTAATGAGGATTACCAATCTCCTTTTTTAGAGAGAAACAGAAAAAGAATCCCATACGGATAAATATATCATCACGCCCTAGAGGTAAAAGGGGGGGCAAAAAAAAGAAAAACCCAACTAAAAAAGACTAGGAATAGCAAAAATAAAAGAAGACAAAGATCAAGGGGAAATAACTCTAGACCTGAGGAAATATGTCATGACAATCCACCACAGGAAAAAAATTTCAATTTAAGTAAACATATACTTTCTATGGAGGAAACCACTCTCCTTCAGAAAGGTCTTAAATATGCCCCAACAAATCATCTTAACCCCTTTGATATATATGTGGACGTGCAAAATTTTGTACGTAAGCTAACCATAAAAAAATTATTTGCAACCCAAAAAAGTTCTGAACAGGAAGAAATGGAGGTGAGGTCCCCTACCCCTTTTCGCCCTAAATCCATTTTTTGCCCCCAACATGTAAAGGGTCCATTCATTGAAATCTTCAGTTCCCTGGTTTTGGAGGATATTAATAATATCAAAATAGATAAAAGGAATGGTAACTTGACTAATAAGGAGAAAAGAGCCTTAAAAGAACTAAAAGAAAACAAGGAGCTGATAATAAAACCAGCTGATAAGGGGGGGGGGGGATAGTCTTGATGAATATTAAAGATTATGAAGCTGAAATTTTCAGGCAATTAGAAGATACAAAGACCTATAAAAAATTACGGGGAGATCCCTCCAAACAGGTACAACAGAAATTGATAAAAATGGTAGAAAAGGCTGCAACTAAAGGAACAATCACAGATAAAGAAGCAAAATTCATTATTAATAGTGATCCTGTGGTTCCTGTTATATACATTTTACCAAAAATGCATATAAATCTAGATACGCCCCCCGGAAGACCAATTATATTGGGGGTTGAGTCGATTACTGCCAATCTGTCTAATTATATAGATCACTATTTGCAGCCTTTAGTTGGATTAAATAGATCACATCTCAAGGATACTACCAGTTTTCTACAATTATTAGAGACAATAAAATGGGAGAATAACTATCTCCTGGTAACAGCCGATGTTAGTGCTCTCTATACCATTATAAACCATAAGAGGCAACCCGTGGGGCTTTGGAATCATCCTCTCTGTCAGTTAATCTTCAAAAATGTTTTGCTTGAGGGCATTGAGTTTATTCTTCTAAATAACTTCTTCCTGTTCAAGGATGAATTCTATCTACAGAAAATGGGCACCGCGATGGGCACCAGGTTCGCCCCGAGTTACGCCAACCTGTTCATGGGCGCATGGGAGGGGGATGCGATATGGGCAGGCAGGGGACTTGGGGTGAGCCTGGTGTCCTATGCGAGGTACATAGATGACATATTTTTTGTTTGGGGGGGAGACAGAGAGAGTCTCACCCAATTTTGTTCAGATCTGAATTCTAATGGTAAAAATATTGTATTAACATTTGATATCCAAGAACAAAGTATTAACTTTCTGGATGTGACGGTTTATATAGAAGATGGAAAAATATGTTCCAAAATCTATATAAAACCAACAGATTAAGGAGCCTATCTGTCAACCAATAGTTGTCATCACGACAATTGGATAAACTCTATACCTAATGGCCAGTTGAAAAGACTCAGGAGAATTTGCACAAATGATCTGGTGTTTTCTGATCAGGCACAAATGATGGGAGCCAAGTTTAAAGCATGTGGCTACAATAAACAGAAGATAGATCAAACCATCGAGGCAACCAAAACCATAGAACGTATAGAGCTTTTTGTAAAAAAAACAGCATTAAAAGAAAATAATGAATTCAGTCTGTCTTTTGTCACAAATTATACTAAGGAACATAAGGTTGTAGAAAAAATCTTTAACAAACACTGGTCTTTACTTAAGAAAGACAGTGTATTAGGACCACTGTTACCTAACAAACCTAAGATAATCTATCGGAGAGCACCAAATTTGAAATCTAAATTGGTGTCAAGTGCTTTGCCCCCAACACCTGCCATGTCTACTATTACATCTGTTGGGTTTTACCGTTGTGGATCCTGCATGGGTTGTAAAAATGTAAAAAGTTCGGGGGGTAATAAAACCGAACAGATAATTGTAAATGGATATACGATAAAAATCAAAGAATTTATCACGTGTAATATAAAAAACGTAATATATGCCCTAAGGTGCACTTGCGACAAGGTATATATTGGTAGAACTTCAAGGCCATTAAAGTTCCGAGTAAGCGAGCACCTGCGCAACATAAAAAAAGGGCTAGAAACACATGCCCTTTCGGCACATTTTAAACAGGTACACAATTGTTCTACCTCAGGGTTGGTGTCCTTCCATGGGGTGAAAGCTATTAAGGGGAGTATAAGACACAAAAACAGCTCAAAACAGTTAGCAAAGGCAGAAATGAGCTTGATCTACAATTGTAATACTTTGGCTCCAGGGGGCCTCAACAACGACTTTGAGCTTAAATGGTTCTTATGATCTCATAAACTTGTATATGTATTCGGTGAGCTTGACTGTTGTTTTTCATTCAGTTTTGTAGACCAAGACTATTTTTTTCCATCCCAAACTACTATTGGAGAAGAAAATGACCATTCAACATTGTTCTGAAAAAAAAACCATGTACATTTCTCTGTTATATGTTAAATGGTTAGGAAACTTCATGGCAACCTAACATGGCGCTCAAATATATATATATATATATATATATATATATATATATATGGGCATTTTTGTGTTGTTTTTGTGTTTAGATAGATCCATGCCTATATATGTTGTTCATTGAAATTATTGGTATTATCCAAATTTACATAATAATTCATCTATTAAACATCATATGGCGGAATTTGCCCATTTTAAAGATGGCCGTTCGAGCTTCGGTATAAACAGAAGGTAGTTAAGATCCAGTTCCTGGCCATCATTTATTTTAAAAACACAAATCTAACCATTTTGTGTGACACTGTGTTTATTTATCAGAGAGAGCGTATTAGTTCTCCTTTTTTTCCTCCAAAAGCCCGCGTTGTCATGACAACGACACGTAGGCCTCCATATGCACATCACTTCCGCCTTTAGAGACCGCGTCGTCATGACAATGACGCGTCAGGTCTCTAGGCATACGTAATTTCCGCTTCTAGAGACCGCATCGCCATGGCAACGGTGCGCGGTCTATCTTCTGCGGCCGAAATACTTAAACTTTCAAGAGTCCATGGTGTGCAGCTGATATGCTGACACCATTGGAGTATCAGCCTTTTCACCACAAGTGCCTTATTCTGGTAGTTATTTATTGTTAACAATACGGTATTAGATATTGTGCTGTGTACATGGTTGCCATGGGCATTCCTTTAATGAAAAGCCTGTAATTCATTAATTTTGATGCTATTCTTCTTTTAACAACTTTGTTAAATGTTATAAAACATGTTGACAGACTTTGTTTTGCATTTTATGTAATGGTTTATTTTGTTGTTATGATAGAATGTCACTCAATGATGATGTCATAATTAAAGAAGTTTTGATTGGTCACTCTACATATAAATTACTGGTCCCTCCACTCTCTCAGTATGTCTTGATAAAGGCCTATGACAGGCCGAAACATGTTGACCAGCTGAGAGTGTGGACCTTCTACTATACCACCTAGGTACGAATTGTTATTGCTTTTAACAAACTTTTTTTGCTTTTTATATATGTCCTGGACTATATTTCTTTGTATGTTTTGGATGCATAAGCCACGCTGCTATAACATCTAATGGACTTTGCATACGTTTTTATTGCTTTCATTGTGCCCACCCCTTTTGTACGGGGCGTTTTTTAATAAAATATAAACTTCTTCATGTGGACATATCGTGATTCATATTCTTTTTGATGTCCCCTTTGGAATTTTTCACACATGAGGAAAATCAGTGCTAATTACTAATACGTTTGACCATCGAAAGAAACCCAGATGTGTTTGAATACAATCTTTATTGCCATGAGTAGGGTACGCCTTACATTCAACTTACAGAGCATGAAAGATACCTTTATGTGCTTCAACTACCCCCTTTCTGTGGGAGTGAGGTACGCTTACTTCCCTGGCAAAGAGGGTTCATCACCTAAACCTGTGGTTTCTGACACAGAGGTGGATAAAAAAGATACCTTGATAGACTTTTCTCTCTCGTTTGAAAAGTGAGTTGGGGTACGCCTCATCGATGGATGAATATTGCCCTTGCTGTGTTAAATGTTTATAGTATTGAGAGAGACTCATTTATTATTTAAACATTACTACACATATATATATATATATATACCCTTTTTTCCATGTTAACACCAATCTGAGGGGAAAGAATTGCTTCAGAAAAGGGGAGACGCCCGTCCACACGGTGATTTGAAGCTCCATCATTTCTGCACACTTCAGGGACGTGTTGCTGAGTATATCTATATATACATATATTTTTTTGTGTCTGTATTATAAAGCGCCTGTTATTCTGGGTCCCACACATTCGTATTCAAATTTGTGCTATCTGAACTTTTGGTGAGGTTCTATTGTGGTGAACCGGCCTACGGGCTGCTCTTCTTTGCGCCATTTGCTAGGGATTCACAAATTTTCAGTTTTGGCTGGTAGTTTATGACTTTCCATTTTATCACTCTCCAAGTGATGATGCATCTAGCCCTTTACATATTGAAATGTATCATGGTGAGTGCTGTGTATACTAAGTGATATTATGGGGGATGTTGTATAGGGAGGCACTGGGCCTGAAGCGTGGAGAGCACAGTACCGGCTGATGTACAACTCCGGAGAGATTGGTATAGTTATGTGGGTGCAAGGTGTGCTTTGTGGCCCCTCTGCACCAAATATACTGTAGATTCACTAATGCATTGTGTCCCGTTTCCAGAAACCATTGCATTAAAAGTGCAAGAAAAGTTCTATTTATCATCTAAATAAAATGCATTTGATTTATATTGTTTATATATAATGTTATTTAATTGTTTTCCTGTTGCACATGTCCGTGAATAACATGAATGCAACCATAATTGTACATATTGCATGTCACATTGGAGAACTGAATTGCTACCACCCATTGCTCCAATCCTCAAACATGGTACCCTATTAAGATTTGAGAATTATTACCACTAATACTAATAAAACCGAACACACCCAAACTTGGGGATCTGAGTAAGACTGATTCCTGGCTTGGATCACTTTTGGGGATCCGAGTAAACCAAGACCCGAGTCAGGTCTTCCTTTGAATTCAGTACTTAAATTTAAAAACTGTATCTTGGGTTTTGGATTGCATGTAAGTTCCTCACTTTTGATTTCAGGTGTCATTTCACTCAAGAGAGTGTGTGATGAGATGAACAAAATCAACTGGAAATGACTGAGAATTAATATTATTGATGTTACATGAGTTTAGCAGGATACAGTCAGGATCCCGGCATTTGGGATTTCGTCAGTTGGGTTAGGGTTAGGCTATGGAGGTAGGGGAGGTTAGGGTTAGGCTGCAAGGAGGGAGGGAGGGTTAGGCACCACTGGGGAGGGTTAGGGTTAGGCTGCGTGGGAGGGGGGGGGGGAGACTAGGGTCAGGCTGCGGGAAAGGAGGGTTATGGAGGTTAGGGATTAAGAGTGGCATACTTACCTAGTAGGTGTCGGGATCCTAAGTGTCAGGAAGCCGCTGTCGGTATTCTGATTGCCGGCATTCGAAGCACTGGGATACGGATACCATCCCAATTTTAGCTGTTTCTATTGATTTTTTTATGATTTTTTTTTATTATAAAGAAACTCAGAAAACCCAAGACACTTGAGGGTGGTTTTGCAAAATCAAAACCAAAACATGATGATTATTTAGACCAAAAAACAATACCAGAACACAGTGTGTTGCAATAAATTTACTGATTTATTGCAACATACTCATATTTATTAGAGATGAGCGGGTTCGGTTTCTCTGAAACCGAACCCGCACGAACTTCATGTTTTTTTCACGGGTCCGAGCAGACTCGGATCCTCCCGCCTTGCTCGGTTAACCCGAGCGCGCCCGAACGTCATCATGACGCTGTCGGATTCTCGCGAGACTCGGATTCTATATAAGGAGCCGCGCGTCGCCGCCATTTTCACACGTGCATTGAGATTGATAGGGAGAGGACGTGGCTGGCGTCCTCTCCATTAGAAATTAGATTAGAAGAGAGAGAGAGATTGTGCAGAGTCAGACAGAGTTTACCACAGTGACCAGTGCAGTTGTTGTTAGTTAACTTTTATTTATTTTAATATATATCCGTTCTCTGCTATATCCGTTCTCTGCCTGAAAAAAAACGATACACAGCAGCAGCCAGTCACACAGTGTGACTCAGTCTGTGTGCACTCAGCTCAGCCCAGTGTGCTGCACATCAATGTATAAAAGGCAAAGCTTATAATAATTGTGGGGGAGACTGGGGAGCACTGCAGGTTGTTATAGCAGGAGCCCCCAGGAGTACATAATATTATATTAATTTAAAATTAAACAGTGCACACTTTTGCTGCAGGAGTGCCACTGCCAGTGTGACTAGTGGTGACCAGTGCCTGACCACCAGTATAGTAGTATATTCATTGTTGTATGTATTGTATACTATCTCTTTATCAACCAGTCTATATTAGCAGCAGACACAGTACAGTGCGGTAGTTCACGGCTGTGGCTACCTCTGTGTCGGCAGTCGGAACTCGGCAGGCAGTCCGTCCATCCATAATTGTATTACAATATATACCACCTAACCGTGGTATTTTTTTTTCTTTCTTTATACCGTCATAGTGTCATACTAATTGTTACGAGTATACTACTATCTCTTTATCAACCAGTGTACAGTGCGGTAGTTCACGGCTGTGGCTACCTCTGTGTCGGCAGTCGGCAGGCAGTCCGTCCATCCATAATTGTATTATTATTATAATATATACCACCTAACCATGGTTTTTTTTCCATTCTTTATACCGTCGTCATAGTGTCATACTAGTTGTTACGAGTATACTACTATCTCTTTATCAACCAGTGTACAGTGCGGTAGTTCACGGCTGTGGCTACCTCTGTGTCGGCAGTCGGCAGGCAGTCCGTCCATCCATAATTGTATTATTATTATAATATATACCACCTAACCGTGGTTTTTTTTCCATTCTTTATACCGTCGTCATAGTGTCATACTAGTTGTTACGAGTATACTACTATCTCTTTATCAACCAGTGTACAGTGCGGTAGTTCACGGCTGTGGCTACCTCTGTGTCGGCAGTCGGCAGGCAGTCCGTCCATCCATAATTGTATTATTATTATAATATATACCACCTAACCGTGGTTTTTTTTCCATTCTTTATACCGTCGTCATAGTGTCATACTAGTTGTTACGAGTATACTACTATCTCTTTATCAACCAGTGTACAGTGCGGTAGTTCACGGCTGTGGCTACCTCTGTGTCGGCAGTCGGCAGGCAGTCCGTCCATCCATAATTGTATTATTATTATAATATATACCACCTAACCGTGGTTTTTTTTCCATTCTTTATACCGTCGTCATAGTGTCATACTAGTTGTTACGAGTATACTACTATCTCTTTATCAACCAGTGTACAGTGCGGTAGTTCACGGCTGTGGCTACCTCTGTGTCGGCAGTCGGCAGGCAGTCCGTCCATCCATAATTGTATTATTATTATAATATATACCACCTAACCGTGGTTTTTTTTCCATTCTTTATACCGTCGTCATAGTGTCATACTAGTTGTTACGAGTATACTACTATCTCTTTATCAACCAGTGTACAGTGCGGTAGTTCACGGCTGTGGCTACCTCTGTGTCGGCAGTCGGCAGGCAGTCCGTCCATCCATAATTGTATTATTATTATAATATATACCACCTAACCGTGGTTTTTTTTTTCATTCTTTATACCGTCGTCATAGTGTCATACTAGTTGTTACGAGTATACTACTATCTCTTTATCAACCAGTGTACAGTGCGGTAGTTCACGGCTGTGGCTACCTCTGTGTCGGCAGTCGGCAGGCAGTCCGTCCATCCATAATTGTATTATTATTATAATATATACCACCTAACCGTGGTTTTTTTTCCATTCTTTATACCGTCGTCATAGTGTCATACTAGTTGTTACGAGTATACTACTATCTCTTTATCAACCAGTGTACAGTGCGGTAGTTCACGGCTGTGGCTACCTCTGTGTCGGCAGTCGGCAGGCAGTCCGTCCATCCATAATTGTATTATTATTATAATATATACCACCTAACCGTGGTTTTTTTTCCATTCTTTATACCGTCGTCATAGTGTCATACTAGTTGTTACGAGTATACTACTATCTCTTTATCAACCAGTGTACAGTGCGGTAGTTCACGGCTGTGGCTACCTCTGTGTCGGCAGTCGGCAGGCAGTCCGTCCATCCATAATTGTATTATTATTATAATATATACCACCTAACCGTGGTTTTTTTATACCACCTAACCGTGGCAGTCCGTCCATAATTGTATACTAGTAAACTATCCAATCCATCCATCTCCATTGTTTACCTGAGGTGCCTTTTAGTTCTGCCTATAAAATATGGAGAACAAAAAAGTTGAGGTTCCAAAATTAGGGAAAGATCAAGATCCACTTCCACCTCGTGCTGAAGCTGCTGCCACTAGTCATGGCCGAGACGATGAAATGCCAGCAACGTCGTCTGCCAAGGCCGATGCCCAATGTCATAGTACAGAGCATGTCAAATCCAAAACACCAAATATCAGAAAAAAAAGGACTCCAAAACCTAAAATAAAATTGTCGGAGGAGAAGCGTAAACTTGCCAATATGCCATTTACCACACGGAGTGGCAAGGAACGGCTGAGGCCCTGGCCTATGTTCATGGCTAGTGGTTCAGCTTCACATGAGGATGGAAGCACTCAGCCTCTCGCTAGAAAACTGAAAAGACTCAAGCTGGCAAAAGCACCGCAAAGAACTGTGCGTTCTTTGAAATCCCAAATCCACAAGGAGAGTCCAATTGTGTCGTTTGCGATGCCTGACCTTCCCAACACTGGACGTGAAGAGCATGCGCCTTCCACTATTTGCATGCCCCCTGCAAGTGCTGGAAGGAGCACCCGCAGTCCAGTTCCTGATAGTCAGATTGAAGATGTCAGTGTTGAAGTACACCAGGATGAGGAGGATATGGGTGTTGCTGGCGCTGGGGAGGAAATTGACCAGGAGGATTCTGATGGTGAGGTGGTTTGTTTAAGTCAGGCACCCGGGGAGACACCTGTTGTCCGTGGGAGGAATATGGCCGTTGACATGCCAGGTGAAAATACCAAAAAAATCAGCTCTTCGGTGTGGAGGTATTTCACCAGAAATGCGGACAACAGGTGTCAAGCCGTGTGTTCCCTTTGTCAAGCTGTAATAAGTAGGGGTAAGGACGTTAACCACCTCGGAACATCCTCCCTTATACGTCACCTGCAGCGCATTCATAATAAGTCAGTGACAAGTTCAAAAACTTTGGGTGACAGCGGAAGCAGTCCACTGACCAGTAAATCCCTTCCTCTTGTAGCCAAGCTCACGCAAACCACCCCACCAACTCCCTCAGTGTCAATTTCCTCCTTCCCCAGGAATGCCAATAGTCCTGCAGGCCATGTCACTGGCAAGTCTGACGAGTCCTTTCCTGCCTGGGATTCCTCCGATGCATCCTTGCGTGTAACGCCTACTGCTGCTGGCGCTGCTGTTGTTGCCGCTGGGAGTCGATGGTCATCCCAGAGGGGAAGTCGTAAGCCCACTTGTACTACTTCCAGTAAGCAATTGACTGTTCAACAGTCCTTTGCGAGGAAGATGAAATATCACAGCAGTCATCCTACTGCAAAGCGGATAACTGAGTCCTTGACAACTATGTTGGTGTTAGACGTGCGTCCGGTATCAGCCGTTAGTTCACAGGGAACTAGACAATTTATTGAGGCAGTGTGCCCCCGTTACCAAATACCATCTAGGTTCCACTTCTCTAGGCAGGCGATACCGAGAATGTACACGGACGTCAGAAAAAGACTCACCAGTGTCCTAAAAAATGCAGTTGTACCCAATGTCCACTTAACCACGGACATGTGGACAAGTGGAGCAGGGCAGGGTCAGGACTATATGACTGTGACAGCCCACTGGGTAGATGTATGGACTCCCGCCGCAAGAACAGCAGCGGCGGCACCAGTAGCAGCATCTCGCAAACGCCAACTCTTTCCTAGGCAGGCTACGCTTTGTATCACCGCTTTCCAGAATACGCACACAGCTGAAAACCTCTTACGGCAACTGAGGAAGATCATCGCGGAATGGCTTACCCCAATTGGACTCTCCTGTGGATTTGTGGCATCGGACAACGCCAGCAATATTGTGTGTGCATTAAATATGGGCAAATTCCAGCACGTCCCATGTTTTGCACATACCTTGAATTTGGTGGTGCAGAATTTTTTAAAAAACGACAGGGGCGTGCAAGAGATGCTGTCGGTGGCCAGAAAAATTGCGGGACACTTTCGGCGTACAGGCACCACGTACAGAAGACTGGAGCACCACCAAAAACTACTGAACCTGCCCTGCCATCATCTGAAGCAAGAAGTGGTAACGAGGTGGAATTCAACCCTCTATATGCTTCAGAGGTTGGAGGAGCAGCAAAAGGCCATTCAAGCCTATACAATTGAGCACGATATAGGAGATGGAATGCACCTGTCTCAAGTGCAGTGGAGAATGATTTCAACGTTGTGCAAGGTTCTGATGCCCTTTGAACTTGCCACACGTGAAGTCAGTTCAGACACTGCCAGCCTGAGTCAGGTCATTCCCCTCATCAGGCTTTTGCAGAAGAAGCTGGAGGCATTGAAGAAGGAGCTAACACGGAGCGATTCCGCTAGGCATGTGGGACTTGTGGATGCAGCCCTTAATTCGCTTAACAAGGATTCACGGGTGGTCAATCTGTTGAAATCAGAGCACTACATTTTGGCCACCGTGCTCGATCCTAGATTTAAAGCCTACCTTGGATCTCTCTTTCCGGCAGACACAGGTCTGCTGGGGTTGAAAGACCTGCTGGTGACAAAATTGTCAAGTCAAGCGGAACGCGACCTGTCAACATCTCCTCCTTCACATTCTCCCGCAACTGGGGGTGCGAGGAAAAGGCTCAGAATTCCGAGCCCACCCGCTGGCGGTGATGCAGGGCAGTCTGGAGCGACTGCTGATGCTGACATCTGGTCCGGACTGAAGGACCTGACAACGATTACGGACATGTCGTCTACTGTCACTGCATATGATTCTCTCAACATTGATAGAATGGTGGAGGATTATATGAGTGACCGCATCCAAGTAGGCACGTCACACAGTCCGTACTTATACTGGCAGGAAAAAGAGGCAATTTGGAGGCCCTTGCACAAACTGGCTTTATTCTACCTAAGTTGCCCTCCCACAAGTGTGTACTCCGAAAGAGTGTTTAGTGCCGCCGCTCACCTTGTCAGCAATCGGCGTACGAGGTTACATCCAGAAAATGTGGAGAAGATGATGTTCATTAAAATGAATTATAATCAATTCCTCCGCGGAGACATTGACCAGCAGCAATTGCCTCCACAAAGTACACAGGGAGCTGAGATGGTGGATTCCAGTGGGGACGAATTGATAATCTGTGAGGAGGGGGATGTACACGGTGATATATCGGAGGGTGAAGATGAGGTGGACATCTTGCCTCTGTAGAGCCAGTTTGTGCAAGGAGAGATTAATTGCTTCTTTTTTGGGGGGGGTCCAAACCAACCCGTCATATCAGTCACAGTCGTGTGGCAGACCCTGTCACTGAAATGATGGGTTGGTTAAAGTGTGCATGTCCTGTTTTGTTTATACAACATAAGGGTGGGTGGGAGGGCCCAAGGATAATTCCATCTTGCACCTCTTTTTTCTTTTCTTTTTCTTTGCATCATGTGCTGATTGGGGAGGGTTTTTTGGAAGGGACATCCTGCGTGACACTGCAGTGCCACTCCTAGATGGGCCCGGTGTTTGTGTCGGCCACTAGGGTCGCTAATCTTACTCACACAGCTACCTCATTGCGCCTCTTTTTTTCTTTGCGTCATGTGCTGTTTGGGGAGGGTTTTTTGGAAGGGACATCCTGCGTGACACTGCAGTGCCACTCCTAGATGTGCCCGGTGTTTGTGTCGGCCACTAGGGTCGCTAATCTTACTCACACAGTCAGCTACCTCATTGCGCCTCTTTTTTTCTTTGCGTCATGTGCTGTTTGGGGAGGGTTTTTTGGAAGGGCCATCCTGCGTGACACTGCAGTGCCACTCCTAGATGGGCCCGGTGTTTGTGTCGGCCACTAGGGTCGCTAATCTTACTCACACAGCTACCTCATTGCGCCTCTTTTTTTCTTTGCGTCATGTGCTGTTTGGGGAGGGTTTTTTGGAAGGGCCATCCTGCGTGACACTGCAGTGCCACTCCTAGATGGGCCCGGTGTTTGTGTCGGCCACTAGGGTCGCTAATCTTACTCACACAGCTACCTCATTGCGCCTCTTTTTTTCTTTGCGTCATGTGCTGTTTGGGGAGGGTTTTTTGGAAGGGACATCCTGCGTGACACTGCAGTGCCACTCCTAGATGGGCCCGGTGTTTGTGTCGGCCACTAGGGTCGCTTATCTTACTCACACAGCGACCTCGGTGCAAATTTTAGGACTAAAAATAATATTGTGAGGTGTGATGTGTTCAGAATAGGCTGAAAATGAGTGTAAATTATGTTTTTTGAGGTTAATAATACTTTGGGATCAAAATTACCCCCAAATTCTATGATTTAAGCTGTTTTTTAGGGTTTTTTGAAAAAAACACCCGAATCCAAAACACACCCGAATCCGACAAAAATAATTCGGTGAGGTTTTGCCAAAACGCGTTCGAACCCAAAACACGGCCGCGGAACCGAACCCAAAACCAAAACACAAAACCCGAAAAATTTCAGGCGCTCATCTCTAATATTTATAACCATTAAACTGTCACAGGACTTCAAAACCAGTAAAGTCATAATAAACACAGTTTTCACTTGAAAGCTATAATTCTAAATACATATTACTAACTATAACATGTCTGTACCTGTGGAAAATGGCATAAATGCATCATTCTTCTTCAAGCCACCATTCTCATCAAGAAAGTGTCCAGGATCAAACTTATCTGGGTTCTTGAACTGTTTGGGATCTTTCAGGACAGAGGTCAGGACTGGAAACACCAAGGTTCCCTGAAATTATATAAAGGGTTGGTTTTTTTTACCTAAATCATGGAAAGGAAAATGTAGGCATGGCATGGGTTAGAAGGTGTGAGGGATTGGCATGAGGAAGCATGTGAAGAGGTCAGGCTCAGGAAAATAAGAACAATTTAAAATAATAGATAATTAATTTATTTCTAATTTTTCAACAATTCCTTATTGCCATCTCTGACAAGAATACCTTTGGAATATGATGTCCCCTGAAGGTTGCATCCTTGCTGGCTGCATGCATCTCTCCTGCAGGAATAATATCAGCAAATCTCTGGATCTCATGTATGACAGCATCTGTGTACGGCATCTTACTCCTGTCCTCCACTGATGGACAGCGATCGCTGCCTACGACATTGTCTATTTCCTCATGGATCTTCTCTGAAATGACATAACAATTATATTCACAGTAAGAACTAAGACTTACTTTGCTCCTAGAACACATCTGGGATACAGGTCAACGTGCAATCAATGGTGTGGTTCCACCACCGGCAAAAATTAGGGAATTGTGGACCACTATTCGCCAGGCATAGTGCACAATATCTACACAGTACAGAGTACTTGTGGAGTCCATGCCTCATCGTGTACCTACTGTATGCATTACTGGACAGGCTTCTCGGTTTTTCTGGAACATAAGTATATATTGTCAGGGTTCCCCTTTTAGTGAATATTCCAATCTGCACTGATATTGTAATTGTGAAAGGAATACACAGTAACTTTATGTGGATCATTCTTTGATCAGGTGATCCATTTGGTGTAATGCTGCTTATTTGTATAAATTGCATTTTCATATGTGTTATGCCTATGATATTTAGATGTGTAGGGTTATTATCATCATGTATTGTGAGTGATGGGTTTGGGTTTGATATGAGGATTGTATAAGAGTGTTGTGCATTGCGTGAAGTTATGTTCTCAGGTTTGTTTCTGAAATGTTGCGAAGTGAATTAGCACAGTACGGGTATGGGTCATTAGGTCGACCACACTTAGGTCGCCAATCATTTGGTTGACCACAATTGGTCGACATGCATTGGGTCGACATAATCACTAGGTCGACATGAACAAGGTCAACATGGGGAAAAGTTGACATGAGGTTTTTTTAAAAACTTTTTTGGTGTTGTTTTCTTCGTAAAGTGACGGGGAAGCCCAATTAGTGCACCGTGTCCCCTCACATGGCTCGCACTTCGGGCAAGGTTACTATTCCCAATTGTAGTCCACGTAGATCGTAAAGTATCAAAAAGTAAAAAAATAAAAATAAAATTAGAAAAACGCATGTTGACCTTTTTCCACATTGACCTAATGACCATGTCAACCTAATGCATGTCGACCAACAGTGGTCAACCTAATGACTGTCGACCTAAGTGTGGTCGACCTAATGACCGTATCCCCACGGGACTTTATAGGAAGCCCATATATGACAAAAAGTTAAAGGACACCTGGGGGTATATTTAATTGATGTTGAAAGCTGCGTCTGTCGAAAAGACGGCAGTTTTCGACATTTTAAGGCCGAATCGTGATTCGACCTATTCAGTCCCAGCAGTTTTTATTCGACAAGTCGTGGAATTCGACTTGTCGAATAGTACGTGAATTGGCGGTATAGCTGCCAATTCATATACTTTTGAGGGAAACGGGGCCAAATTCAACAGGATTTGGCCCCGTTTCCGAACATCTCAGTCCTACATAAAAAAATGTCGGACTGAGATGTGCGACCCAGAGGTGGAGAGGGGTGGGGGAGCCGCAGGAAGATGGGGGACAGCCGCGGGCATATACGGGAGATCAGCGCTACAGCACTGCGCTGCAGCAGGATGTCTCACAGCCGCACTGCTCACGGCAGCGTCCACCCAGCTCCAGCAAGTGAGGTCACGCTTGCTGGAGCCGGGTGGACACTGCCGCGAGGTCGGGCAGCTGTGTGACATCCTCTTTCAGCGCTACTGTAGCACTGATCTCCTCCGTCTGCCGGCGGCTGTCCCCGCTGGTCTCCCCGCGGCTCCCCCCCCCCCCCCTCTCCTCCTCTGGGACCCTCATCTCAATTCAACTTTTTAAAAGTCGAATTGAGATGAGATTTTAATAGGGGTTGTCGGATCCACAAATGCATGTTGGAATGGATCCGTCCCTAATTGAATATACCCACTAGAGTGTGAGTAGCTGTTTACCACAATTTGGATTTCACCTTTTAAAGACTTTTATTTGTTGTTCCTTGGATATTGTCTGCTGTAGACAAAGGATCTTGTTTGTGATCCTATAAATTTGTTATCTTTTTAATGATCCGTGGATTGAAGTGTTTACTGAATATCCACATCGCACTGTGACAAAGATACCTTGATAGGAGCAGCACTGCATTTCTTATACCCCTTTTGCATCTGTAGCATGGGTCGCAGCCGGGAGCATGACACGGCTGCGACCCGTGCTACAGCTCCCTTTCCCACAGCGCTCACCAACCAGGCATATTGCCGGGTTGGTGACCCAGCTGCTGACGCACAGGGGCGGCACTTGGAGATCACAGGATCTCCCAGCGCCACCCTTCCATACAGTGTGAACGGGAGCCGTGTTGCCTCGACACGGCTTCCGTTCACACTACACAGCTTACCGGGTTGAACACGTGTTCAACCCGGCAAGCTACCAGGGTAGGATTCCCTGATCACTTGATCCTGGAATTTGCAGGTGGGCCATTTCCACTACGAAAAAACACGGGTGAATGCACGCCCCTGCACATTTACCTATGTATTTTAAAGCTAGTGGAAAAGGGGTATTACTGTGAGTCAGGGTATACGCTGTATATATCACTCATTTACACTATAAAGATACCTTGATGTGTTTGCCATCAACCTGTCTCCTGTGAGTGTTGGGGTACGCCTCCTTTACCCAGTATACCATTTGTCCTTTTCTATCACACTGGGTGGAATGAAAGATATGAGACTAGACTTCTAAAACTGTTATAAAGATAACTTGATGTGTATAGAATCCACCTATATTTGTGTGAGTGGGGTACGCTGCAGTATTAACCTTTGTGCCACCATTTTCAACACTGATCTCTGCATTAAAAAACCTACTACACATTGGTTGTCCCTTTCTGTCTTTTTGTCTTTATTTTTATATCGAGACTGGTGTATCAGGCATTCATCATGAGAGAAGATTCTTAAAGAACGTCTGTGTTGAGACATAAAGGGACGTAACTCCATTTTTTCATATTTTAGCGCTTAGTGTGTATTGTAAGCTTTAATCTACTTGTATTTTATCGGCTTTATAAATGTGGTGACGTTTATACTCTAGCTTTATATACCAGAGCTGCTTTTGTACCATCTAGGGAACCCTCCAAAACACTCTTTTTCTAGTGTACAGAATGCTTTCTACTTTCTCCTTCTTTTCTTTGAGATAAAAGCATAGAAGGGGTTAATGTGAGGAAGAGCTCTTCATTAACACAAACACTCCCTTTCATTAACTTTGGTAAATTCCTATTGTTCCATCAAGAGAGATAGGAGGTACAGAGGTGACTAGCCATAAGGGGGTTGAGAGAAAAACAAGTTTTATGTATCCTAAACCAACATCTTTGCTCACTTGAGATAATCCCAGGGATCATTTTATTATGGTATCAGGGAGGAACAGAGTAGCATGAGATTTTGAGTGTAAATATAGAGTTCTTTGGAAGTGGTTAAACCAGAGGTTCCCAAACTGTGTGCCGTGGCTCCCTGGGGTGCCTCGGGACACTTGCAGGGGTGCCCTGGGTTGGTGGTCCAGGGCCAATTCAAATTATTCATGGTCAATATAATAGGCAAAACCAGTATTGGTGGCTGCCAGTCATAAAATATGTGGCCAAACAGAAGCAAATCTTGTCCCTCACTACACAACTGACCCTAAGGATGACATATAAACGTGATCTACTTAATGTAATATTTCTTTCTAAATTTATCAAGAAGAAATTTTTGGCCAAGGGGTGCCGTGAAAAAAATTCTGATATTCTAGGGCGCCGTGATTCAAAATAGTTTGGAAACCACTGGGTTAAACAGTCCTGGCAGTGTGGGAGTGACACTCTTTACAAATTGGAATATGTTACAGATTCTTCAGTGGGAAGTACAGTACTTAATATATGTTCAATGTACTCTTATTTTTACTTTTCTTATACTGGAACAAGCAGCAATGTTACCTTTTTTATCTCTGGGTACTTCTGCAGAATCAGGAAGCCATATCTCAATGCTAATGTTGAAGTGCTTATGTTAGGCTAATTGTTTCTTGATTTTTTTAGGAACAAGAAGCACAGTAGTTACCTTGTATCTCAGGGTATTTGAGCAGAATCAGGAAGCCATATCTCAATGTCAAACTTGCAGTCTCTGTCCCAGCAAAGAACAGGTCGATTACTGTCCCTTGTAGGTTCTCCTCATGAAATTCAGTGTTTGGGTTCTTTTTTTCCTGAAAGAAATTTTAATGATTTTGTCAGTAGTACAATATATAAAGCATGTCCACTCCTTTTTAGTGGTGTGTTATTGTACTTGTTCCAATTTTTGCCCCAAGATTTTCCACAAACTTACCTCTTCCATCTTTATGAGGAAACAGTCTATGAGATCTCGTGGGCAGTTCTCATCCAGTGTGTCTCGATGAGACCTCACCATGTCCATCACAAAGTCTTTTATTTTTTGAAAACATGATAACATTTTTTGATGAGGGCCAGGGACATAGGTCAGCAAGGTTGGAAATAAACCGAGAACCTGAAATAAAACATAAAACAGTATAATACATTGTATATTAGAGTATAACTCATTCATAAATTAGATCCATTTTTACAAAACAGGTGCATTTATTAAACTCTTGAAATAATTGTCCACCCAGACATATGGGTCTTGCAATAAAAAACCTAGGATGGCAAAGATAGCTAGTTTACTCCCTTAGTCTACCTTTGTCTTTCATACCATGGGGTACATTTACTAAGGTGGGAGGTTTTTTTAGAACTGGTGATGTTGCTCATAGCAACCAATCAGATTCTACTTAACATGTATTTAGCTGCTTCTAGATGATAATAGATAGAATCTGATTAGTTGCTATGGGCAACATCACCACTTCTAAAAAAATTCCCACCTTAGTAAATTTACCCCATTGTATGAAAGACTTAAAGCATTCATACACGTTTTATTAGACTGCAAACCTATCTCAGCACTTACATTTTTTTTCTCTTATTACATTTCTTAAATCAACTTTGGTGACAAATCAAAACAGTTTTGATCAAAACGGAAATGGCATCATGCATTTTTTATAATTTCCCATTCTCTCTTGACTAGCATAATGATGACGTTACATTTGTTTAAGTTTCCATCACTATATCAGTGTAGAAGGCTTAGTGAAACATTATGAAACTGTACATAGCAGGTGTAGTTAGATCTCTATAGTCTTAAGTTACACTATACTGTAGTTCATTTTTTTATCCAGAGAAATAGTAATATATACGAGTTAGTACTGTAGGTGAACTAAAAATGACCACGATCAGAGCAGATAAACTAACCATTGAAGTTGATGTTGGATATGAACATAGCAGTGCATAAAGAAAACTTGTTTTAAATCTTTATTTCACCTTAACAGTTCAAGACAATATTTGCAGAGAAAATGATTTACATGTAGAATTTTAAAACATCGATCAATAACAGTTACCAGTGGTTACCCAACTGTATTAAAAGATAAATGACAATTATTTATTTATTACCAGTTATTTATATAGCGCACACATATTCCGTAGCGCTTTACAGAGAATATTTGCCCATTCACCACAGTCCCTGCCCCAGTGGAGTTTACAATCTATATTCCCTACAACATGTACACACAGACACATTCACGCTAGTGTTAATTTTTTTGGGGATCCAATTAACCTACCAGTATATTTTTGGACTGTGGGAGGAAACCGGAGTACCCAGAGGAAACCCACGCAAGTATGGGGAGAATATACGAACTCCACACAGTTAGGGCCATGGTGGGAATCGAACCCATGACCTCAGTGCTGTGAGGCAGTAATGCTAACCATTATACCAGCCTACTGCCCATGATTGAACTCATAAAAAATACTATTACAGGGTTATTTTTATTTACTTAATAACATTGATATAACTAGTCATTATTCTCTTAGCTTACAGTATAATTAGTTAACTTGACACTTAAAACTTATTTACTGTACATTAAATTGTACCTACTATATACAGCACTGTATCTGAATATATACACATACACACACTACTGGGTAATAGTTTTTGAACACCCCAATTTGTTATGTTTTTATTGAAATTTAAACAACTCAAGTTTAGTGAATTATTTAAAACGGTATGAAGGTAAGTGGTAAACTTCAAGAGGTTAAAATAAAAGTTTAGGATACTAAAAATTGAAAAATATATATTTTAGAGTTATAAAAAAACCTTTTTTCAGGGAACAAGTAATGAGTGAATAACTCACAGCTGTTCTGCAGCAATGAAAAAGAGGCCTGTCTGGGCCATGAAACACTGCCAGTGGGCTTCTGAATACTGGAAGAAGGCAGATGAAATAAAATTTGGAACATCATTCAAGGCTTTTGTACACCATTAAGCAGGCTAAAGGATGGTTCCTCAGCACCTGGCATTCCTTTACTAAGCAGCGACTTCTAAAACCTGCTGCTTCACAGCGCGTTTAAGCCTTACATTTAAAAGGGTAATGTTTCAGTTACGAAAACACCCTATTTTTTGTTGTGTCAGAACTACTGTATCTTCAAGGGGAAAAAAAAAATGGTAGGTTTCAAATCCTGGAATGGCCAGCACAGACACCAGACTTAGGGGGTCATTCAGACCTGATCGTTGCTGTGCGTATTCACACAGCGGGCGATCAGGTACTAAATGCGCATGCGTATGCACCGCAATGCGCACGCGCGTCAGACAACAAAGGGCATCGCTGTTCATGGGCGGGATGGTGCAAAATATCTATTCTCACAGGCGTTTGTAAGGTGATTGACAGGAGGAAGCCGTTCGTGGATGGTAACTGACCGTTTACTGGGGGTGTTCGGAAAAATGCAGGCGTGCCCAAGCGTTTTCAGGGAGGGTGTCTGACGTCAGCTTCGGCCCCGATCAGTCTGATGTGATCGCACTGGAGGGCTAAGTCCTGGGCTGCGCAGAGACTGCACACACTGGATTTTAGCAGCTCGGCGTACACATAGCATCGCACACTTGCACGGCGAATATACACTCCCCCTGTAGGCGGCGACTATCTGAATACAGGACAGCAAAAAACGCAGCCCAGCGATCAGATCTGAATGACCCCCTTAATCCCCACTGAGCTGGTTTGAGATGAACTGAGGTAGAAGTGAGAAAGCAAGTGCAACACATTTGTGGGAACTTCTACAACAGTGTTGGGAAGAACATCCTAAACAATATTTGATTTCCATGGTAGAAACAATGCGATGGATGTCTTCAGAGTTATATCAGCAAAAGGTGGCTACATTGATGAGTCAAACATTTAGATTTGTTTTTAATCCACAAATGTTTATTTGTTCAATGCTTTAATTGCAGAGTACATTGAGTGATTAAATTGTATAAAAGTCCAATAAAAACTTAAAAAATGGAGGTGTTATAAAACTTTCGATCAGTAGTATATATATATAAATGTTTTCTTTTTTTTTATTGTGAAGCAAACAACAAATAGTACAAAATAACAGAAAACGTCAACGTGCATAACTATTCATCCCCTAAAGTCAGTACTTTGTAGAGTCACCTTGCGGCAATTACAGCTGCAAGTCACTTTGGATAAGTCTCTATGAGCTTGCCACATCTTGCCACTGGGATTTTTACTTATTCCTCAAGGCAAAACTGCTCCAGCTCCTTCATGTTGGATGGTTTCTGCTTGTGAACAGCAATCTTCAAGTCTGACCACAGATTCTCAATAGGATTGAGATCTGGGCCTTAACTAGGCCATTTCAACACATTTAAATGTTTCCCCTTAAACCACTCAAGTGTTGCTTTAGCAGTATGCTTAGGGTCATTGTCCTGCTGGAAGGTGAACCTCCATCCCAGTCTCGAATCATAGGCAGACTGAAACAGGTTTTGCTCAAGAATATTCCTGTATTTATCACCATCCATTTTCCCTCGACTCTAAACAGTTTCCCAGTCCCTGCTGCTGAAAAACATCCCCACAGCACGATGCTGCCACCACCATGTTTCACTGTGGGGATGGTGTTCTTGTGGTGATAGGATGTGTTGGGTTTGCGCCCAGACATAGCATTTTCCTTGGTGGCTGAAAAGTAAAATTTTAGCCTCATCTGACCAGAGCACCTTCCTCCATACATTTGGGGAGTCGTCCACATGCCTTTTGGCAAACTCAAAACATGCCTTCTAATTTTTAACACTAAGTAATGGCTTTGTTCTGGCCACTCTTCCATAAAGCCCAGCTCTATGGAGTGTACGTCTTATTGTGGTCACATGTGCAGATACACCAGTCACTGCTGTGGAACTCTGCAGCTCCTTCAGGGTTACCTTTGGTCTCTGTGCTGCCTCCCTGATTAATGCCCTCCTTGCCTGGTCTGTGAGTTTTGGTGGCCGGCCCTGTCTTGGCAGGTTTGTTGTGGTACCATGTTCTTTCCATTTGAAGATGATGGATTTGATGGTGCTACGGGGATCTTCAAAGATTTGGATATTTTTTATTATAACCCAACCTTGACTTGTACTTCTCAACAACTTTGTCCCTGACTTGTCTGGAGAGCTCCTTGGTCTTCATGGTGTGATGCCTTTTGCTTAGTGGTGTTGCAGCCTCTGGGGCCTTTCAGAAAAGGTGTGTTTATACTGACAGATAATGTGACACTTAGATTGCACACAGGTGGACTTCATTTCACTAATTATGTGACTTCTGAAGGTTATTGGTTGCACCAGAACTTTTGAGGGGCTTCATAGCAAAGGGGGTGAATACATATGCACATGACAATTTTCAAATTTGTATTTATAAAAATTATTTTTTATATAAAATTTTCTAATTTCACGTCACCAACCTAGACTATTTTGTGCAGATCATCACATAAAATTCATATAAAAAAAATAAATTACAGGTTGTAATGTAACAAAATAGGTAAAAAGCCAAGGGGGGTGAATACTTTAGCAAGGCACTGTGTGTGTGTGTGTGTGTGTGTGTGTGTGTGTGTGTGTGTGTGTGTGTGTGTGTGTATAATTAATTGTATTCATTAGTCTAATAAATTCTTTAAATCTAGCCAGGTTTATTAATTCACTGTAAAATATAATCACTTTAGATATTAACTACTATTGCAATTTACTTATTTGCTAATTTATTTGTTAATGTAATATATTGTAAAGCTTTTATCTATTTTTTTTATTTACACATCCTCTTTGTATACTGTAGCTAATCACTGTTTAATTCACAATTTATCGCCATGAGATAGTTGTTTTTTGTTGCTGTAATTCTTTCCTCATCTAACTGTATGTATGTTTTTTTGCTAGATTAGCATTTCGTCATTGATATCGATGTAAAATGTAGATGACATTTTTTTTAAAAAAGAATTAAAATCCTGATTGTTTATGTCTCATGCATTGCTTCCATCAGGTTCTCAGATGTTTCCTATTATTTACCTGACCAGAGCCAGAGTTTAACAGCTGGATAAAATCTCTGATGTGTGCCAAGAGGGTCAGGAATTTCTTGTCCTCGTAGTCAAATCTCTCACCAAACACAATGGAACAAATAACATTGGCAACAGCCAGTTGCAGTAGATATGCTGGGTCAAATGGGGTGCCTGTAGTTTTGTAAAGAGGCCAAGTCAGTCTTTAAATTCACCTTTCAAAAACAGTAACAAGCAGATAACTATGAGTAGGTTTTGACAAAAACATCTGCACATGAAATAAAAATGTACAGTATATTTTAAAAAAAAATGTTATCTTATTTTACTGTAAAAGCTTCCTAGAATATGGTAGCCCATCATGGCCAACCATTTTAAAACCTACAGTAGACAAACTTTTGAATTCAATTAGTGGTTTCTTTTTTTGTTTGACCTAAGATGGGGATGATATGGGGTTTAGATCCCCACTTTTGTAAATAATTAGATTTTTTTTGGAGGTAATAGTACATGCCGTTTATGGAAAATATTTTTTTCCCCTAGGTGATACTGTCTGGTGGTCACAGATGATCATCAGGCAAAATCTTTTAAGGAGGTCACATAATTTGAAAGATGTGACTCCCCTCTTTCATATATGGGTTACCCGACATTTACAGATTTAATTAAGGATGTGATAGGGTATGTAATGCCTTCCCACCAATATACATAAACTGTGAGTTTATACTTTAGGGAGCTCCCTTACTCGGAGCAAATATGTATTTTCTGTCGGCTTTATCTGGACACAAATCTTGTCAATTGGGTTAAAGATAATAACCGCACTCACACTGCCTTTTTTTTTTTTTACTTGGTTCCAAGTAGAATAGGGTTGTTAGGATAATACTATATCAAAATATGCTCTTAGAGCATTTTCCATATGCCCTGCCAAATAATGCCAATGAAGTATGGTTTGGGGGTATGAGAACCTGTGTTGAATCCATGGATTGAATATTCTTTATGAATAATTTTGCTTCAACTATCATTATCTCTACCCACCGTTGTTCTTCATAAAAGTCTCCCCAAGACACCGGGCCTCCTCCTGTATCCTCTGCTCAATGCTCCTCTTCCCCATTCCAAAATTCCTCATAGTCATGACAGAGAAGCGACGCATTGTCTTCCATCTTTCTCCATTGCTCATGGTGACCCCTAAAAATCCAAACATTGTAACATCCAATTAAAGTGTTTCCCAAAATGAATTTTGCGTCATAAGTCAATCAAAAATAGTTCAACATTTATCCCTGGATGCAGGTGTAAAATGGCAGACAGTAGTCATGCAAAATAAAACATTTAGATCAGTACAAATGTGTCCTCATGCACCTAGCATCCATATGTCATTAGATGTTTTAGGTTTGGATATGTATTAATTTTGTGTTTTGGTTTTAGTTCTAATTTTGCAAATCCACACTCATGTTGTGCTTTTGGTTTTAGATCTGTATTTTTTTAAAATGCTAAAAACAGAAAAAATCATGTAATTTGGGCCTGATTTTGTACCTACAGTATTATTGTCCTCAATAGCATTAATTTCCAGTCAATTTTGATTACTTCATAGTTCACAGTATTCTTCATCTATATTGGCCACAGGCTGCCTGGCTAAACTAAGTGACCGATCAGTGGCACAAACACAGAACATGTACAGTGTATCTGTTTAAAAATGTGTTGTAAATTAGTAATGTATTAGAGCTGTAACCAATAAAAATGTCTATGCAAAAAAAAAGACCATCCCCAATGCCCCCCAAAAATACACTTCATTATGAAAAGTGGTTCTACAGTTTTGTCCTATATTATGTTGTTTATAAAAAGTGACATGCACAGTTTAACAAACCAAGCACTGCAGTATCAGGTACTTCCACTTTTGTGGTTTAAGTGCTTGGTTTGTTTGGGATCGCACCAAAAAATTTTTGGAAAGACTACCTCTGATCACTAATGAAGAGGTTGATGATATGGGTTTTAATTTATAAATATTATAATTTTGTCAAATAAATGTCATGAACTCGCCATAAAGGACGTAACATGGAGGAGGTGCCTGGATGGTTATCATCCCTACCTCTACTAACTTTGGCCTCAACAAAATTAATCTGTTGGCTTCACAAATGTCGGGATTTGGGCAAAAATAATCCTACATCCAAGAGGTGGCTTTTTTGGTTTTATGCCCAGGCATCATAATGACTTCTTAGTTGCTGCCTGACTCAAACAGCATCCTCATCATCATCATCATCATCATCATCATCATCAATATTCTCATTAGCATCAGATAGTACACAAATTTCCTCCTCATCCTGTTCCACTTCCACAGTAGCATCCTGAGTTTCTATTATGTCATCATCACCATCTTTACTTGTACTGCTCATCCCCACATTTGCAGATGTTGTAGAAATGGTGGAAGGAGGTTTCTCTACAAGTGCAGAATTAGCAATGTCAACATAGCTAATGTGGACAGCCCTAGACTCTCCTCAGGGATTTGTAAACACAGTTTGTTCTTCAGCCTTAGTGTTGTTTCTTTTTTGGGGCACTGATTTGTCAGTTTTTAAGGTGACATCTCTACCTCTTTTTTGCTCCTACTTATCTATCAACTGATTGTGATCCATATCGACTCACAGCGCTTATATTATTAATGTGGTGGGTGGCAAGGCACCTACTGAGTGTTATTGTAACACAATGCTACTGCCTGGCCCTGAACACATAATTTTTTTTATTTTTTCAATTTTTTTTTAACAAATGACATCAAATTCACAATGTGATTCACACAACACTTACATTATTAATGCAATGGCATGGCATGGCCCTGAACACACATAAGTTTTAAAAAAAGAAAAAGTTTCTATTTTTTTAACAAATGACAATAACTTCACACTGTGACTCACTCAAAGCTTATGTTATCAATGCGGTGGCATGGCCTGGCCCTGAACACACACATTTTTTTTTTATATTTTTTTTTTTAACAAATGGCAACAATTTCACACTGCAACTCAAAGCGCTTATACTATTAACGCTATGGCATGGCATTACCCTGAATACACACAAGGTTTTTTTTTTTATAATTTTTTTCACACTGCTGTGAATCACTGTGAATATATTATAGTAATGGTGACACACTAGAAACTATTGTGGGCACCAGTATGCACCAACAAAGGGTTAATGCTGCCCTGTGTTAGGAGATCTGGGCTGCACTGTGGGCAGCTAAGTTACAGCACCAGTGTGACTGTGCAGTGCACTAATAAAAGGTTAATGTCAATAAATGTGCACCACTAAAAAAAAAGAATATAATGCTACCCTATATATTAGGAGGCGCTCTGGGTGCTGTGTGCACCAGTAAAAACAGAATATATATATATATATATATATATATATATATAATGCTGCCTTGTATATTAGGAAGAACTCTTGTAGAAAAAACATTGGAGCAAGTGTGGGAGTTTAGGGGAGATGTTAAAGAACCTAGTAATGACCCTGGACATTAATGTAAACATTGGTCTTTTTATATATTGGATAATGTACGGATTACAGTATTAATATTTAGCACTGTAGAAGGTCTATAGTATAGGCAGCATCAAACATTTAAATAATATAAATAAGTAGACAGGAAAAGGTTAAACAAACCATAATAAATAAATACATACACAAACATAATAGAACCAGTAATGCACTTTCTAAGCACACATTCTCCCACCTCATGGTAAGGCTCCTGTCTCTTTTTCAGTGCAGTGACTGAGGACTCAGATCTACACACACATCAAACTTGGTAGAAGTTCTGCTCTGTCCCTTAAACTGCATGATGTGGCGGCAGCTCTAGTAATCATATTATATACAAATGCTATTGTTGTCATAATTTGAGTCACTTTTCAAGAGGAGGGGGGTTTCAGGGCTGCATTTTCCTATGTGTGCACTGTTAAAAAGAGAATATAAATCTGCACTGTATATTGGGAGAAACGCTGGGGGTTGTGTGCACCAGTAAAAAGAGAATATAATGCTTCCCTGTATATTAAATATTATTGGGAAGAGCTCTGGGGGCGGTGTGCTGTGCACCAGTAAACAAATATATATGCTGCCCTGTATGGGGGAGCACTGAGATTTCTGCATGCACTAGCAAAACCAGAATACAATGCTGCCCTTGCAGTAGTGTGCTCTAAGTCCTTCATCTGCTGTGAAATGGTGCCTGAGTCACAGCGGGAGGGACTTATATTGAATCTAGAACATGCAAGATCCGACGCAGGGATGATGGCATTTTGCCTCATTTTGGAATCCGAGCCAGCACTCGGATTCCCTTGGAAACCAGAAGATTGGGTGAGTTAGGTTTCTAGGTAACTGAACCCGCATATCCTTATATATCATATGGTGCAAGACACCAGTCGTAACTGAGCCACTCCGAGAGGTGTTTCATACTATCCTATTTGCATTGCAGATGCAGCAAAACACCACTTAAGTATCCTAGAGATGCCTGACTACAAATTTAACCATAGGAATGGTACAGGTACAAAATCGCAGATGAAGCACAACAGAAATCGGCGTGATAAAAAGCTGAATCACCATAACACTTTGTATACAGATCAAACTCAGTTGCATACAGATGTACAAATGCTGCAAATCAAATTGATCAGACAAGCTATCAATGAAGTCTGAATTATGAAACACAAAAAAGACGCTCAACGTGGCTGAGTCACCTGGGACCTGGTGACTATAGTGACAGTGCATGAGGACACCTCTGTACATGTTATTATTACATAGCTGCATCATTATTTGCCGGTAATAGTTTTCATATCTCTGATATTATATTCAAATGCTATTTATTTTTTCATTGCAGTTTTGTTTTATAGCCCTGATTAACTCACTCCTATCTAATCCATGGGTCTTCAACCTGCGGCCCTCAAGCTGCTGTGGAACTACACATCCCAGCATGCCCTGCCACAGTTTTGCTATTAAGGCATGATACAATAGAGGCAGGGCATGCTGGGATCTGTAGTTACACAACAGCTGGATGGCCGCAGGTTGAAGACCCATGATCTAATCCTTAACCTCTGTCAACAATGGGATCATTATACACTTCTCAGATGAGTGACCTGGTCTATAAATCTAGCAACTCTCTGTGGGAGAGCTGAAGTGCCTCATGTATTTTGGCCTCATTTGCTTGAGGTGAGCAAGTAAAGTAATTGTACCAACCTGTTGCGATACATCCAGCCACACATCGCATCGACACTAATCGCATGTGTAGTAACATATGCGATTAGTGTTGTGAAGGACAGTTCTTGCGATTAGAGCTGTCCTTTGCGATGCGCCACACGTGCTGGACTTCGGGAGTCCATCTGCGCATGTGCAGACCATCGGTGGCCGTGGGAGATACTGGGACAGAACCCTCTTTACATCGCATTGCAGAAGAAGCCCCATAGGCTTCTACATGGTAATTAAAGCAAAAGGTGTTACCCTGTGCAGCGGAGACCCAGCAGACGGAGGTAAGTACATACGAAAGTGGGTTTTTACAACATTTTCACTTTAGTACATCCCGTCCAGTATGATTTACTAAACATAAGGAAACGTGATAAAAGTACAGTACACAAATAATACGGATAGCAGTGTAGACTTCATGCCTTCAGTTTAAAACCCTCAAGCTCTTATCTACAATCCCTCATTGTACAGCAAAGTGGACTTTGAAGAAAACATTTCTTTTTTGCCAACAACACTGTATAAATCTGCTGCCAACTTTAATCTCTTCAATAAACCATTAGTTTCACAAAGGCTAAAGTAACATGTACCTGTTCCAACTCCTATATCTCCTTTTGCTGTTGTTAGATAACAACCTGCCTCTATCTATAGCCAAACCTATTTACAGCCCTAAAATTCACCTCTCCACACTAACATGACTGTCATTCACAAATGTCCAGCTTCCATTTCCTTGTGCCCTCTGGAACATTTGTGGGGAAATGTAATAGGGTGCAAGTAAATTCCAGAGTTCCTGGTATTAGCCAAATCTAGTCACATGACTGGAGTTTCTAAAAGGATTGGTCCACTGGTCCCTGGAAGAGGAATTAAGATGGCAGCATGCATGTAACAGATTGTGGCTCTGCCGAGACCCACAGAGGAGGAATGCAGCAACATGGCCTTACGGAGAAGCAGTGTCATGAGACTAGGATCTGTAGTTCCCGGAGGTGCTTCAGATGACTTAGCAGTCGTGGATCTAGAGTGCAAGAACTGTGTAGGTTGGATATAGTTTTGCCACAGAGACAACTGCAAACAAGTAGCTAAATCAGGAGATGTTGTGTAGATAGCTGACTTGCTCTGCTATTTGGTGCAGTTAGAACACTTGTCTTAGGATTCACTGGGAGTTTTTCTACTTGGATGCTATATAACAAATCAGACTTGAACCGATAGTGCTGGATAATCAGCTGGGACAGATGAGACTAGATACTCAGCTAAAACCGGTGGTACTGGATAATCCGCTAGAATTGATGGTGCAGGATAATCGTCTGAAACCAATGAGACTTAATAATCATCTAGAACTGATGGTACTGGATAATTAGCTAGAATCAATGGTCCAGGATAATTGCCTGGAACCAAGGAGACTTAACCAGGTTGGACCTGGAGATAAATTGGACCGTCTGGAACTGGGGAGACTTAACTAGGCTGGACCCAGAGATACACTGGACCAGCTGGAAATGGGGAGACTTGACCAGGCTGGACCCGGAGACAAACTGGACCTGCTGGAACTGGGGAGACTTGACCAGGCTGGACCTGGAAACAAACTGGACCAGCTGGAACTGGGGAGACTTGTCCAGGCTGGACCTGAAGACAAACTGGACTGGCTGGAACCAGGAAGATTTAACCCATAAAATGACAACTTGCAATAGTACTAGTGCTGCTAATGGTGTAGGACTAGAGCCCACATACATAGTAGGGAAGCAACGTTGTTCAGTCGCTGGATCCCTGTACAGAAATCCCTTTTAAACCCACTGCTGGGTAACCAGTGGTGGCGCAGAACATGTGACATTCTAGAGTCCCCCAATTGGTCAGATCAGTGAGCTGACCTGCGGGAAAATGGCAGCTCCCATGGGCTGGTGCCAGCGGGAAACTGCCGCGTGAAGACGACAGCCAACCTGTAGCTGTAGAAACCAGAGGAGCAGCCAGCCCATGCGAGTCTCCAGACTTGATCCCGATCCACAGAGAGTGGCAGACAAGTGAGCACGTGGTCCGCTGCCGCGGGACCTTACAAGCAGCCTTCCACACTGGATCACAGTAAGCTGCATCAGCAGTCCACAGTAAGATACTGCTACTATTGCCATATTTTGCTAAACACTTCTTTCTTTTTTGCCCTATAAAACTAATTTACCCTAAAAAAATATTTTACAAAATAACAAAAACATTTTTAAAGGACGTGTTGTGTATTTATTAGAGATGTGTGTGGACCCCTGTGTTTTGGTTTTAGTTCTAATTCCTCTTAGTGTATTTGTTTTGGCAAAACCAACCACAAATGTTTTGGTTCAGATTCAGATTTTGGTTCCATTTAAAATTGATTAAAAAAACAACAATAATCTTTGATAAAACTCAGTGAAAAAAACAGCCAAAATCTTTATAATTTTTGCAAGCCAAATCCTGAAATTCAGAATTAAAATCTGAATTCCGAAACACAGGACTGGGACTCCGTTCGGATCTCTGCAGGTGGTCCGGACTAGGTTTTGGTTCAGTTCTGGTCCATAAAATTTAGGGTGAATTAGGTTTTCTGAAGAACCAAACCGCACATCTCTAATATTTAACACTTTTTTAATAAAATGTGACACACTATAAAATTTTGCTAAAAATTGTGAGAAAACCTTTATTAGATTTAATGTATCTTTATTGATTGATAAGATTAAAGTCAACTACTCTAAAGTGCTAATTTCATTGTTTGCATTTCTGAGTAGTTTCTTGAAAGATTTTCTGTGAACTGTGGACTTTGATAGTGCAGAACTATACTCCCACCCGGGGTGCTGCTGTGTGTTGTACTCATGCCATTCCAGCTATGAGCAGTTAGGGATCCATGTACTAACTGGAGATAAGAGTAACAAACAGAAAAAGCAGAGAAAATCCCTGTACATATTGCTTCTCGATATGTACTAAAGGGATTTCTCTGCCTTCTGCCTGCTAGCACTAAGTGCAGGTTAGATTATTGTGCTGCCATAGACACCTATGGCAGCTCTAGTGTATCATGGGTACCTAAAGAGAGAGGTCACTTACCGTTGGATATTTTCTCCAGCATTGGCTTCGCTCCCCCTCTAGCTGCTGTTATCAGCCTCCTGCGGTGTGAAGACTTGAGATCCGGAAGTCATTTTTGTTGTTTTGTTAATTTATAAATAAAGTTTATTTAAAAAAGGCATAGAGCTGTTGTGATGTGCTATTTCTCGGGAGACTTCATGAAACAGCAAACCCGTCAGTATGCAGAATGTGCAGCTAAGCCCTTTGGGGTTTTCTTGACCATTCATGCACAATGGCCACCAATGGAGAGGGTTCTGAAGGAACCCTGTCCAGTTGACTTCTGTTATCTGTAGCCCATAGGCTACAGTGGCTAATGCCATCTTCAGTTCATCTTAGTAAATCTGACCACTTCAAAGCCTCCATAGAATCCAAGATGCAGTCGGCAGTGGTTATGAGTGGATGCAGGGCCAGCTCTACCAATAGGAAACTTTAGGCAGCTGCCTAGGGTGCCGGAATCTGGGGAGGCACCACTGGGTCTGCATATCACAAAATTAAGGATGTCTCTGAAAGAAACATTCTTGTTGTACTTAATACACGTGGTGGCTGTGGAGCTAATAAATCACACTTTAATCTGAAGGGTTGGGAAGTGGGTATTGGTGGTGGTTTGGGGCAGTAGGCCGGAGTTTTGGGTGCCGAGTGGACGGTAGATAGATAATGCTTTGACAGATGGTGCAACACTGAAATTGGTAGACTAGATATGACTAATTATATTATTACATTGTAATTATTATTCAAGTTTAAGTTATCTGAGCAGATTTACTGGAATAAATACAATCCTTCAATCTAAATTAATAGATGAAGCATAATATACTGTAATCTTTTAGTATTATTGCTATATTTTTAAACATCTTACCATAATCTGTTGCAAGAATTGGTGAAAACAAGCGCCCAAGAGTGTGATTATTAAAATCAGGGAAAATGAAGGTATAGAGGAACGGATGATAAGGATCGGTTTAAAACACTTATCTGGTAGGTAGAGGCTTGACTCAAGCAGTACTCTTTTTGTGGATTAAGAACATGCGGATAAAACAGAAGAAAACGAACATAGTGTGTACCGTTTATGTTACGTATTATGTTACTGCTTAGTTTCACAGGCCTAATTAGGGAACTAGCTTATTTTAGGCGTTTCGTCCGTCAGCAACAGGACTTCATCAAGGGGATGGGTCCTGTTGCTGACGGACGAAACGCGTTGGGAGTACCTGCAGACATCTCCTCTTTAAGGACAGATAAGCCTAAAATAATTTTAAATCCTGTACGCATGCATTTCAGTCATTTACATAGACAGATAAGCCTGATATAATTTTTATTCTGTACGCATGCTATACAGCTATTTTTATGTGTGTTTTTATGTGATTATGTTATTAAATTTTTTGTATTTTTAATATATATACTGCTCAGGCTGCAAATTTATATTTTGTGGGAATAAGCTAGTTCCCTAATTAGGCCTGTGAAACTAAGCAGTAACATAATACGTAACATAAACGGTACACACTATGTTAGTTTTCTTCTGTTTTATCCGCATGTTCTTAATCCACAAAAAGAGTACTGCTTGAGTCAAGTCTCTACCTACCAGATAAGTGTTTTAAACCGATCCTTATCATCCGTTCCTCTATACCTTCATTTTCCCTGATTTTAATAATCACACTCTTGGGCGCTTGTTTTCACCAATTCTTGCAACAAATTTTATATGCACGCCAAGCATATTTATATGCATTACAAGCTGCCGCTCTGATAACTTATTGAGAAGTGCTTTTATATGAAATAGGGACTTTTACTCCACGTTTCTTCTTTATTATATTCAGTACATTTTATCATATTTCTAAACAACACTTTTATTGTATATTCTGTGCATAATTACCACATAAACTGCACCCGAGCGCCGTAGTCTCCAATTCTATAATCTTACCATAATCCTTAAAGAACATATCAAATATATCCATCACTCCTCTGTCACTAAACACATCACTGTGATCAATCAACGCCTCCTTTACTGCATCATAGCCAATCAGAACAACAGCAGGATTACTGCCCAGGTATATGGTATACACTGGTCCATACTCTTTACCTAGCTGTGGAGACACATATTCATTATAGTGCATTACATACAGTATATAACATTGGAGCTGTTGTACATTTCCATAGACACCATATAATAGGCTCACATTGTGAATGAATTATCATCATCAACATTTATTTATGAGGCACCACAGATTCTGCAGCGCCGTACAGTCAGCAAGAAACAGAACTTGTAATCATAGAAGCATGCCAGTAACATCTTACAAATACATACAGTAAAAACCCAACACAAATTGAGACATGAGAATAATCAGTTACAGTATTTCAGAAGACACAAAGCGGAAAATAAAGAAATCTGTCAATGAGGGCGAGGAGGTAAGGACAGAAGACAGAAGAAGAAGAAGGCATATATAACACCTACACTTACAGAACACTCCCAAGAAAATGGATTTGGACACCAGTCCTCTTATGCCATCATGTATGTACTTAATTTGAGAGCTCTTTGTCATTTAGTTACATTATCCTTTATTTTAAATCACACATATTTAGCAGTCATACCCAGGACCTACAGTCACATTCTCCTTTATTTCTAGCACACATTACAAAAACTGTCATACCCCTGATTTGAACCCATGACTTTCCATACTGCATTCAGACACCTTAATCATGAAGATATTTGCTCCTGTATGGGAAGTATGAGAGTATTTTGAAATGTGTGTATAAAATAAAGGAGTGTGTGTCTGAAGGTAATTAGGGACGTGTGGTGGTGGCCAGGTGATGCTGGGGATTAAAGAGGAGGAAGTTCAAGTGAGATTGATTAAAACCGAAAAATTGACAGGTGTAATAAAACAGCGCCCCCTGCCTTTCAGTGCCCTGTGCGGTGGTACATGTTGCACCACCCTAGTTACGGCTTTGGCTGGGGGAAGAGAGGGCCCTGTTCGTGAGAGGGACTAGGAAATAGTAGATGATGAAGGTGCAGAAAAAATAGTCTATGGGGTAAATGGAGCGTGACAAGGAGGGTGACAGGATCACGCAGGGCAGGCTCGCACTTCACACAATGTCTTTGTGTAACACCCAGGGAAGTATGATATTAGTGTAGAGTATTGAATATATGCCTTACTAGTGATAATTGGTCTGTTGGCATGGGTTTTCTGCTTCTTCAGTAAGTGGTAACAAGGTTTCTGAATCTTGCATTAAACAAGTGGACTCAATTAAAACAGTTTTCAGTTTTGAAATAAAATAATACAATTTTCAATATCGCTTACAAAAGGCAAAATTAATCAGTTTATTATGCTGGAACTCAATTTGCTGATCTGAAGTCTCACACAGCACAGACAAATACAATCTGCCAATGGATGGTTATCAATAAGGTAGTCAAACAATTTCTCTTAGTTAGAATTAAATTATACAAAGACATATCAGACCCTTATTGTTCTAAGCCAATTTAAATGCAAAACACAAATACAATCTAAATAATGTTTTACACAAAACAATGCATTAAAATATAACAAATTTCAGCGCTGGGGCCCCATATACTACTTATGGCCAGTTACACAGTTCTCGTTGGAGTACTCAGAAGTTCCTTATTACATTTCCCAGTTTAGCAAGTTCTGAGCCTTAATGTACTGTACTTTACATATAGAAGGATGGCAGGGAGGGGCTTCCAAAAGTTTCTGGGTCTCCTCCAGAGGCAATAACAGCTGAATACTGTATCAATATGTTCCCTGAAATGCGGACGCTTTATTAACTCACTTTGTGCTGCACTAGTAGACTATAAAGCAACCCTGCCAGGTAGGGGAGGGTAAAAGGGTCTCCTGCTGTTAGTCAACATATAAGTCACAGATATTAGAAGTAGTGTCAAAGTCTCTCTCACTTAGTGTGATGCCTATTTACTTCTGCTCTACTTTCAGCAGCCTTTAGGCAGTGTCCCCTGCTAATGTATCTCCCTGTCACAGTTACTGCCCTAGGAGAGTGTGATCTCTGCTCACCAGCTGCAGCTCTAAAGGAGGAGGTGCTTCCTGACCCTCCTACACTGGGAGGTGAGTAGCTGCATCACTGTCCTTGGATGCCAGAAGATGTCCCTAAACACAGCCTCAATTGTCTCTGCCGCTGCCATCATCCACCGATTCTCACAGGGATTTGCGTAGCTGATCACCGAGTCCCCTAGCTGCTGCCGTCAATCTCCTTTCCTTCCAGTCACCGGGAACATCCCAACACACTGCAGCTATTAGCGCTGCTCCACTCTTTGCTCTCTGTCCTTCTAAGATGGCCGCCGCCCAACTGCCAACTGTCCCAGCCCTCAGCTGTTAACTGTCCCAGTGCATGCCAGCTACAGCACAGAGCATATCTTTAACCCTTTCCCTGCAGCAAGTCACAAAGCGTTCAGCCAGGCTGCATTTTGTAGAGGGGGAAAAGGGCACAGAAGTCACATAAATATCCATGGCAGCCCAGATGGGGTGCCACATATTTGGCCACTAGAATTATGCGTGTCCCCACGCATTGCATAACCTCAGCAAAGAGCATTGCATTTCTGAAACTGAAATACAGTTTATACATAACAACATATTTAAACAAAATTACACTATAAGAAGTTCTGCTATAACTTTCAATACTACACTTTAAGTTTCACAAATGTACCATAAATATTAGTGACACAATCAATTTGCCATATAGCAACAATAACATTTAAACACTTTAACTAGTTACACTTTCTTACAAAACTATTGTATAAAATGGATACTTTTGTTACATAATCACTTTTGCATTTTCTATTGCCAGGATCTAATGGGAAGAAATCCCTTTGGACCTCTTTCCCGGTCTTCTCACTGTCTGTTGCAAAATTGAGATAAAGCCTTCTCCACTTATTGTGGTGTATTCACAGTCTTTGCGATGCCACTCAGGGAAAAGCCAAGTCACAGACTTCTTAGCTTCATTAGATGATTTTGCAGGAACTTGGAGGTCAGAGGTTACCATAGCTGTATCTGATGCACTGGGTTTAGGGGAAACCTCCAAGTCTTTCTCTATAGCCATGTGGATCTCTTCCTCTGTGACCTCTTCCTGGTCTGCTACACCTGAATTTGCCTGATCAAGGTAGGCCACACTAGAACCGATGTCCTCCATTCTGGCCTCACCCGCACATGCTGAGTCTGGAGGCAGCTGAGGTCCAATTATGTCCTTCAGGCTCCGCTGCCCTGGGTCAACTCGTTCCTCCACAATTTGCTGGTCTATGCGACCCAATGGTTCACTTTGCTGTGAAACATCAGTATATAGTTGTGTGTGTCCATATATTCTCTCTGAATAGCATGGTGGGTAGCAACTGATCCGATCAGACTGTGGTTGATTTGCATTTTCTTCTACTTTACGCTCATCCCCACATTCACTGCATTGGTATATTTGCTGATAATCACGTGGAGGACCTCTGTGACATGTATAGTGCCAATAACACTTTGGATCTGCTACATACCTGCTGCCTTGCACCGTAACACCACCAGGACCAGTTACATTAGCTGCCTGCGGACCTTGTTTGCCATTTACAACATCAAACTCAACCATTTCTCCGCTATCCAGGCTTCGGAAATACTTCCTAGGGTTGTTCTTCTTTATGGCCGTATAATGCACAAACACATCTTTCTTGGTATCAAGCCGATTGATAAAGCCATAGCCATATCGCACATTAAACCAAACGACTCTCCCTATAACTTTTCTTGGACTAACGTCAGACTCTGGGTCTGCAGCTGGTGTTTCAATAACTTTAATTTGATTCTGGACTACAGGACGAAGGTCCACATCTCTGGGCTGTCCTTCATTGATGCCCCAGTCTATCTCTTCTCCGCACTTTGCTTGTTGCTGCATGAGATACCGCAATTGCTGTGACATTTCAGTTATCCTTTGGGTCAATTCAGCGATTTGTATGCCTATAGCACTTAATATATCAGTCTTTGGTGCCTGATCACCATGTACAACAATTTCTTCTTGTATGTGTGTATCCATGATTTCCTGCTTCACAATTGCTGGAGAATATTTATTTTCTTGGGACCTCAGAATCTCAGGACAGGACAGTTCTTGCCTCTGTATTGTCTCTACCAGTTAATGGCAGCATTTTTGAAGCACAAGAATGAGGTATTTGGTAACTGTAACTGAAGTAAACGTAAATGCACTTTCACAATCTCACCATGGGACCCGTCTATAAATTGATTAATCAAAATTTCGTCTGTTGGTCGAATTTCTGTTGAATCGGAGGCCTGAAGTTCTCGTAGCGCCTCATGTAGACTGAGTGCAAAATCACGCAACGTTTCTCCTGGCTGCTGCTTTTTTGAGTAAAAGGCCACCTTAAGATCAGACAATGTTCTTGTATCAAACATGGCAACTAGTCGGCTCAGGATCAGGTCTGCTGTTTTTCTTTGATACACTGGCCATGAAGTCACCTCTCTCCATGCCGTGCCTTTCAGCTGCCCTATTAGAATCTCCACTTGCTGTATCTCTGGCAGTGGGTACAGGCGGAACATAGACTCCATTTTGTTCTTGAATTCAGTCAGAGTGTTCCCATCTGAACCTTGAGCATCTCCACTATATGTCGGAATCCATAGGGCTCCAAAGTAATATGGCAAGGTTATTGGATTTAAGCTAGCCATAGTTGCACGAGTACTTGAGGAATCCCCAGCAACTTGCTTTTCAGATAACATTGTGTGTTCGGATCCTGTTCGTGACGCCAAATGTAACACCCAGGGAAGTATGATGTTAGTGTAGAGTATTGAATATATGCCTTACTAGTAATAATTGGTCTGTTGGCATGGGTTTTCTGCTTCTTCAGTAAGTGGTAACAAGGTTTCTGAATCTTGCATTAAACAAGTGGACTCAATTAAAACAGTTTTCAGTTTTGAAATAAAATAATACAATTTTCAATATCGCTTACAAAAGGCAAAATTAATCAGTTTATTATGCTGGAACTCAATTTGCTGATCTGAAGTCTCACACAGCACAGACAAATACAATCTGCCAATGGATGGTTATCAATAAGGTAGTCAAACAATTTCTCTTAGTTAGAATTAAATTATACAAAGACATATCAGACCTTTATTGTTCTAAGCCAATTTAAATGCAAAACACAAATACAATCTAAATAATGTTTTACACAAAACAATGCATTAAAATATAACAAATTTCAGCGCTGGGGCCCCATATACCACTTATGGCCAGTTACACAGTTCTCGTTGGAGTACTCAGAAGTTCCTTATTACATTTCCCAGTTTAGCAAGTTCTGAGCCTTAATGTACTGTACTTTACATATAGAAGGATGGCAGGGAGGGACTTCCAAAAGTTTCTGGGTCTCCTCCAGAGGCAATAACAGCTGAATACTGTATCAATATGTTCCCTGAAAAGCGGACGCTTTATTAACTCACTTTGTGCTGCACTAGTAGACTATAAAGCAACCCTGCCAGGTAGGGGAGGGTAAAAGGGTCTCCTGCTGTTAGTCAACATATAAGTCACAGATATTAGAAGTAGTGTCAAAGTCTCTCTCACTTAGTGTGATGCCTATTTACTTCTGCTCTACTTTCAGCAGCCTTTAGGCAGTGTCCCCTGCTAATGTATCTCCCTGTCACAGTTACTGCCCTAGGAGAGTGTGATCTCTGCTCACCAGCTGTAGCTCTAAAGGAGGAGGTGCTTCCTGACCCTCCTACACTGGGAGGTGAGTAGCTGCATCACTGTCCTTGGATGCCAGAAGATGTCCCTAAACACAGCCTCAATTGTCTCTGCCGCTGCCATCATCCACCGATTCTCACAGGGATTTGCGTAGCTGATCACCGAGTCCCCTAGCTGCTGCCGTCAATCTCCTTTCCTTCCAGTCACCTGGAACATCCCAACACACTGCAGCTATTAGCGCTGCTCCACTCTTTGCTCTCTGTCCTTCTAAGATGGCCGCCGCCCAACTGCCAACTGTCCCAGCCCTCAGCTGTTAACTGTCCCAGCGCATGCCAGCTACAGCACAGAGCATATCTTTAACCCTTTCCCTGCAGCAAGTCACAAAGCGTTCAGCCAGGCTGCATTTTGTAGAGGGGGAAAAGGGCACAGAAGTCACATAAATATCCATGGCAGCCCAGATGGGGTGCCACATTTGTAGATAAATTCTACATCTTAATGATCAGCAATAATGAATATCTTTCAATCTACCCGATGAATTATGGGCGCGATTCAGAGATGGATGCAGCCGCCCTTCTGTACGCAGCGGCCACATCCATCTGCTCTGCGCACGTGAACTGGCCGCAACGCGCATGCGCAACCCTTCTGCTTGTGGACGCATCCTGGATGGATACGGCCACAAGGTGATTGACAGTGGTGGGCGTTTGGGGGGGGGGTCTTTTTGGCATTTCGCTGGCGCATTGACCAAGATGGGGGCGTGTCACTGGCAGGGGTCGACCTTAAATCGATGTGTCTACAATTAAATTACTGACACATCGTGAGGTGGCGCCACACATGCTGGGCAGCCTTGCCCTGTGCTGGGCGACCCCCAGCACGTGAAGAGATGGACACAGACCTTGCTGCGGATGCAACGATCTGTGTCCATCTCTAAATAAGGTCCAGAGGGGGTAATTCTGAGTTGATTGCAGCAGCAAATTTGTTAGCAGTTGGGCAAAACCATGTGCACTGCAGGGGGGACAGATATAACATGTGCAGAGAGAGTTAGATTTGGGTGGGTTATATTGTTTCTGTGCAGGGTAAATACTGGACGCTTTATTTTTACATTGCAATTTAGATTTCAGTTTGAACACACCCCACCAAAATCTAACTCTCTCTGCCCATGTTATATATGCCCCCCCCCCCCCCTGCAGTGCACATGGGGGGTCATTCCGAGTTGTTTGCTCATTGCCGTTTTTTGCAGAATTGCGATCAGGCTAAAAATCGGCATTTATGCGCATGGTACGCAGTGCGCATGCGCTAAGTATTTTCACACAAAACGATGCAGTTTTACACAAACAACGTTTTCCTATCGCTCGAGTGTTCGTAGTGTGATTGACAGGAAGTGGGTGTTTCTGGGCGGAAACTGACCGTTTTCCGGGAGTGTGCTAAAAAACGCAGGCGTGCCAGGTAAAAACGCAGGAGGGGCTGGAGAAACGGGGGAGTGGCTGGCCGAACGCTGGGCGTGTTTGTGACGTCAAACCAGGAACCAAACAGTTTGCAGTGATCGCAATCTAGGAGTAGGTCTGGAGCTACTCAGAAACTGCAGGGAATTATTTATTAGCAGAACTGCTAACCTTTCGTTCGCTATTCTGCTAAGCTAAGATACACTCCCAGAGGGCGGCAGCCTAGGGTGTGCAGTGCTGCTAAAAGTAGCTTGCGAGCGAACAACTCGGAATGAGGGCCATGGTTTTGCCCAACTGCTAACAAATTTGCTGCTGCGATCAACTCTGAATTAGGCCCAATGTTTGTATAAAATAGCACAACTCAAAACTTGTATGTTGTCTGCCAATTTATTTAATCTCAGTGGATATAATTACATATACATATAGTAAATACATTATAGAGACACCTGCACTGAGCTGAGTTATACTGCAATAATGAGGGAATAAAGGCCCCAGCTTACCTTCATCAAAGACTGAGGAAATTCTGTGCTGCTAATCTGCATGATATTCCCCAGCAGGGGCAGAGGTGTGGGCCCCGGGGGCAGGTTCCTCTGCTTTATATGTTTCCACCATTGTATAAGGTAAATGAGGAGAGTGACCCCAGCAGCAAGGAGAAGGGTCCCTGTTATGTTCAGCACCATTATGAACACAGCACAATTACTGCAATGCCTGTGACCTGTGTCCCTCTGTGTTTATTTGTGAGTACAAAAACATGTTCTGGCACAAAACAGCATTCCAAATACAGTAACAGTGAGTGTAATTAGTGGGTTGGTTGTACTTTAGATAGGTAAATAGCAACAGTTGGCTAAGGGTATATTAACCCCTTCATATCTTTACATTACACAGCTACAGCCTGATAACATTAATCAGCACCACTACACTCACAAAACAGAAATAACTGTTTATGCATTTTTAATAATGGGAAATTGATTATAGGGTCTATTTAATAATATAAATCATTAGAAGCAGTATATACTGTGTATAACATTTAATATATACCATTGGTGACACCACTGCTATTTTTCAGTACTCACCTGTACAGTAACATTTGGTGGTGTCGACCTCTACAGACCTATATTGCCTACAGCCTAACCCTGCTAGAGAAGGGTCAGTGCGTATTGCACATTTACGGCGGCTGTCCACAAATGCACATACCTTTTCATGATCCAACAAAACTGCAAAGACTTTACTGCGTCCCCATAGTTTTTTTCTGTTTTTTTTTAACTAAGTTTCACACATAGAAGCATGCACGGATCTCACTGATCTGTGCTTGATTCAGACAAACTCGCCTAGCAAAAGCTGGTCTATTTGTTGACAAGTTTTTTGTAAGGTTTTGGGTGCGAGTTTAGAACTCACACCCTATTATATTGGATGAGTTGTATGTTTTCCATTGGAAAACATCTGGATACGAGTTTGGCCACTACGAGTTGTGGGAGTGTGAGAAACATGCAAGTTTGCATGTTCTCTCACCCTATTACCTGTGAGTCGTTCTGCTAAATGTGTGAGTTTAGCGCTAAACTCGCACATTTTCAGAACTCACACCCTATTACATTTAGCCCCCATTCTTAGACTACTTTTCATTGTAATCCACAATACTGCCATGTGTGGATGCTCGGGTGTGTATCGTTTTACCAGCGGCCAAGATCCCGGGCGGACAGCATCCTGACACCGGGATTCTGGCCGCAAAATGCCAGTGAGGGCAAGTGCAAGAAGCCCCTTGCGGTCGCCACGGGTTCTATTCCCACTCTATGGGTGTCATGGACATCCACAAGTGGGAATAGTCCCTGCTGGTCGGCATGCCGACCGTCGGGATTGTGAAGGGGCGGGATGTAGGGGTTGGGACCGCCGGCCACATAACTACATCCCCTGATGCTCATTGTGTGTTTGGCCCAGTGTACATTCTCCTACAGACATTTCATAGGTAATATGTGTGTAAAGTGCTGCACTGTTAATTGTGTATAAAGGGTTCTGCAGTCCACAGAAACCGATCAAATCTTAATTAATCACAATATCGTTCCTAGACACCACTTTTTTTATTTGTCCAAATCCACTGGTGATTGTATCAAAGGCAGATATCATGTGAACAGCTTTGACTATTTTACGCTAAACTAGCTGTTTTACCCGTTCTTCGCATGGGAGTTTCTGATTTTCACGGTTGTAAATATAAATGAGTGTTACAAATTTGGTAAATCTATAGAGATGTAAATTTGATACATCTAAATGTAAGTAAATAGTAATCCATGGTTCTTGGCATTACCCGAGGAGCACCCGTAGCAGATACGGTAAAAAGTGACAGGACCATTTTCTAGTTTATTAAATTCTACCCACTGGAGGTGCAATCCAAATTTTGATCTGATTGTCCATTTGGGCATTATCGTTCACGCAACGCAAACCACGCATCGGTGATAACGTCATTATGTCAAACCCCTTTTCTTCCCCTTAGAGGAGGTTTATTAAAATTCTAATTATGTAGTTTACCTATTTCCCACCAGAAGAATACCTATGTTACATTTTAGCTTCCTAACATATCGGGAAGTAAGAGAATTACTGATGAGTCAGTCAGTCAGTGAGTGAGGGCTTTCACCTTTATATATATAGATGCAATCGTCTGCTTTATACCAAAAGATATAATTTCACCATATTGCACCTAGTGTTTTCCTTGGGAACATCAAGCAGAAAATTCTTTTAAACACTGAGGTCAGGGGAATGCACATTTATGCTGTAAAAAAGTAAGAGAGTGGATGCAAAGAAAATACATTTTCAGAAAGGTTGAATTGGCAGAAATGTATTCAGTGTAACATGGTTTAGAATACAAAGCCACACCACAACAAATCTGTGTTGTATTTTTTTTATTTATCAAGTACGTCAGCTTTGAAGTGTCACATGCCCATGAAATCTGTAACAAGATGTCTTTCATTAAATTATTAAGTACTTCATCAGCGAGGGATAGCGAGGTAGTACAAAGTCTTTAAGCATTGCTATTTGGTTCTGGTGTGATGCTTATTTCCTTTGTGTTAAGTATATAATATAAGTAATTGCTCAACGAGGGACAACAAACATCTCATAGGGTCGAGATCGAGATCCATTGGTCTTTGGTTCTGGTGTTATGTTTATGTCATTCTCATCTATCGTGGTCTTCAATGTAAACTTCTGCAGTATAGCTGTGAGGAAGAGGAAGAGTTCCATCCGAGCCAGACCCTCCCCCAAACACAAGCGTTTCCCTGGGGAGACAGAATGAAATATAGGTTGTTGTTCAAATTCAGATGCGGTAAATAGTGCTTACCTGAAACAATTTAAAAGTAAAGTTTTATTTAAAAAAAAAAAATTGAAATGTAATAAAACATGATCTGTTCTGTACATATACCTACACTTTCTGTATATCACTTGTTCTTTTAAGGTAGAGTAAAATGTAAACAATGTACAGTATAAATATGTGTCTCACTAGACACTAATTATACAGTAAGTAAAGTGTATGTTTTGCTTTATTAAGCATTAAACCTTTGAAAAACATCATTGTTAAGAATGTAGATTTTAAGGATAAAATATCAGCATTAGTTTCTGTTAAACCATATTATGAATCTGCCACACACTTATCAATAGACTTTTTCCTATGACTCAGATTGCTGGCTTTGTCAATTAACAGAGAAGACAGATACAGGAAAGCTTTGCTAGCCCCTAGAAAGTTTCAGTCCAATGAAGTCCTTTTGGTTGAAATTCTATCCTTACATCAAAGGTAGTTGAATTCAGAGCCAGGTCAAGCTTCATTAGAATGCTAATGAACTCATGTTGGCTGGGCTGGAGAAACAAGCAATTTACCTGACAGGGCACAGACCTTTGTCTCTCATTTACAGCTAAGTAAGAACCCAGTAGGGGTATCTAAACTATATTAAAGGCACATAGTCTTTGATATGGCTTATGACTTGAAATTGTCCATTATAGCGTAGCATGTGGAAAATAATATGAAACATATCTAATAGGCCCTACACACTGGCCGATAATCCTCAAAGATATGAACGATCTCGTTCATTATTGAACGAGATAACGTTCATATCTTTGAGTGTGGAGTCACCAGCGATGAAAGATGCGCGGCCCCGCGCTCGTTCATCGCTGGTGCCCCGTCGGCTGTTCATGTAGGCCAATATGGACTATCTCTTCCATATTTGCCTGCACTTCAATGGAGCCGGGTGACGGGATGAGTGCAGAAACTTCACTCCCCCCGTCACTGCCCCCCCCCCCCCGCCACCGGGTCGCCCTTCGGCCATATCCGCCATCGGGCAGCTCGGCGGCGGATCTTTAAATGTGTAGGGCCCTTTAGAAGTGTTGTTTCAAAGATATGTATTGTCTAGTCAATGCCCCCTCCCAATGTATCATATATAAAGTCACTGTGTAACTAAAATAGCAGAGAGTAAAATTAATACCCCATATTCTAGGTCATCATTTCACAGGGGAAGTTATGCCCAATTATGGAGATTTAAGTTTAAAGTGATATGAGCAATTCAAGGAAGATCCCAGAATTAATTAACTAACCAGACAATGTGCGGGGATTTAGGTGACATCATCCAGGATGTGATGCTCTGCTGATAAAAGGCATGATCACCTTTTGTTCTAGGTTCAGACTTTGAAGAATTCATGTTTTTTGTTGTTGTTTGCAACCTGCAGACTCTGCATTTTCCTTTCGCTTCTCCTGGAATGATTTAGCAGCTTGTTCTTTCTGTAAGTTTTTGTCCTTTATCTTTGAAATTTACTTACATGTATGTACTTTGTGACAATTTCTTGGTGACATTCTTTTCTAAATAAGCATTGTATCTTTTTGTAAATAAAGTATTCCTTTGTTAACCCAATCCTTTTAAGAGATTGTTAGACCACTAGGGGCTATGTTATAAACTGGAGATACAGCGTCAGCTATACACTGTTATTATTTGCCAGAGTAAATAACTTTACCATGGACTGTTTGGATGTTGGGGTTGCTGAGCTTACAAGCAGTTGTTATAAAGGTATTGGGTGCATGGGACCTCTTTAATGATTCATGGATGGTGGCAGTAATTGTGTTGATTTAAGATGCTCTGACCATAATGCAGAGTGCCAAACATCCAACCATCAGGGATAGTAACATAAATAGTGAGGACCCTAGCAATCATCGAGACCTGGGACACCAACAGGAATGGGTGTTGTGCAAAGTATCCAAACCTGCCAGGGATATGAAGGGACACCCCTAAGATGGTGTAACTAAGCTTCCTTGAGGTGTGCACCACTTTGTACCTGTGTAGAATTTATAAAGGTGGCACTGTTTAAAAACAATAGGTGGCCACTCCTTCACATTCTTTGGTACATTCCCTAATTACCAACACCTCAAATATCTCCTGGAAGGTCTGTATGAGACATACTGTAGGAATGATACGACTTTATTCAGACCATTTACAAATACAGTTTCATAGCTGCTTCTAAGCACTGCCTATAATACTCAATGTCATGGGTTAAATATACCATTTGTATACAGCTAGTCCCTGAGCTAACCATTTGTACAGGTGAAACTGCATTGCTCTTAAATTCATATCTATCACCTGATACCTTCAGAACATACAGTACAGCACACTCAGGACCACGATCAGCAGGGCACAGATGGTAGTATGGGGCTTGGACTGACATAATAGACAACCAGTGCTGATGATCCCAGCCACAAACTGCTTCTCACTCTTAGGCAGACTTTTGCCTGTGAATAAGCAGTTCACGGAGAGGGTCATAGTTGCAGATTGGCCCCCTGTTAGATTCTGAACAGTGTTATTGATATGACAGCATTGAGCTTCAGTCTATCCAACCTCTACTTTTCTCTTTCTCTCTCTCTATTCCCCACCCCCAGATCTCATCCTTATTTTTTCTTTTCCCCCCTACATCCATTTGGCTTGGCTAATTACATAGAGGTACTCAAAAGTTCCCCTGCTGTGCCTTTTTCACCTGCTCCTCATGTGTGCTTTTTCCTACTTGTCAGATGTGCCTCTGCCTCTCTCCCCATCTGTGCCTCTTTTCATTCTCCATCAGAGCCTCAGTGTTCTACATTATCCATGCCTATGCGCCACCTCCTTCTGTCCCTCTGCCATCTTCAGAATATATATCTCTGCCATCTTCAGAATCTGGGCCTCTGCCACTTCCATTTGTGCCTCTTTCTCCTCCCTGTGGCTGGTGGCTGCTGACCAGAAGGGGCATGAACAAACAGAGTCAAGAACATGTTCAATGCTGCTTAATTTAATCTAAGTATGGCAGGTAGAGATGTGCGTTGACCCTTGTGTTTTGACTTTGGCATCTTACAAAACAACCCGCAAGGGTTTTTGTTCGGATTCGGTTTTTGGATCAGTTTAAAATTGAGGGGGGGGGGGGGGATTGATAATCGATAAAAAAATCGAAAAAAAACCCAGTTAAAATCATGTAATTTTTGCAATCCAAAACCCCATATAGAGATTTAAAATCTGAACTCCGAGCCGTGGGAAGATCCAAACTGGGACTCTGTTCGGATCGGATCTCTTCGGGAGATCCGGAGCGTATTTTGGTTTGGATCCACAAAATTTGGGTGGATTGGGATTACTGGAGAATCGAACCACACATCTGTAATGGCAGTTAAGCACAATTTTTGTTTAGTAAACTGTTAGGATTTCTCTCTCACTTTAAACGGTTCTACCATTGCAGTACCCAAAACTCATTTTTATAACATGCTTTATTCTCTGAATAAAGCATTTTCTAATCTTTCAATGTTTTAAAAAAAAAATTTCCTGTATTTCTTTTACTTTGTGTTACTCATTTTGTACAGTATGTGTGTATACATATATGTATGTCATGCTGTTGCACTGTTCACTAAGGCTCATCTTTAATCTCAGCACCCCCCAGGATGGTGGCAGAGTGCTGCAGCAGGTTAGGGCGGTGGAAGCCTTTTTCATTTTAACTGGCCCACAAGCTCTGATACCAGCCCTAAACAAACCTCCTTCATCAAATTAACAATAATATTGTGTTTAATTATAATTAGCGTTCATTATAATTTGAGTCTTCCCTTAATAACTGAATTAAATTGGCTGATGCAGATAATGTATATTGTTTATATGTTTATACTGTGTATATATATATATATATATATATATATATATACACACTCAGTTGCTTTTCTGTTGCACAGATGTGTGAGCATAATTGATATATCTATTGAACAGGTTGTTTTTTCACATAGGGCAAATGGCATGCTACCACTTCTAACAGCATCATACATAGACAGACAAATATTTGGTCCTCTTAACAAAAAAATTACCATTTTTATATAAAGCAGTATTGCCATAATAGAGTCACATTTTCACTAGTTAGACCTTAGTTTTAACTCATATAGTTAACACTACGACATGTTTGTACCTGCAGAAAATGGCATGAATGCATCATTCTTCTTAAAGCTACCATTCTCATCAAGAAAGTGCCCAGGATCAAACTTCTCTGGGTTCTTGAACTGTTTGGGATCTTTCAGGACGGAGGTCAGGACTGGAAACACCAAGGTTCCCTAAAATCACATTTTTATTTGGTTATTTTTTTTCACCTTGATCATAGACAGTATGAAAAATGTTGGCAAGCCATGGCTTATGAGTTACAAATGTATAGTGGTGACACGAAAAAAAGTATTAAAAAGAGCATGGAAAAGTTTAGAATTGGGCAAGAAGAATAAAGTTGATAGTATTTAATAATAGATATCGCCATAATAAGTACTTTAAATTATCCAACCATTTCATGACATTGTATCTTGAGAAACTACCTTTGGAATATGATATCCCCTGAAGGTTGTGTCTTTGCTGGTTCCACGAGCCAGACCCGCAGGGACAATATCAGCAAATCTCTGGATCTCATGTATGACAGCGTCTGTGTACGGCATCTTACTCCTGTCCTCCACTGATGGGCAGCGATCTCTGCCGATCACATTGTCTATTTCCTTTTGGATATTCTCTGTAATATACATTCAAGTTTATGGAACAGTGATAACAATTTAAATTCTATTTAGTTTTTTGTTGTTATTTTTTCATACTGCATCTAGAACAAAACAAATCAATAAAGAACAAACATTTCTAACTTATATTGTATGTATGTTAAGAGAGCCAAGTTTACCCTTTTGGAGTCATATAAAATTGTCATACAAAATTATCCACATAGTGCCTGAGTTGGAGCCACATGAAATGCCGATGGAGTTAACCAATTTTTTGCTAATGTGAAAATCGCTTAAAACTCTACGGTACGGGGGGGCGTGGCCACGGCGGTGAGGGAGTAAGCAGCGGATCCCGGGAGCTCCCCGATATTATAGATCCTGCACCTATCCTGTGTCCCTCCGGAGCGTCTACCACCCGGTGCTGGTCCCCCCTTGCCTCCGAGCAGTGGCGGGCACCTTTGTCCGGGGTCTCTGGGCGCTGTCTGACCGCGGCGGACGACTTCCGGCTTTGAGGCCTGTGACTCCTCCGGACCCCCCCGGCCTTGAGTTTGGCGCTCCCGGCCGCGCGGCTCCAGGACCCTCACGACGGACGGACGAACGGGCGGGCGGCGCTGGCTGAAGCTGGGCACACTGCAGGGGATATTGAAAGCCCTCCTGCCCTCCCGTACCTGGCTGATGAGGACCTGAGACTCCTGACTGCACAATAAGGCACAGGTACTCCAGTGAAGGGATGAAGTGATTAAAAGCCCGGTGGCCATTTTGGGTGCAGTTCAATAGACAGTCTCAGCATACAGACATCCCTGCCTACCCTGCAAGGACTGCATGCACACTGCAACTCAATGCACTCTTGTGTCACATTAATAATTCATAGTGTGGCACACACTAATACTCTGCTTCTACCTGGAATTTACTGCTGGACATTCTCCCCTCAATAACATCAATATCATATACTATTTTTTATTTTACACAAAGCCTGTGCTCTTGTCCATTGATATTTGGAACCAAAGATCCTTCCCGGCTTTAAAAGCACACAGCCTGCTGTCTCCTAATTATACTTTATACTACAACTCTGCTTGGAGAAGTGGGTGACCGACATCTGTCAATATGGTTGGGGGAGGCCGGAGTGCGGCCGCGGCCAAACTGGAAAGATTTACTAGGCAACCCAACCCCAGGGGGTCATCGGCTCCACCTCAGGGTGCCTCTCCAATACACTCAAGCTCCCCTCCAGCGTCTGTCACCAACTCCCCAATGACAGCGGAGGTGCCGTCTATCCAGCAGGTGTTGGAAGCTATAGCGGGCAGTGAGCAGCGTCTCTCCGATAAGATGGAAAAGGTGCAGTGCGACCTCTCCTTACTACGACAAGATGTTCAACGTATACGGGAGAGAGTGGGTGAGGCGGAGACGCGTGTTTCCAACTTGGAGGATGTGTGTGGCCCCCTTAAGCAATCCGTGTCCGCAGTGACCCAGCAGGTCTCATCTCTCCAAACCAAGCTCCTAGATATGGAGGGTCGGCTACGCAGAAACAATGTCCGATTTGTGGGTCTGCCAGAGAGAGAGGAGGGCTCGCAGCCGGAGGACTTCCTCGAATCCTGGCTCAAAGAGATATATGGGGCTGAGTCCTTTACTGCACAATTCACGGTGGAGCGAGCGCACAGGATACCATCACGGCCATTACCTCCTGGTGCCCCTCCTCGCACCTTCATCGCCAAATTCCTGCACTATAAGGATCGGGACTCGGTCCTCCGCCTTGGCCGTACAAAGGGCCCATTGGTCCGCAACGGAGTCAGAGTGTCGGCCTTCCCGGACTTTGCCGCGGACGTTCAGAAGGACAGGGCCCAGTTTATGCCTATCAAGCGACGCCTGCGGGACCTCAACCTCTCATATTCCATGCTGTTTCCCTCTCGGCTCCGAGTGGTGGCGGATGGGGAGACCAAGTTTTTTAATTCTCCTAGAGAGGCGGCCCAGTGGCTGGACGGATATGCGCCGGGTGCTCGTCAGCTAGCTCCGGACTGACTTCCCGCGCTGAAGATGCCGGGATCTTGACCACCGGAGGAGACGACCACAATTCGGGGAGCCCCCCACCTTTTGCATTGGTGGCTCAAGACTTTTCCAAGTTCACTACTGGTTTAGAGGGTTTAGGTTAAGTTGAGAATCTGGGCCTTCTTAGCATTTGGTAGTTGGAGTTGGCGTTTTGGGATATAAGTATGCCGGAGTTCGGGGTGGTGTACGGGGAGGGGAGGGATGGTTGGGAAGCTGCTAGTTGCGGCTCTTCTTGTTGTTTTTGGTTTCTTTTCTTTAGTTTATTATTTTTCATATCTATGTTTTTTCTGAAACTAGGATGTTTGATATACCAGATATTGTGGCTTATAACGCAGAGCTCCTATGAGATATATGTCGCTAGGGCTAACGGTACTGATGTTTGGATATATATTGTGCGAATTCTATCCGTGTGGTACATAGAATATACCTGGTGTCATGAGTAACTTGAAATTCCTGGCATGGAATGTCCGGGGACTAAATAACAAAATTAAACGTTCTTTGGTTCTAAATATGATTAAGAAATATGACCCGGACATTGCATGCCTTAGCGAGACCCACTTGCAGGGAAATAGGTTGTTATCTCTAAGACGGGCCTGGGTGGGATGGGCTTATCATGCCTCTCATTCCTCCTTCTCCAGGGGAGTATCTGTTCTGATTAAGAAAACGGTGCAATTTGAGTTGATATCGGTCAAAACTGACACGTATGGCAGATTTGTGTTTCTAGAATGCAAACTAAGTTCCCAGCCATATTACATTTTAGCAGTGTATGTCCCCCCTCCTTTTTCATACGCTGTACTGCAGCAAGCTGCATCTTTTATAGCTTCCTCCCCTACCACTCCGGTGATATGTCTGGGCGACTTTAATAATATATTAGATGTCTCTGTGGACCGATGGCGGTCTCCGAATGATGTGATGGTGGGTAGTGGGTATACCAAATTTGCTGATTTTTTGAATAATCTACAATGGGTTGATGTGTGGAGGCTTCGCCACCCTGCAGTCCGTCAGTTCTCCTGTTTCTCCGGCACACATGGCTCCTTTTCTAGAATAGACCTGGTACTGGTGTCCCCCGCCCTTATCCCTGCGATCACCGACGTCCGTTATGAGGCCCGAGGGATCTCTGACCATTCCCCCTTGCTGATGACTCTAGCTGTGAAGGGTCAGAGGGTACACTCTTATTGGAAGTTGCACCCATCTTGGCTGACTCAACTGAGTGACTGTGGTGACCTGGAAACTCAGTGGGAGGGTTACTTTAGCGACAACACAGGATCTGCCCCGGGAACTATGGTATGGGATTCATTTAAGGCTTTTCTGAGGGGCTCTTATATAGGACGCATAGCAGCTCACAAAGTGTCCTCTAGAGAAAGGGAGAAGGCCCTGGAGAGTGACGCCAGGGATTTAGAGTCTCAATATTTGCTTGATGGTACCCCTACGACGAAAACACGATGGCTGGTGGCCCAGTCGGCGTGGCTTGCCCACCTGACCGATAAAAACTCACGGTCCCTCCTCTTTAGGGCCACTAATATTTATATGCAGGCTGATAGGACGGGTGGCCTCCTGGCCCGGCTGATACATCAGGATCGTCCTGGGACTGTAATTACACAAATGTCCGATGGGGATGGGTCCTTTGTTGACACCACACCGGACATTGCGCAGCTATTCCGATCCTATTACACCAAAGTTTACAGTTCACAATTGACGTTCTCCACTATGGATCTCTCCTACTATTTGGCGGGTATCTCGCTACCCGTGCTCCCCCCCGAGGCCCGTGTGGCACTGGAAGCACCCTTGACGCTCGCGGAGGTGACTGCGGCTATTGGTATGTCTCCCAGTGGCAAGGCCCCGGGGTGTGACGGAATTCCCTCAGAAGTATACAAAACTCATGTTGATTTTTTCGGGCCCAGGCTCCATGCCTTATTCCTAGATATATTTACCAATAACGAACTTCCCCCCTCTATGTCAGAGGCAATTATAATAGTGATCCCGAAGCCCGGTAAAGACCCTAGGTCTCCGGATTCCTATAGACCGATATCCCTAATCCCCACCGACGCCAAGATCCTGGCAAAGATATTGGCAGTACGACTTAATACAGTGATCACCTCCCTCATTCATCCAGATCAGACTGGCTTCATGCCTGGGAAGTCCACATCTATCAACCTACGTAGACTGTATACCATTCTACAACTCCCACGTGACCTCCCTTCTGACTCGGCTGTGGTCTCGCTGGACGCGGCCAAGGCCTTTGACAGTATTGAATGGGCCTATTTATGGGAGGTGATGTCTTGTATGGGCTTTGGGCCCAACTATATCAGATGGATTAAATTATTGTACCAGCATCCGAGTGCCAGGATCTTGGTGAATGGTTATGTATCCCCCTCCTTTCAATTGTCCCGGGGTACCAGACAGGGCTGTCCCCTATCCCCCGCACTGTTTGCCTTGGCCATCGAGCCCTTGGCCTGTTTGATACGATCACACCCAGATATTGTGGGAATTTGCACGGGCTCACGCGAGGATAGGATAGCACTTTATGCCGACGACATGTTATTATTTTTGCAAGACTACGCCAGGTCAATGCCCGTTCTGCTGCGTGTGATTGAGGACTTTGGTGCTCACTCGGGTCTTCTGATCAACTGGTCTAAATCATATATTATGCCAGTCATAGGCCTCCCTCCTACTGTTCCAAAAATGTCCCTACCATTATGCTGGACAACACAATTTAAATACCTTGGAATCCAAATAACTAATGACCCTTCTGATTTCATCCCTCTGAATCTGGACCCGACCATGCAGCAGATCGTGTGCAAATCTAGAACCTGGTGTAGGCTCCCATTGACGGTGTCTGGCAGGGTTAATCTCATTAAAATGATCATACTGCCCAAACTCCTATACATTATACTTCAATCCCCCGTATATATCTATCCAACATTCTTTAGGAAACTAAATAGTGTCCTATCCTCACTTGTTTGGGCTAACAAACGACCTAGGATACAATTAAATACTCTTACTAGGCTGCGCTCTGATGGCGGCCTAGCCTTGCCTAATTTCCAGATGTATTACTACGCTGCCCAGCTGACTCATATTAGTGTATGGGTGCGGGATTCTGGTGATGACACCTTGCAATGTGAGTTTATCCGCTGCTATTTTCCTCACCTTTCTCCTGTACAGCTGCTGCTGAGTGGGAGCGGGGCCCGGTTCCTTCCCCCTATTATTTTTCAGGCCTTAAAAATATGGCGGGCCCTGAGAGACCTCTTAGGGTACGACGACCTGGACCCAGACACCCCCCTTTGGTACTCTGACTGGCTTCCTGAGTTGCATGCGCTTGAGGGACGGGAGGTGTGGGCCCCTAGATCAGTGGTCTCTATTTCCCAACTCTACCTAAATGACTCACTCAAATCCTTTCAGCAACTGAAAGATGAGTTTGGCTTACCCAACTCATATTTTTTCAGATACCTTCAACTTCGACATGCCCTCCAGTCCCAGTTTGCGGATTCCCCCCCGCGAATCCTCCCATTTCCCATCAAGACCTTTGTAACTACATTGGGTCGAACCAAGATGGTTTCCCTTGCGTATGGATATCTTCTCACCAAAATCCATGCGGACCCGATGACACGTCTCCGTGGAAAATGGGAGGAGGATGTAGGCCTTATGGGTGAGGAGGACTGGGCTCTTGCTCTGGAATACCCCGCCATGGTCACCAAGTCCCTCAGATACCAACAAATCCAATTTTTCATTCTACATAGAACATATATGACTCCAGCTAGACTGGCCTCTTTTGGGACTGGCAGATCTGGTCTCTGCCCTAAGTGCGAGGCGGATATGGGAACATTTTGGCATATGGTGTGGGATTGTCCAAGGCTACGGGTGTTCTGGTCGGGGGTTAGATCGGTGCTGGAGAGTACGGGAGTGACTGGCGGACTGCTTACCCCACAATTCTGTATTTTGGGGATAGGAGGCTCTACTTCTGAGACTGGCCCGGTCGATCTATATGCTCGCAATGTATGTGCCTTGGCTAAGGTGTGCATTGCGAGACTCTGGATGGCCCCTAGCGGTCCTTTAATCTCTGCATTCAAGACCTTGGTTAACGACACAATACTCAAGGAAAGATATATTTATATGAAACAGAACGCATCGGCCAAGTTTGAAAGAATTTGGTCTCGCTGGCTGGAGTCTCCCCACTCCCACCTAGTCCCTTGATCATAATGGATACCGGAGAGCTATTGTGCCACTGATCTGATCTAATATATAATGATGTATATCTAGAGGGCTGACAGCGTAGCTCTGCGGGCTTGCCTTAATACATATGCGATTGATAAGGTCCTAGTTCAGATGACTATTTCTCACTATGTTCTTCCTATGTTTCTTATTTCTTTTTATTTTTATTTTTCTTTTTATGTACCCTTTTGTGGGTTAGTTTAAGGGTAAAAATTAAAAAACGGATATGTTGATTTATATATTGGTTGCAGATGTTGCAAGTTCAGACGGGATGACAAAATGTATGTAAACGAAGATGCGATTAATGTGATGATGCGATATGCCGATGATATGCAATGTCTGTAACTCAATCTACATATTATTGAATAAAAATTACTTTATTAAAAAAAAAAAAAAACTCTACGGTACATGCATAACATAGTGTGTATGCACAAACCCCTATATTCTTCAATGTGCTCCTTTGTAGAATTAAGAAATGTGAAAGTACACTAAGTTACCCAGGCCAGAGCCGTATTATAGGCGGGGCAACAGGGGCGGTCATCCCGGGCCCACACACATAGAGGGCCCAACACACTGTCCCCGGTCACTACTACTAGCTAAATACCAGGGCACTACATATAACTGTCTCTGCACCAGACTCCGGTACTCCTCAGCAAAATAGCTTTTTCCTTACAGCGGCTGCTGAGGAGCTTTACTACAGTAACAGTCTTGTGAGATACGGACTGTCCAGACAGGGCTGCTGCAGCACCGGGCAGAGCTAGAAGTCAGGCGCCTAAGCCACGGCTTCACTGAACTGTTCGGCAGCTCGACCTCAGCACTTCCCTAAGACGTGGTGGTGCAGAAACTGTGAGCCTAGAAAGCTGACAGGTCACCTGTCCCACCACACACACAAATTTATAACTGGTATTTAAAAAGAAGATAGATAGCTTTGCTTAAATATATACTGTCTATGTATGAATCTAATCTATCTATCTATCAGTATATATATACACACATGTACTATACAGGCCAGCACTCCACATCAGGATATCAGGATTATGCTCACCCTGGTACTCTCCTGTCTTGTTAAATCTTTATTTGTAAGATCTGTTAGTGTACCACCAATTCAGCGTCAAACTGGCTGACCGGGGATCCACTTCCAGTCCATTTATGCTGGACAATGTTTAGAAGCAAATTACTGTTTACACCTGCTACCTGTATCACAGGTGATTGTAGGTGTGAGTGCACATCAAAAAAGTTAGTGGTAGGTGGGATGTCCTTAAGAAAGACTATAGGAATTTGGGCCCTCATTCCGAGTCATTCGCTCGGTAAATTTCATCGCATCGCAGTGATTTTCCGCTTAGTGCGCATGCGCAATGTCCGCACTGCGACTGTGCCAAGTAATTTTGCTATGAAGTTAGTATTTTTACTCACGGCTTTTTCATCGCTCAGGCGATCGTAGTGTGATTGACAGGAAATGGGTGTTTCTGGGCGGAAACAGGCCGTTTTATGGGCGTGTGGGGAAAAAACGCTACCGTTTCCGGAAAAAACGCGGGAGTGGCTGGAGAAACGGAGGAGTGTCTGGGCGAACGCTAGGTGTGTTTGTGACGTCAAACCAGGAACGACAAGCACTGAACTGATCGCAGATGCCGAGTAAGTCTGAAGCTACTCTGAAACTGCTAAGAAGTTTGTAATCGCAATACTGCGAATCTTTCGTTCGCAATTTTAAGAAGCTAAGATTCACTCCCAGTAGGCGGCGGCTTAGCGTGAGCAACTCTGCTAAAATCGCCTTGCGAGTGAACAACTCGGAATGACCTCCTTAGACCAGAAACTTAAGGCAAGGACATCTAAGGTAATATTCTCCAAATAATTACCTGTGTCACGCGCTAGCCCAGGCAGGCAGAGGGAGATTAGGGAGGTAAATGTGTGGCTTAGAGACTGCTGTAAGAAAGAGGGATTTGTGTTCCTGGAACACCAGGCAGACTTCTCACCATCTTTTTTGTCGTGATGGATTGCACCTGAATGAGGAGACAGCAGCAGTGCTGGGGGTAAAGGATGGATGGAAGGTTGGAGGAGATTTTAAACTAGGTGTCTGTGGGAGGGATTAGAAAGAAGCTACAGGATCATTAGTGAGTGCAGCAAGGGTGGAGGTATTAGGAATAATGGGGTAGAGAAGGGGGGAGGGGAAAAACAGCTAGAATTGGAAAATCAGGGAATGCTAAATTAAGAATGTAAAGGATACCAATTAATAGAAAAATAGATAAGGGTATTACCAACCTAAAGTGTATGCTTGCAAATGCAAGAAGCCTTTCAGGCAAAATGGGGACATTAGAAATGCTTGTAATGAAGGAACAATATGATATTATAGGTATCACGGAGACATGGTGGGATGATTCTCACGACTGGGCAGCTAATTTGTAGGGTTATACTCTTTTCAGAAGAAACAGGGCTATTAAAAGAGGGGGTGGTGTATATCTTTATGTCAAACCATTTCTAAACCCATACTTAAAGGAGGTTATTTACGAGGGAACTGGAGACATTGTGGAGACATTATAGGTTGAAATTACTATGGAAAGTAAATGTACAAAGAAGCTTTTAATAGGGACATGTTATTAACCACCTGATATTAGTGTGATTGAGGAAGCGCAACTCTTGATGCAAATCAAGACAGCTACAGGACTGGGGGAGGTCCTAATCATTGGCAATTTTAATTATCCAGACATAAATTGGGCCAGCAAACCATGTGATACAGCTGGGGTAAAAGGTTCTTAAATATGCTAAAAGATAACTACTTGTTGCAAATAGTTGAAGAACCAACCAAAGTAAGGACTATACTGGATCTAGTTAGACAGAACGCCAGTTGGGTCACAGTTAGAAGGAAGAAAAAGAGGGGGAGGCTCGACATCGCCGAACTATCAAACCCGAACAAATTTGCCCGATTGGACGAGGAATCAGAGGATGATAGTGAAGAAATGACGGTGCCGGAGGAGACTGCTCCCTCTAGCATCCAGAGGAGCGGTCCCTCTGGCGCGGTTGGGATAAAAGATAGTGAGGTACCTAGTCAGATGGTGGTGGTAGGGGATTCTATCATCAGGAAGGCAGATAGGGCAATCTGCTACTGGGACTGTGATCGCCGTACAGTCTGTTGTCTCCCGGGTGCTCGGGTACTGCACATCGCGGACCGGGTAGATAGATTGTTGGGAGGGGCTGGGAAAGACCTGGCGGTCTTGGTGCACGTTGGCACCAATGACAAAGTTAGCGGAAGGTGGGAGGTCCTTAAGAAAGACTATAGGGACTTAGGAAAGAAACTGAAGGCAAGGACATCTAAGGTAATATTCTCGGAATTATTACCCGTGCCACGCGCTAATCCAGGGAGGCAGAGGGAGATTAGGGAGGTAAATGTGTGGTTTAGGGATTGGTGCAGGAAAGAGGGGTTTGTGTTCCTGGAACACTGGGTGGACTTCTCAGTCAGGCGCCATCTCTTTTGTCGTGACGGATTGCACCTGACTGAGGAGGGGGCAGCGGTGCTGGGGGGAAGGATGGTTAGTAGGTTGGAGGAGATTTTAAACTAGGAGCCTGGGGGAAGGGTTTAGCTAGAAACTATGGGTCATGCAGTGAGAATAGTGGGGATGGCGGTAGTAAACGAAATGGGGGAGAAGTTGGGGGGAGGGTAAGAGCAGGCAGTAAGGTTACTAACAAGGGTACTAAAATAGATTTTACCAAAGCACTAACCAATGACGATTACAGGTCATCATTGCTACATAAGGTGAAAGATGTCCCTAACGCAAGGGAAAATACTTATCTTAGTTGTATATATGTAAACGCCAGAAGCATTACTGGTAAAAAGGGTGAACTAGAAATACTTGCAGCAAGCAAACAGTATGATATTATAGGCATTACTGAAACTTGGTGGGATGAATCTCATGATTGGACAGTCAATCTAGAGGGCTATACACTGTTTAGGAGAGACAGACTAAATAAAAAGGGTGGAGGGGTGTGTCTTTATGTAAAGCCGTTTTTAAAACCTGATATACGGGAAGATATTCAGGAGGGGACTGTAGACACTGCCGAGACATTATGGGTAGAAATTTCATGCGGTGAAAAAGGAATAAAAAAGTTAGTATTGGGTGTATGCTATAGGCCGCCTGGTATCAACGCATCTGATGAGGAATTGTTACTAAAGCAAATTGAAAGAGCAGCAGGAGTAGGAGACATAGTAGTGATGGGAGATTTTAACTATCCAGAGATAAACTGGAAAAACGATTCATGTGATACTGCTAGGGGCAATATATTTTTAAACACACTTAATGATAACTACTTAGTCCAACTAATTGAGGAACCAACTAGGTACAATGCAATCTTAGACCTGGTATTAACAAACAATGGGGATTTTGTACCCGGTATTATAGTAGGGGAACCCATAGGAAACAACGACCACAATATGGTCGCATTCAATATCAGTTTCCATAAACAGCCCTATAATGGCTCAACTAGGACTCTAAACTTTAGCAAAGCAAATTTTGAAAAGATGTGGGTATTTTTCAGGGATATTGAAAGGGAAGGTTTGTTTTTAGGAAAAAATACTACGGAGAAATGGGAGGTACTAAAATTCCTGCTAGCTAAAAATACACTCAAATTTATTCCTATGAGCAGCAAAAAAAGGAATAAAAATCATAAACCAATGTGGCTTAACAAAAAGATTAAGGAACTTATGGGCAAGAATAGGCGAGCATTTAAAAAATACAAATCTGACGGGGAAGCAGAGACATTTCAGCACTATAAGGAATGTAACAAAATTTGCAAAAAGGAAATAAGAGTGGCTAAAGTAGAAACTGAAAAACTAGTAGCAAAGGAAAGCAAAGCGAATCCCAAAAAATTATGTAAATCCATTAATAGCAAGAGATTAAAGAAGAAGAGTATAGGCCCTTTAAAAGACAAGTTGGGAGTCTTAAGCAAAAATGATAATGACATAGCGGACACACTAAATGAGTTTTTTTCAACAGTATTCACTAGAGAGGACCCAATTCAGGGACTGACACACAATCTCAATAATGAGAATATCCCACTGATAGGTACTTAATTAAGCGAGGAAGTAGTCTGTGACCGATTAAAACATTTAAAGATTAATAAATCACCAGGGCCCAATGGTATTCACCCAAGGGTTCTAATGGAGCTTCACTCTGAACTGGCAAAACCGCTATCTTTGATCTTTAAGGATTCAGTTATATCAGGTATGGTTCCCAAAGACTGGCGTATAGCGGAAGTAGTGCCTATATTCAAAAAGGGAAGTAAAGCTGAACCAGGTAATTATAGACCAGTTAGTCTTACATCTATAGTGGGGAAATTATTGGAAGGCATTCTAAGAGATAGTATTCAGAAGTTCCTTGAAGTCAATAAGGTCATTAAAAGGAATCAACATGGGTTTATGAAGGACAGATCCTGTCAAACCAACTTACTTGGCTTTTATGAAACAGTAAGCGCAAACCTAGATCAGGGTAAAGACGTGGATGTAATCTTTTTAGACTTTGCCGAAGCGTTCGATACTGTACCACACATGAGACTTATCTACAAGCTACAAGAATCAGGGCTAGGAAGCACAATATGCACTTGGGTCAAAAACTGGTTAGATAATAGGGAGAAGCGCGTTGTGGTTAATGGATCTTTTTCAACTTGGACTGAAGTGCTAAGTGGTGTGCCGCAAGGCTCAGTATTAGGACCGCTATTGTTCAATATTTTCATTAACGACCTAACAGAAGGTCTAGAGAGCATGGTGTCAATTTTTGCAGATGATACCAAATTGTGTAAGGCTATAAATACAGAGGAGGATGCCGAGTCTCTTCAGAACGACTTAGTTAAATTAGAAGCATTTGCAGCCAAATGGAGAATGCGCTTCAACACAGACAAGTGTAAGGTAATGCACTGTGGTAACAAGAACAAAAATTACACCTACCTACTAAATGGGGTAAAATTAGTGGATTCTGTACTGGAAAAGTACTTAGGTGTCCTCATAGATAGCAAACTAAGCAGTAGTACCCAAAGTAGGACTGCAGCAAAGAAGGCTAATAAGATATTAGCATGCATAAAACGGGGTATTGATGCTAGGGACGAAAGTATTATACTCCCGTTATATAAATCACTAGTGAGGCCACACCTTGAATACGGTGTACAATTCTGGGCACCGTACTACAAAAAGGATATCCTGGAGCTAGAAAAGGTTCAGAGGAGGGCGACCAAACTAATTAAGGAAATGGAGACGATGGAATACAAGGAAAGGCTTGAAAGACTAGGCATGTTTACATTGGAAAAGCGGAGACTAAGAGGGGATATGATCAACATCTACAAATATATAAGGGGACAATACACAAAGCTTGCGCGGGACCTGTTTTTGGTTAGATCAACACAGAGGACTCATGGACACTCGCTCAGGTTAGAGGAGAGGAGATTCCGCACAATACGGCGTAAAGGCTTTTTCACGGTAAGGACAATACGTGTTTGGAATTCCCTGCCTGAGGGAGTTGTAATGGCGGAATCTGTCAACACCTTTAAAAATGGGTTAGATAAATTCCTAATGGATAAGGATATCCAGAGGTATGGTGCATAGTCATGCATTATAGTTACTATAAATAGGGATAAAATGCAACGGTTGACAGCAGCATTAGTCAGAAATTTTAGTCAAATCATCATGCATAGGAGACCACAAATAGGTTGAACTCGATGGACAATTGTCCTTTTTCAACCTCAGATACTATGTTACTATGTTACTAACTAACAACGTGGAGATAATAGAAAATACCACAGTATGCGAGACCTTGGGTAACAGTGATTATACTATGATCACATTTGACATTTGTTTTTAAAAGCAGCATCATAAGGGTGCAACTAAGACTCTAAACTTTAAAAAAGCTAATTTTAACAGGCTGAAACACGCACTAAATGACATAGATTGGGAAACTTTGTTTCAGTGCAAGAACATTGCTGAAATGTGGGATGTTTTTAAATCAATGCTAGATAAATATACACATAAGTGCATCCCCAAGGACAGTGAAAATAAGAGTATTAAATTCAAACCAATGTGGCTAAACAAAAAGGAAAAGGAAAAAATGGATAAATAGAGGTGAGCATTCAAAGCTTTCAAATCCCAAATTTATGGGAAGGCAGAGTCATTACAGTACTACAAGAAATGTAACAAAAAATGCAAAAAGGAAATCGGCAGCTAAAATAGAAAATGAAAAGAAAATTGCTAAGGAGAGTAAAATTAACCCTAAAAAATTCTTTAGATACATAAATGGCAGAAAAAAAGAGAATAAGGGACCATTAAAAAGCGAACTCGGATTCTTGATAAATGATGAAAAAGTTGAGATATTGAACAAATTCTTTTCATTAGTATTTGCTAGAGAGGACCAGATGGTGGGATAAGTGAGTAACAATAATAATAGTAATGTTAAAGGCCCATTGCTCAATACTTATATGTCTGAGAAAGTAGTCCATGAACGATTCAAATAAATTAAGACTAATAAATCTCCTGGTCCAGATGGACTTCATCCTAGGGTTCTGATGGAGCTAAACGCTGAAATAGCAAGGCCACTGTATCTGATTTTCACAGATTTATTTGCATCAGGCATGGTTCCAAAAAATTGGCATATAGCAGAGGTAGTCCCAATATTTAAAAAGGGCATTAAACTCCATCCTGTTAACTATATACCAGTTAGTCTGACATTAATAGTGGGGAAACTTTTTGAAAGTATACAGTACTAAGGGATAACATACAGGAGTACTTGGAGAACTCCCATGCTATTAATAAGAACCAGCATGGTTTTGTGAAAAATAGGTCATGTCAAACTAATTTGATTAGCTTCTATGAGGAAGTAAGCATCAATCTTGACCAGGGTAATGCAGCAGATGTGGTCTACCTGTATTTTGCAAAAGCTTTCGACATAGTGCCTCACAGGAGGCTGATTTTCAAATTAAGGGAGCTTGGTATAGGAAACACTATTTGTACATGGGTGAGTAATTGGCTTGATAACAGGGAACAGCGAGTGGTGGTTAATGGGATGTTTTCCACCTGGGCTAAAGTAATCAGTGGAATACCGCAGGGTTCTGTGCTGGGGCCACTATTGTTTAACATAAGTATTTATAAATGTTACAGGACAGGGGTGGCCAACCAGTCAGAGGCAAAGAACCAGAAAAGATCTGCAGTCAAGAGCAAGAGCCACTATGATGCGCGTGCCGAAGGCGCACGTGCAAAAATTGGGGAGTGGTCTAGTTGTCACAAAGCCGCACCCCATTTTTGTGCTCACACCTTTCGGTATTACGTTTGTAGGAGTATGACCTTGTGTCATAACCCCGTTTTTAGTCATGTTGTAAAGTGCCACATACATATAATGCCTCAGTACATTGCCACATACATATAAAAATGCAAAAAAATGGGTGCCTCCACAGTGCCAGATACATATATGCCCCCACAGTGCCAGATACACATATGTCCCCACAGTGTCAGTTACGTATATGCACCCAGTGCCAGATACACATGTCCTTACAGTGCCAGATACATATATGCCCCACAGTGCCAGGTACACATATACCCCACAGTGCCAGGTACATATATGCCCCACAGTGCCAGATACATATATGCCCACAGTGTCAGATACACATGTCCCCACAGTGCCAGATATGCCCCAGTCCCAGATACATATATGCCCCCAGTTCCAGATACATATATGCCCCCAGTGCCAGATACACATGTCCCCACAGTGCCAGATATGCCCCCAGTGCCAGATATACATGCCCCCACAGTGTCAGATACACATGTCCCCACAGTTTCAGATACACATGTCCCCACAGTGCCAGATACACATGTCCCCACAGTGCCAGCTATGCTCCCAGTGCCAGATACACATGTCCCCACAGTGCCAGCTATGCTCCCAGTGCCAGATACACATGTCCCCACAGTGCCAGCTATGCCCACAGTGTTAGATTTACATGTCCCGACAGTGCCAGCTATGCCCCCAGTGCCATATACACATGTCCCCACAGTGCCAGATACACATGTCCCCACAGTGCCAGCTACGCCCCCAGTGCCAGATACACATGCCCCACAGTGCCAGCTATGCCCCCAGTGCCAGATACACATGTCCCCACAGTGCCAGCTATGCTCCCAGTGCCAGATACACATGTCCCCACAGTGCCAGCTATGCCCACAGTGTTAGATTTACATGTCCCGACAGTGCCAGCTATGCCCCCAGTGCCATATACACATGTCCCCACAGTGCCAGATACACATGTCCCCACAGTGCCAGCTATGCCCCCAGTGCCAGATACACATGCCCCACAGTGCCAGCTATGCCCCCAGTGCCAGATACACATGTCCCCACGGTGCCCCCCCCCCTCAAGTGCTGCTCACCGTGCTGCTGCTGTGTATGAGGGGAGGAGAGTGCAGCGTGTGCCTCTTCTACCCCTCACTCTCCAGCGGCAGTGTCTCTCTTCAATTAGGTGCCAGTCCGTGAACCAATCAAAGCTCACGGTCCAGCAGCCAATCAGGAGCCTTAGCTGCCGGTCCGCGAGCTCTGATTGGCTCACCGTATTAAAGAGAGACACTCCCGCCGGAGAGACTTGTGTGTGCTGGGCTGTGTCGGGCAGCGGTGGCCGGGAGCCGACCGAGCCGCATGCTGCGGATGAAAGAGCCGCGGGTTGGCCACCGCTGTCTAGGAGAAGGACTAGAAAGCATATTGTCAATTTTTGCAGATGATACTAAAATATGTAGGGTAATCAAGTCAGATGTGGATGTGGAGTCTCTTCAGAGTGGTTTATCTAAAATGGAAGTTTGGGCAACGAAATGGAGTATGAGGTTTAATGTGCAAAAATGTAAAGTTATGCACTTTGGGACTAAGAATAAACAAGCAAATAACCAATTAAATGGGGAAAATATAGGAGAAACGGTATTAGAAAAGGATTTGGGGATGTTCATTGTGAGTAGATTTAGCAGCAGTACACAATGTGAAAGTGCAGCAACAAATGCAAACAAGGTATTAGCATGCATTAATAATGGAATTGAGTCAAGGGATGTGAGTGTAATCCTGCCACTGTATAAATCATTGGTACGACTGCATCTTGAGTATTGTGTACAATTCTGGGCAACACACTATAAAAGTGACATATTAGAACTTGAAAAGGTTCAGAGGCGAGCTACCAAATTGATTACGGGTTTGGAAACACTGGACTGTGAGGAGAGGCTTTCTAGGTTGCATATGTTTACACTAGAAATGAGACGACTAACAGGAGATATGATTAATATTTACAAATATATAAAGGGGCAATATGTGGAGCTATCAGGTGATTTGTTTATTAAGAGACCTCTACACAAAACACGCGGACACCCATTAAGGCTTGAGGAGAAGAAATTTCGTACTCAGTCGTTAACAACCCTCGGTCTTGCAGCTCAATTTGGACTCATTGACCAAAGCTGCATGCTCTGGCTGGCTGCGGCATGGCATCACTGTGCAAACTCATTAGTGATGCCCATCATCGGGCGGCCCGGACCGGGAGGGGAAACACTAGGCAATGTCGCTCACTGAGCACACCCTTAGGGGTTGCACATGTCTTTTTGTACACAATAGCAAGAGAGGTTACAGTATTGCTTACATTGCCAAATGAAATTGGTTATACCTGCCCCCTTCCCATTTTTTGTCCACAACCGGTCAACATTAGTAGATAATTTCTCACTTTCTGGAAAAAAAGAAGCAACGTTACCTTGTATCTCGGGGTACTTGAGCAGGATCAGGAATCCATATCTCAGTGTCAAACTTGTTGTCCCAGTCCCAGCGAAAAAAAGGTCAATTACTGTTGCCTGTAAGTTCTCGTAATTAAATTCTGTGTTTGGATTCTTTTTTTCCTGGAAGATATTTTCATACATTTTTAGCAGTATAACAATACATAAAGGTTTTCCACTCTTTATATATTATCCATTTCTGTTACGAAGACTTTTCCCAAACTCACTTCTTCCATCATTATGAGGAAACGGTCTATGAAGTCTCGTGGGCAGTTCTTATCTATTGTGGTTTGGTGAGACCTCGCCATGTCCATTACAAAGTCCTTCAGATTTTGGAAAGTTGTGAAAAGTTTTTGGTGAGGGCCAGGGACATAGCTCATCAAGGTTGGGAAGACATTAAGAAGCTGAAAAAAAAATTAATTGAGAAAATAAAATTAATATTTTTCTGTGGATATTGTAATTCTAAGGTCCCATCTCTCATCTAGCATAACACACTGCATTGCTATGTGCATCAGAGTGCCCACTGCAGAGCTACAGTAACTGTAGATTGTAGAAACAGTTATTTTGTCTATCATTACAGATTGAGGGGTCTATTCATGTAGCAGTGAAAAGAGTGGAGAAGTAGTGGAGCTGCTCTGTATAATTGTATAGTATGCAAATTATAACTGTTATATCAATGCTGATTGGCTGTCATGGGAAACTTCTCTACTGGCTCACTTCTCCACACTTTTCACTGCTTCATGAATAGACCCCAAACACAGACACTCATGCTCTCTCATACCTTGTTCACTGCAATCGCACACAAGGTAAAGCAGAATCTGTGTATCAATTTAGAAAATCATTATACAGGTTGAGTATCCCTTATCCAAAATGCTTGGGACCAGACGTATTTTGGATATCGGATTTTTCCGTATTTCGGACTAATTGCATACCATAATGAGATATCATGGTGATGGGACCTAAATCTAAGCACAGAATGCATTTATGTTACATATACACCTTATATACACAGCCTGAAGGTAATTTTAGCCAATATTTTTTATAACTTCGTGCATTAAACAAAGGGGTAAATTTACTAAGCTCCCGATTTTGACCGAGATGCCGTTTTTTCATCAAAGTGTCATCTCGGTAATTTACTAAACACTAATCACGGCAGAGATGAGGGCATTCGTAATTTTTTGCAAGTCCAAGTAAAAAATTACGAATGAATACACCATCGGTCAAAACGCGGCTGTTTAAGTATGAATCTCGGTCATTTACTAAGAAGTGCAAAGCAAAAAAATACAAAACACTGCCGTGAAAAATTACAACTCGTAAAAAAGTGCTAAAAAAAAACAGACCTGCTTTTTATTTTCGTGATTTGATAGGCATGCACGGATCCATGAGATCCGTGCATGTATATCAGTGGGAAGGGGTGGGAAAGTGCTTATTTTTACAAAAAAAATTGCGTGGGGTCCCCCCTCCTAAGCATAACCAGCCTCGGGCTCTTTGAGCCGATCCTGGTTGCAGAAATATGGGGTAAAAAATGACAGGGTTCCCCCATATTTAAGCAACCAGCATCGGGCTCTGCGCCTGGTCCTGGTTCCAAAAATACGGGGGACAAAAAGAGTAGGGGTCCCCCGTATTTTTAAAACCAGCACCGGGCTCCACTAGCTGGACAGATAATGCCACAGCCGGGGGTCACTTTTATATAGTGCCCTGCGGCCGTGGCATCAAAAATCCAACTAGTCACCCCTGGCCGGGGTACCCTGGGGGAGTGGGGACCCCTTCAATCAAGGGGTCCCCCCCCCAGCCACCCAAGGGCCAGGGGTGAAGCCCGAGGCTGTCCCCCCCCATCCAATGGGCTGCGGATGGGGGGGCTGATAGCCTTTGTTGTGAAAGAAAAGATATTGTTTTTAGTAGCAGTACTACAAGTCCCAGCAAGCCTCCCCCGCATGCTGGTACTTGGAGAACCACAAGTACCAGCATGCGGCGGAAAAACGGGCCCGCTGGTACCTGTAGTACTACTACTAAAAAAATACCCAAAAAAAGACAAGACACACACACCGTGAAAGTATAATTTTATTACATACATACACACATACATACATACTTACCTTAAGTTCCCACGCAGGTCGGTCCTCTTCTCCAGTAGAATCCAAGGGGTACCTGTTGAAGAAATTATACTCACGAGATCCAGGGGTCCAGGCTCCTCGGGAAATCCAGGGTTAATCCACGTACTTGAAAAAAAAAAAAAAACGTTGTCCCGACCACGAACTGAAAGGGGACCCATGTTTGCACATGGGTCACCTTTCCACGAATGCCAGAAACCCACTTTGACTTCTGTCTAAGTGGGTTTCTTCAGCCAATCAGGGAGCGCCACGTTGTAGCACTCTCCTGATCAGCTGTGTGCTGCTGTCCTCACTGACAGGCAGCACGCTGCAGTGTTACAATGTAGCGCCTATGCGCTACATTGTAACCAATGATGGGAACTTTCTGCTCAGCGGTGACGTCACTTTAGGTCAACCGCAGGGCAGAAAGTTCCCATCATTGGTTACAATGTAGCGCATAGGCGCTACATTGTAACAGTGCCGCGTGCTGCCTGTCAGTGAGGACAGCAGCACACAGCTGATCAGGAGAGTGCTACAATGTGGCGCTCCCTGATTGGCTGAAGAAACCCACTTAGACAGAAGTCAAAGTGGGTTTCTGGCATTCGTGGAAAGGTGATCCATGTGCAAACATGGGTCCCCTTTCAGTTCGTGGTCGGGACACCGTTTTGTTATTTTTGTCAAGTACGTGGATTAACCCTGGATTTCCTGAGGAGCCTGGACCCCTGGATCTCGTGAGTATAATTTCTTCAACAGGTACCCCTTGGATTCTACTGGAGAAGAGGACCGACCTGCGTGGGAACTTAAGGTAAGTATGTATGTATGTGTGTATGTATGTAATAAAATTATACTTTCACGGTGTGTGTGTCTTGTCTTTTTTTGGGTATTTTTTTAGTAGTAGTACTACAGGTACCAGCGGGCCCGTTTTTCCGCCGCATGCTGGTACTTGTGGTTCTCCAAGTACCAGCATGCGGGGGAGGCTTGCTGGGACTTGTAGTACTGCTACTAAAAACAATATCTTTTCTTTCACAACAAAGGCTATCAGCACCCCCATCCGCAGCCCATTGGATGGGGGGGGACAGCCTTGGGCTTCACCCCTGGCCCTTGGGTGGCTGGGGGGGGGACCCCTTGTTTGAAGGGGTCCCCACTCCCCCAGGGTACCCCGGCCAGGGGTGACTAGTTGGATTTTTGATGCCACGGCCGCAGGGCACTATATAAAAGTGACCCCCGGCTGTGGCATTATCTGTCCAGCTAGTGGAGCCCGGTGCTGGTTTTAAAAATACGGGGGACCCCTACTCTTTTTGTCCCCCGTATTTTTGGAACCAGGACCAGGCGCAGAGCCCGATGCTGGTTGCTTAAATATGGGGGAACCCCTGTCATTTTTTTCCCCATATTTCTGCAACCAGGATCGGCTCAAAGAGCCCGAGGCTGGTTATGCTTAGGAGGGGGGACCCCACGCATTTTTTTTTTTGGATTTTACATTGTTTAATTTAAAAAAAAAAAAAACCCAGCACGGATCACACAGATCCGGCCGAGATTGATTGTAAAAAAAGTCGGCAGTGTTTTGCTAATCACTGCCGTAAAAAACTAAAAAAAAACACGAATGACATCGACATCGGAAGAAAAGAAAAACCCCGAATACGACAGCTTAGTAAATTAGTCGTAATCAATTCAAAAAGTTGCAATTTTACACTGTCGATGTCATTCGTGATTGAACTTGGACATGATTCTGGAAAATACGAATCTTAGTAAATGTACCCCAAAGTGTGTGCACAGTCACACAATTCATTTATGTTTCATGTACACCTTATACACACAGCCTGAAGGTCATTTAATACAATATTTTTAATAACTTTGTGTATTAAACAAAGTTTGTGTACATTGAGTCATTAAAAACAAAGGTTTCACTATCTCACTCTCATTCAAAAAAGTCCGTATTTTGGATTATTCCGTATTTCAGAATATTTGGATATGGGATACTCAACCTGTACTTATTGTTTTATAACCTATTTAGATTTCCTGCAAAAGTACAGAATGACTACAGATTATGCATCACAAATAACTGAATAATCTAGCAGACTAGCGGCAACATGCATCATCTCTTGGAGAGTGATAAAATGGGGAAATAAAAAGTGCCAGCCAATCAGGTCCTAACTGCCATGTCACAGGCACTTTTTCTTTCTCCATTTTATCACTTTCCAAACGATGATGCATCTGGCCCTAGTTCTGATGACTATCAATAAGTGTATTGGTACTAGACCTCAGGCAACCACCTGTGATACAGCTACCAACAAGCATCATCAGCAACTCCCTCAGTCGCATTCACAAAACATGCGCTCATTGTACGTTGTGTGTGTTTGATCTGAGCATGAGGCTACACTGAATGTCCATCGCAGCTCCGTTTTCGGGAACGCTGCCCATTCCTGGCCCCCCTCCAAATGGCCACAACCTGTTAATCAGGCTGAGGCTGAGGAATTGCAAGAGATCTTGCAGAAGAAGATCGATGTATGTTAAGTGCACATCCTGCACATGCACTGATCCTCTAACATTGGAGTAGCATGCAAACTATCATGTTTGCGTACTACTGTTATTCATGCCCTTTATCCAGGGCACAGTATGCTTCCATTAGCTTCTCAGTTGCTTCTTAATATTTACCTGACCCCAGCCAGAGGTTAAAAGCTTAAAAGCATCTGTAATGTATGACAGGAGGGCCATAATTTTTTTGTCCTCGTAGTCAAATCTCTCGCCAAATACAATGGAGCAAATAACATTGGAAACAGCAGATTGCAGTAGACTTGTTGGTTCAAACGGGGTGCCTGTTATTTACAAAAATAGGCCAGTCTTAGCTTCACCATACAAATTACAGTAATAGCCACATTAGAAATAGTATAAAGCTATACATGCTCATAAGAATGTATTTGTTCTGCATAGCCTAGCGGTATAGTCAGACAAACTCTGATAATTACAGTAGTTAAGTGCAATGGCTGACTGTTAATTGTTTAATATATTTTATATGCATTTACTCCTTCGGTACTGTGTGTTATTCTTTAATTATTCCAATTCATACAAGGACACATAAAACTAAAAGAAAAAACTTACAGTAGTGTGACGATATAGAGTTCCAGATTACTTGGGTACGGTGGTAGATGAAAACCAGTGGTGGTTTATTGAACAGAATGGGTGATACACAACAGAGCACACTTCCAGTAATACAATTCCACATGACAGTCCCCACACTGAATCCCTGGCAGAACTTTACCTCTAAGAATAGGGTCAGTGACTCATATCCCCTGGCCTTACAATAGCCCACCTTTATAACACTCCCCCCCCCCCCCCATCATGGGAATACCCTGCTAAGGGGAGTTACAAATGTTTAAGATTGATGGAGTCTTTGTAATATCAAGCCCCCACTACATCCCTCAAGTGTCATCTCTCAGGTGACTCCCTGCTGGGACCGACTCCTGACTGTCTAGCATACAGTAGCTTACTGTTGGACAGTACGGAGTAAACAAAAGGAACAATGGCACAGTACCTAAAATTACTCAACCTTTTATTAAACCTGTGGTTTACTGTAAGTAAACAAAAGGAAGGTCAAATGCTAACAGTATAAACGCACATACAGTGTAACAGATAGCATAACACAATCTCATACAGTATATAACAAACATTAAGGCTGATTCAAACACAGGGGGTGGGCAGGGACATGATATGGGGAATGAACAAACACAAACTGAGTGTAGGTAGTTAAATAGGGGGACATGGGGGTAAAAAGTATATATTTCACAGAGTTTGTTGAGATGTAAAATTAGGTATAACTATAGTAATTGTAATAGGGCCTAATTCAGTCCTGATCACAAAAGCAAAAGCTTTCTTTAATGGGCAAAACCATGTGCACTGCAGGTGGGGCAGAGAGAGTTAGATTTGGGTGGATTGTTTTGTTTCTGTGCAGAGTAAATACTGGCTCCTTTATTTTTACACCGCAATTTAGATTCCAGTTTGTACACACCCCACCCAAATTTAATGGCCCATACACACTAGAAGATATTAACTATGAAAGATATTGGTAAAATATTTCCCTTGAGCTTTCCAGGCATACTTGATGTAAGATATTGTGCATACACACTGAACGATTTATCAAACATTTTGAACGATGAACGATATGGCTAGCATCGTCTAGGACACTAATGGTGGCTAATTTAAATAATGGGCTGGCATTACAGAGTGGCTATTATGATGAATATCGTTCATATCGTCCGTCGTTCATCGTTCACTGGGTACACACTGAACGATATACACTTTTAAATAAACGATATAGGATAAATTGAGCTGCATGTTTAGAAGATAAAAACTATCACTGACGGCGGGTGGGGATGCGAATTGTTCATTGCATGCACACTGGATGATATTGTGAACGATATCGCTCATAAAGCCCAAAATTATATTGTTGACAATATCTTCTAGTGTGTATGAGCCATAGGGCCTAATTCAGATCTGTTCGCTCGCTAGCGTTTTTCGCTGCGCAGCGATCGGGTAACTACTGCGAATGCTTATGCATCGCAATGCGCAGGCACGCCGTATGGTTACAAAGCGGATCGTTGTTGTGCACTGGTTCTAGCGAAGAATCCATTTGCACAGCTGTTCGCAAGAAGATTGACAGGAAGAGGGCATTTGTGGGAGGCAACTGACCGTTTTCTGGGAGTGGTTGGAAAAACACAGGCGTGTCAAAGCGTTTGCAGGGCGGGTGTCTGACATCAATTCCGCACTCAAATAGGCTGAAGTGATCGCAGCGGCTGAGTAAGGTCAGATCTACTCAGAAACTGCACAAAATGTTTTTGTACATGGCGGCTGCACATGTGATCGCACACTTGCACAGCTAAAATACACTCCCCTATAGGCGGCGTCTATCTGTTCGCAGCGCTGCAAAAAAGAGTTAGCGAGTGAACAGATCTGAATTAGGCCCATTATTCTCTCTGCACATGTTATATCTGCCCCACCTGTACTGCACATGGTTTTGCCCATTAGAAAAAAAGTTTGCTGTTGTAATCAGGTCTGAACTAGGCCCAAAGACCTCTCATTTGCTCACATTGGCCCTCATTCCGAGTTGTTCGCTCGGAGTTTTTCATCGCATCGCAGTGAGAATTCTCTTAGTGCGCATGCGCAATGTTCGCACTGCGACTGCGCCAAGTAACTTTACTATGAAGAAAGTAAGTTTACTCACGGCATTTTCATCGCTCCGACGTTCGCATTGTGATTGACAGGAAATGGGTGTTACTGGGCGGATGCACGGCGTTTTAGGGGCGTGTGGCTGGAAACGCTACCGTTTCCGGAAAAAACGCAGGAGTGGCCGGAGAAACGGTGGGAGTGCCTGGGCGAACGCTGGGTGTGTTTATGACGTCAGCCAGGAACGAAAAGCACTGAACTGATCGCACAGGCAGAGTAAGTCTGAAGCTACTCAGAAACTGCTAACTCGTTTGTAATCGCAATATTGCGCGTACGTCGGTCGCAATTTTAAGAAGCTAAGATTCACTCCCAGTAGGCGGCGGCTTAGCGTGTGTAACTCTGCTACATTCACCTTGCGAGCGAACAACTCGGAATGAGGGCCATTGTGTTTTACCATCAAACTTATATTGGAAAAAAAAAAAGTGTAAAACTTCAGAGATAAAAAGGTGAAGACTTGTTTGCAGACTTACATTTCCAAGAAAACCCCACATCACAGATGCTCATTTATAAACACCATTACTTTGAGTTATAAATGTAAGTGTCATACAAAACGTCTTTTTTCTTCCTTCATATGTTTACTCATATCATAAGGCTTATGTAATAGTCTGCGAGCTGCAAGCTGTGCAGGAATTCCCGTTAGTCTGCCCAAATTATTGAAGCAGCCATCATTTTAAAAGCAAAACCAGGTTGGTTTTGCCTTTAAAATGTTTGCTACTTTGGGCAGACTGGTCAGAATTCTCGTCCTGTATGTTGTAAAAATTCAGGGGTGCTGTTGTTAAAATAAAAGTACACTGGTCCTGTCTAGTATGCAGTAAAAATTCTGGGGTGCTGTAAAATAAATGTACACTGGCCCTGTCTTGTGTGCTGTAAAAATTCAGGGGTGCAGTAAAATAAATGTACACTGGCCCTGTCTTGTATGCTGTAAAAATTCTGGGGTGCAGTGAAAATCAATGTACACTGGCCCGGGCTTGTATGCTGTAAAAATACTGGGGTGCAGTGAAAATCAATGTACACTGACCCTATATGCTGTAAAAATATGGGGGTTCTGTTGTTAAAATTAAAGTACACTGGTCCTGTATGCTGTAAAAATACAGGGGTGCTGCTGTTAAAATAAAAGTACATTGACCCTTTATGCTGTAAAATACAGGGGTGCAGTAAAAATAAATGTACACTGGCCTTGTCTTGTATGCTGTAAAATTACAGGAGTGTTTTGAAAAAAGAGGGGTGCCTGCACTGTCCGCAGTTGCGATGTCTAGGCCTGACCTTCACAACACTGTATGGGAAGAGGAGGCTCCTACCACCATGTGCACGCCCTCTGCAAGTGCTGGGTGGAGCATCGCCAGTCCAGTTGCTGATATTGAAATTGAGGATGTCACTGCAGAAGTACACCAGGATGAGGAGGATATGGGTGTAGCAGGCGCTGCAGAGGAAGTTGACGATGAGGATTCTGATGGTGATGTGGTTTGTTTGAATAAGGCACCAGTGGAGACAGTTGTTGGCCATGGGATGACAAAGCCCATTGTCATGCCTGGGCAAAATACCAATAAAGCCACCTCTTCGGTGTGGAATTATTTATCCACAAATCCAGACAACAGGTGTCAAGCCATCTGTTGCCTTTGTCAATCCATAATAAGTAGGGGTAAGGATGTTAACCACCTAGGAACATCCTCCATTGTATGTCACCTGCAGTACATTCATCATAAATCATTGTCATGTTCAGAAACTTTGGGTAATAGTGTAAGCAGTCCGCTGACATCTAAATGATGTGGATTTGTTTGCATATTATTTCTCTGTGAGGATGTAAACACTGAAGAGGAGGGGATCTGAGGATGAGGACGACATCTTGCCAGTGTAGAACCAGTTTGTGCAAGGAGAGATTAATTGCTTTTTTTTTGGTGGGGGCTCAAACAAACCAATAGTTTCAGGCACAGTCGTGTGGCAGACCCTGTTTCTGAAATGATTGGTTTGTTAAATTGTGCATGTCCTGTTTATACAAAATAAGGGTGGGTGGGAGGGCCCAAGGACAATTCCATCTTGCACGTCTTTTCTTTGCAACATCATTCCAAGGGTGCTTCCATATATGGGGTGCTGGCCCTATGTATTATCAATCCAGGGGTGCTGCCCCACTGCCATTTAAGTCCAGGGGTGCTGTTACCTGTCTGCTGTGCTGTGTAATTCTCCAGGGGTGCCACCTATGCTGTATAAATCCAGAGGTACTGCCGTATAATTCCAGGGGTGCTACTGTACTTGATCCTAGGTTTTAAATGACAGCCTAGAGCAGATCTGAAAAAAACTTCAACATCACAAACAGATTTGTGAAGACAAAGTGTTTTTAAATAATGTGGGGAGAGACCACATTTGTGGCCAAAGTCAGTGTGACTCAGAAGAGACTGAATCATAATCCAGCGCAACTGCCGGAGAGGTAAAATTAATATTTGCTGCTGGAGCATTAGAGAGAGGTTCTTCTCAATTATTTCATGTTAGGGACTCACTCAAATGAATGGCTCCAATTAGTCAACCTTAATTTTGATTTATTATTGATGTTCCACATTTTGGGATTATTTATTTAGAAGATACACATTTGTTGTACAGGGATCTTTGTTTCCTAAGGGCTGCATAGGGTTATCGCAAGACATTGCGGTGTTACAAGAACAGAGTTTCAGTAATCTTGCATTGCATCAGCTTTCCATTGCACTGCAGCACTAGGTGGGTCAGAAGCTCCTGTGAGGCACAAACAGTTACTGAATAAGGCCCAGTATGGAGTTTCATGGTGGCTTACAGCCAGGAAGATGTCTGGCTTGCTAGGCTGAGGCATGCTGTGGGCACAGAGATTAGTATTGCTTCCTCCCACAGTCCTACTTATAGTATGAAATGAGTTTCGACTGTAGAGTGGTAAATTCCACTAGGGCAGGGGCTCAATAGCAAAAAAATTCACTGCATAGTCATGCTTAGTACTATACCAAACCCACCCGAACTCAACTTTCCCCATCCTGGGCTGCTGTGAGGGCTCAGGAGGGGCTGTTAAAACATCTAAGGGGCTGCTTTATTTAAAAATACAATATGAATATAATAAACACGACACAGAAGTATGCTCACATGCGTATAACTGGGAGCTGCGATAAACAAAAATAAGGCATCTGCCACAAAATATGTAAATAAAAATGCAATTAAAAATGGAAAAATAAAAACCCACGAGATTTTCACAAAATAAGTCTCCAGACTCAGTGGAGGGGAAAATATCCAATCTTGATCCTGTGGTATACACCAGTTTATTTGCATCCCAGCATTAAATCCGAGATTATCTTAATCCCTGAACATGGAGAAGGGGGTACAAATTTGAAGGCTTTGGCCCCTAGTTTTTCAGTTTGTCTAGTAATGTGGTAATTAATAATTATATATTTGCTTGGTTGAAGTCCTTTCTGTTCCACACCAATATAGGAGTGGAGGTGAAAGCCTGTGTGCTGTTCCTGGTTGCGTGTGCTTCTCTAATTTTTAATCACCTTCTTGACACTGTCCTTTTCCTCTGTCCTCTTCTCATAAATTGAAAAGTCATCAAAGAAGGAGGTTGTATGTTTGTAGCTAGCTATGATTCGGAGAACGTGGCAAGCTTTTTCCAGGGGTACCACCTGTCGCTGAAATGATGGCTTAATTAAACTGTGCATGTCCTGTTTAAAGAACATATGGTTGGGTAGGAGGGCCCAAGGCAATTCCATCTTGCAATTTTTTTCTTTTTTTTTTCTTTATGTGCTCTTTGGGGTCTATTTTTTAAAACTGCCATCCTGTCTGCCACTGCAGTGCCACTCCTAGATGGGTCAGGAGTCTGTGCCGCCCACTTGTGTCACTTAGCTTAGTCATCCAGCAACCTTGGTGCAACCTTTTGGCCTAAAAACAATATTGTGAGGTATGAGGTGTACAGAATAGACTGGAAATGAGTGGAAATGAATGTTATTGAGGTTAATAATACTGTAGGATCAAAATTACCCCCAAATTCTGTGACTGTAGCTGTTTTTATGGGTTGTTTTTTTAAATCATCCAGATCCAAAACCAAAACCCAAAAGGGTGGTTTTGGCAAAACCAATCCAGATCCAAAACACAAGTGGGGATCCAGATCCAAAACCAAAACACAAAGGCCCTCATTCCGAGTTGTTCGCTCGGTAAATTTCTTCGCATCGCAGCGTTTTTCTGCTTAGTACGCATGCGCAATGTTCGCACTGCGACTGCGCCAAGTAAATTTGCTATGTAGATAGTATTTTTACTCACGGCTTTTCCTTCGCTCCGGCGATCGTAGTGTGATTGACAGGAAATGGGTGTTACTGGGCGGAAACACAGCGTTTTATGGGCATGTGGATGAAAACGCTACCGTTTCCGGAAAAAACGCAGGAGTGGCTGGAGAAACGGGGGAGTGTCTGGGCGAACGCTGGGTGTGTTTGTGACGTCAAACCAGGAACGACAAGCACTGAACTGATCGCAGATGCCGAGTAAGTCTGAAGCTACTCTGAAACTGCTAAGTTGTTTGTAATCGCAATATTGCGAATACATCGTTCGCAATTTTAAGATGCTAAGATACACTCCCAGTAGGCGGCGGCTTAGCGTGAGCAACTCTGCTAAATTCGCCTTGCGAGCGATCAACTCGGAATGAGGGCCAAAATGTTTTCGCCGCACATCTCTAATTAAAAACAAATGGGTTAATATATTAAAGTGATCAAACGAAAAAGACAGAGGAAAGTCATGTACATATTGTTTCTCGATATATGCTAAAGGAATTTCCCTGTCTTCTGCCTGCTAGCACTAAAAGAAGGTTAGAATATTGGCACTGCCATAGGCACCTATAACAGCGCTAAGTGACCCCACTGTTACTAAGAGTAGAGGTTACTTACTCACAGCTGTCTTCTCCAGCACTGCATTTGTGTACTACCCCCAGGGTTGGCAGGGTATGTCTTAGTGGTTGAGATGATTGAGAGAATTATCACAGGTGTTGGGTGGCTATGTGACAGACCTTTCCCCTGAAATGCTGTTCCCTGTACCTTGTCTCATAGTCAGGGCCAGATTACCAATGGGGCAGGTGGAGCTCCAGCTCCAGGCCCCCCATGAAAATAAGCCCAGAGATGGTGATGGTAGACATTGGTGACAAGAATAAAAAAAATTCTGTCACCACCATCAGTGGTCGTCCGAAGCCCCACCCACTACCTCCCTCACCCCTTCACACCACCTAGTGTCCGGCTCCACATACAATTCAGTAGTGCGGCACAGTTGAATGGACCTCCCTGCGTCTCTGTGTGGATGCAGTGCAGTGCTAAGAGGCTGGCGTGGGCTGAGGTGGTCCGGCCTCTCCTCTCCACTCATGTCATATTTCCTCCCCCTTCTCCTCTCAGACGCTGCCGTGTGTGTGCTGATGCCGCGACTCAAAGCCGCGAGATCCAAACGTCAGGGACCCGCTGCTGCCGATGCCACTGATGGGGACCCGCTGCTGCTGGCGCCACTGATCCACTGATGGGGACCCGCTTCCACCAACGACGGGGACCCGCTGCCGCCAACTATTGGGTCCCGCTGCCGCCAACAATGGGTGCCCACTGCTATCGAAGGTGCAAAGTGCTGCCTGTACAGGGAGAGGAAGAGGGAGGGGGTGCCTGGTCACATGTTGACAAAGTGCCACCTGTATGTGGGTTAGGGGATGCCTGTCTCAACTCGTTCTCTGCCCCATTTCTCTCTCTCTCACACACACACACACACACACACACACACACACACTCTCTCTCTGCTCCCTGTCTCTCCCTCTCTCTCTCCGCCTTCTCTCTTTGTGTCTCCCCTTCTTTCACTCTGTCTACCCCCTCTCCCCTTCTCTCTCTCTGTATCCACCCTTCTTTCTCTCTCTTTGTAGCCCCATCTCTCTCTGTGTGTATCCCCCTTTCTCCCCAGTCTCTCACCCTTCTCCCTCACAAATTCCTTCCCCTCTCACTTTGTCTCCCCCTTCTCTCTCTCTCCCCTACGTGTCTCTCCCTTCTCTCTCTGTGGGACTCCCCCTTCTCTCTCTCTCTCTCTCTGTAGGTCTCCCCCTTCTCTCTCTCTCTCTCTCTCTCTCTCTCTGGGTCTCCCCCTTCTCCCTCTCTCTCTCTCTCTCTGTGGGCCTCCCCCTTCTCTCTCTCTGTGTATTCCCATTCTCTCTCTGTCTCCCCCTTCTCACTCTCTGCGTGTGTCTCCCCCTTCTCTTTATGAAAGTGTCTCCCTCTCTTTCTCTCTGAGTGCTTCTCCCTTTCTCTCTCTGAGTGTGTCTCCCCCTTCTCTCTCTGTATGGCTCTCCCCTCTCTCTCTGTCTCCCCCTACTCTCCCTGTGCTCTTCTTTCTCTCCCTCTGTGTGTCTCCCCACGTCTCTCTCTGTGTATCCCCCTTCTCTCTCTCTCTCTCTCTCTGTGGGTCTCCACTTTTATCTCTCACCCTCTGGGTCTCCCCCTTTTCTCTCAATGAGGGTCTCCCCTTCTCTCTCTCTCTCTGGGTCTCCCACTTTTCTCTATGTGTCTCCCCTTCTCTCTTTCTCACCTTCTGTGTGTGCACCCTTCTCTCTCACTGTGTCTCCCCACTTTATTATCTCTCTCTCACACCTCTTCTCTCCCTCCCTCCCTCTCTCTCTCTCTGTCCCATCGCACTCTCTCTGTCCCCCCTTCTTTCTCTATCTATCTTCCCCTTCTTTCACTCTGTCTTATCCCTTCTCTCTCTCTTCTTATATGTCTCCCCCTTCTCCCCTTCTCTCTCTATATGTCTCTCTGTGTATCTCCCCCTTCTCTGTGTGTCTACCCCTTCTTTCTGTGTGTCTCCCCATCTCTCTCTCTGTGTCTACCCCTTCTGTGTGTGTCTGTCTCTCCCTTCTCTCTCTGTGTGTGTCTCTCTCCCTTCTCTGTGTGTGTGTGTCTCTCCCTTCTCTCTGTGTGTGTGTCTCTCCCTTCTCTCTGTGTGTGTCTCTCTCCCTTCTCTCTGTGTGTGTCTCTCCCTTCTCTCTGTGTGTGTGTCTCTCCCTTCTCTGTGTGTGTCTCTCACTTCTCTCTCTGTGTGTGTCTCTCCCTTCTCTCTCTGTTTGTGTTTCCCCCTTCTCTGTGTGTGTGTCTCCCCCTTCTCTCTCTGTGTGTATCTGCCTTCTCTCTCTGTCTCCCCCTTCTCTCCCTGTGTGTCTCCCCATGTCTCTCTCTATGTATCCCCCTTCTCTCTATGTATTCCCCTTCTCTCTATGTATCCCCCTTCTCTCTATGTATTCCCCTTCTCTCTATGTATTCCCCTTCTCTCCCCCTCTCTATCTCTACAACTTCTACCCCTCTCTCTGTCTGCTGTCTCCCACTATTCCCTTTCCTCTGTGTCTCCCCCTTCTCTTTCTCTCCATGTCTCCTCTTCTTTATTTCTCTCTATCTCTGTCTCCTCCTTCTCTCTCACTCTCTTCTCCCTCACCCCGTCTCACCCCCCCCCTCTGTATCTTCCCACTTCTCTCTATCTCTGGGGTTTATTTACTAATATTCGTGTTTGGCCGATTTTTAGGGTGTTTGTTCTCGAATTTTATCGGACGTATTTTACTGCAACTTTTTGAACCCATCTACGGTAATTTACTAAGCTGCAGAGTTTTCTATTTTCATTTTTTCCGATGTCGATATGATTCGTATTGTCGGGCAGTGAGATCCGTGCAGGCCTTCATTGTGTGTATTCTACTAAGGGATGAAAGGGTTAAAAATGTTAAGAGGAGGACAGATCTACACTGGATTGGCTGTAAGTATAATTTTATTTTTACAGGTAATCCGTGGATTCTACTGGACAAGTGGATGTGAATTGCAGCGTTGGAGATGGGTAAGTATGTGAGTGTGTAAGTGTGTAAGTGTGTGTAATTAAAATTGTACTGTCACGGTGTCTGTGTACTTTTTTGGGTTGTTTTTTTGTAGTAGAACGACAGGTACCAGCGGGCCCGTTATTTTCCCGCATGCTGGTACTTGTGGTTCTCCAAGTACCAGCTTGCGGGGGAGGCTTGATGGGACTTGTAGTTCTACTACAAAAAAACAATATTCTTTATTTTTACACAAAGGCTATCAGCCTCCCATCCACCGCCCACGGATGGGGGGATAGCCTCGGGCTTCAGCCCTGGTCCTTGGGTGTCTGGAGGGGGGGAACCCTTGATTTAAGGAGTACCCACTCCGCCAGGGAACCCCGGCCAGTGGTGACTAATTGGGGGGAGGTTAATGCCATGGCCGCAGGGACCTAAATAAATGTGAACCCCGGCTGTGGCATTATCTCTCTGGCTAGTGGAGCCTGGTGCTGGTTTAAAAAATATGGGGGACCCCTACATCTTTTGTCCTCTGTATTTTTTGAACCAGGCCCGGACGCAGAGCCCGGTGCTGGTTGTTTAAATATGAAGGAACCCTACACAATTTTTCTCCTGTATTTTTACAACCAGGACCGGCTCAAAGAGCCCGAGGCTGGTTATACATAGGAGGTGGGACCCCACGCAATTATTTTTTTACATTTAAATTGAAAAAAGACCCTTTCCCACAGATAAGCATGCACAGATCTCACTGATCCGTGCATGACTATCCAAACACGCCATGAAAAAGCAGGTCTATTTTTTCTGCTTTTTTTACGATTTGAAAAAAAAAAAAAGACAGCAATTGATCACTCACTGACAAACACCAAAATACGAATGAATAGTTAATTCCAGTGTTGTATGAACAAAGAGCCGTGTTTGACCGATGGTGTATTCATTTGTATTTCTGCCCTCTGCCATGAAAACCATTACGAATAGCCCCAACACTGCCGAGATTTGTGCTTAGTAAATTCCCATCTTCATACTTAGAAGAAAAAAAAAAAAAAAACTTGCCAAAAATCGTGACTTTAGTAAATATACCCCTGTCTCCCCCCTAATCTGTGTCTCTCCCTTCTCCCTGTGTCTCTCTCTGTCCCCGCTTTCTCTCTGTCTCCCCCTCTTTCTCTCTGTCTTCTTTTTCTCTCTCCCCTCCCCCTTTCTCTCTCCTCTCTCTTTCTTTTTCTCCCTCACCCCCTCTCTCTGTCTCCCTCTGTCTATCTCTCTGTCTCCCCCTTCTCTCTCTCTATCTCTCTCTCTCTCTCTCTCTATATATATATATATATATATATTTATATATTTATTTTAAAACACAATTCCCAAGTGCGCTGTATTAGACGTAATTACAAGAAATCTGCCAAGGAGACCCAAGTGGATGTCCACTATGTACTGGAGAGTAATGTTTTCCCGGGGACCTGAAAACAGATAACCCCTCACCAAGAGAATACCCAAACAAGAGGCCCGAGGCCAATTAGTAGAGGATATTAGTTTAATATCACAAATTGAAACAAATAAATGTTAAAAGAGTTTGTACACTCAATATTTGCACAATATTTATATAAAAACAATTTTGTATAAAATGTATAAGCCAGTAAGTTGTATCCAGTATACAATGGTAGGCTCAAACATTCCCTCACCTTTCAAGGTGTGAGCTCAAAAGGGCGTATTTTCACAAAACTGGATTAATAGCTCATAACTGACAGTTCTGTTCTGTTCTCAGGTCTGTCAGTTAAAGGGTGTTGTTTTGGTTATAAATCACAGAAAAGAATTGTGGGAGTGCCTAGGCCAGTGACTAATAAGTGGAGGGATTTATCGCATACATGGGCCCCCGAGTTCCAGGCACCCTGCATCCATTTTTTCAGCACCTACCCTACGGAGACCTTTGTCAACAGTAGCAGCACACCAGTAAAATGGTGCAGTGGCAATTTTCCCAGTGTTTTGCGCACGTGCGCTGTAGGGAAATAACTGGGAAAATTTTCTCAGAGACCGGCACATGCGCACTAGTCTCTGGGACAGCGCTAGGGTCTCCTAGTGACCGTAGTACCTACAGTCTATTGCTCTGCCAGTTAGAGAGGAGGAGGTAGGTTAGGGCTGTGGAACTGAACCCCAGGCCTGTGTTTTTAAGTAGTAATGCTGACCCTTACACCATCCATGCTGGTGTGAGGCATGGCACAGGTCACTTATATCAAACCTTTGTCTTTTTCCTTTTTTCCCATATTTGAGACTGAATTACACACAGAAGCTACATAAAATGCTACTGTAGGTGTATGTGGACATACCTGTAAGCCTGAATTGGCTGACTCCGTACAAAACATTGAGCACTCTGCTGCATTATTCTTGATCCACATGAAATTGTGGCGTAATACCTGCGTCATTGTAAGCAGTGCCTGTACTGAAATATGCTAATGCCGCAAGAAGAGTCTCATGTTAAAACCGCCTCCTACCGGCTACTGTGATCCGCTGCTGTGAACTAAGATGCAGCATCAGAAAACTCTGCGTGAACATCAGTCATCTAAGCAAACCTCAGGTTACCCTGTATCGTCAGGAAATTCACTCCATCTCCGTTTAAGTATGTTGCCCTTCTCCGCCCCGTCTAAAAACCAAAAACTGTGGCAGGGCATGCTAGTTCCACAGAAGCTGGAATGTCACATGTCACCTACTCCTGTATTAAATCATGCCCTTATGTGATTTGCCAAATGGCCTGTCAAAATAATTCTAATGGGTGTGTCTTGGGGGAGGTATGAGAACTTGTGCCAGATGTACAGTATGGGTAATATATTCTGTACAAATAATCATTTATTATCTCTACCCACCTTTGTCCTTCATAAATGCCTCAATAAGACACCGGGCCTCCTCCTGGATCCTCTCCTCAATGCCTCTTTTTCCCATTCCAAAATCCCTCATAGTCATGAGAGAAAAGCGACGCAGTGTCTTCCATCTTTCTCCGTTGCTCATGACAACTCCTACAAAATACAAATTCAAGCATTGTGTTCTGTTACTTCTGATGAAAGTATCTGAAAATATTAATTGCACATCATAAGATTCTCATAAACAGTTCAGGTTATTCCTTTATTATATAAATGAAAAGTAGCTCTGTGTGTCTGTATGTCTCTATATATAGTCTTAGCTGTTTATAAAGCCATGCCCAAATGTTTAAAACTACCAAATGACAATAACCCACTGGGATGCACTTGAAATACCAACACCGGGAATCTTGAACGACGGCATAAGACCGTTGTTAAAATGCCAACAGAGGTCAGGATCCCGACATCAAAATACCAACGCCCGGAATCCTGATCGTTTTTCCAGCGGGACGAGCTTGCATCTTGCCACGGTGGGCAGGTTAGATTTAGGCATTAGAAGCGGGTTTAGGGTTAGGGTGCAGCATCACAGATTAATGCAAGTTGAACATTGTGCAATCATGGCTGAGCCATAGTGAAAGCTCCAGTGATAAAGAAAGAAGCTCCCTTATTAGAAAATGTGTATGCTGTTCAGCAGGGTTTCAGTTCAGGAGACTGACGCCGAAATACCGACAGTCGGCATTTTACCGACGGACGGAAGCCTGAAACCTACCAGGTATTCCCATTCCACACCACCAACAGAGTGGGAATAGAAACTGTGGCAAGTGAAGTGAGCCACTGGGCCCTAAGCTTGGCGAGCACATTGAGCCGCAGTCCATCCAGCACACCACTCAGAGCTATGACTATTCAATATATATAAAGTGGTAACTATAAATTGGCTTATACTGGAAACAAGCCAGAGATGTATGTTAATTCAATATTAACGCAGTTTTTGTATCTGCTTGTGCACAGAAGCCACGCTGCGCATGTACAAATCCTGGGCTGTGATGTAGCTCGCAGTGCCCCAAACACCAAAACATTATTGACATGCTGCTGGCATTTGGAGGCAGCATTGGAGAAAACAGGGGGTTGTCGGCCCCCGATTTCTGGGTGAGCTGAAGTCAGAGGCTGCGTCCTCAGATACATATAGTGGATACAAATGCGACTGCAATATCCCCGTTCCTAGCTCCAATGCGTATGCAGCCCGGCCAATGCAATAGCATCACATTGGCTGCGTATGCCTCTGCATCTGCGACGGACCGTTGCAGTGGCAGCACAAGGAAAATGGGGGCGGGTCGGTGGCCATTTTTTCCAATTGAAAAAATGGCAGCAGGCCGCCTGCCTTCACAGCCGTGCTGCGGAGGCAGGTGGTTGTCCACAGTTGCTGCGGCCACAAATAAATTGCGTTCGCAGGCGCTGGGTGGCCTTGCCCTATGATGGAAGGCCCCCAGCATGTGAAAAAAAGGATTGCAGATTCTGCCTTTTAGCTTAATCTGCAATCCAACCTGAATAACCCCAATAGTGTCTTTACCTGAATCATTTATGCTACTGTATATCTGGTAATGGAAGCTTCATCATCCTGAACTAACTAATGCCATGAGATCCTGTAAGAGGGTTTTTTTTACTGCCTTTTGATGTTTAATTGTAATGCGTGTGTTTTTCTTTTTTTTTTATTAAAATGTGATTCTGTGAAGTTGTTGTGTTCACATGGTACCTTTTTTACCTTTAAGATATTAGTACAGTATCATTTAAAGATCTACAGATACCCAGTGCTACTTTTTACAGTATATGCATCTTTAGTTCTTTATTCTTTTGGGGGGAACGCCCATAGCAGCTGCAGAGTGCTTATATAATGCATAAAGCTTTTTCTGCAGATCTAAAAAAAAATTATGCAAAATAGAGAATACTATGAGTTAACTTGAACAGTAATGACAATCTTGCAACATTTCTGAATTATTCCCTTTAATTTGGTTCTCTACTTTCCTTATCTTGTTCACCATTCCTTAATGTTTTTTGGGGGGACTGAGAATCCCCTTAGCAGCTGCAGAGTAACTTCACATATACTACATGCAGCTCTCTCCGTGCCTATAAAGTTTTGCTGAATTATTTCCTTAAACTACAATTTTTAGAGATGAGCGGTACAGTTTTTTTTTTTTAAACGAACAAAACCAAACTATACTACAGAGCAGCGGCGGATGGCGGACAGACAGGCGGGAGGATATACAGGCGGGATGGGAGTAATGGCTGTAGTGGCACCAAGCACCCTGGCAAAGAATCGACTGGTTAAGCACTGCCTGCTGCTGCACGCTGCAAATGGGAGAGGGGGAGCAGGGAGGTATTTGGCGGCTAGTATCATTGTGCTTGGGGGGGTCGGTCGGTAGACAATATCATTGTTCTGGTGGAGGGGGGGTTTGGCAGCCAATATCATTTCTCCAGGGGCGGCGGACAATGGGGGTAATTCAGACCTGATGGCTCACTAGCATTTTTTGCAGCGCTGCGATCAGGTCAGAACTGCACATGTGTATGCACCGCAATGCGCAGGCGCATCGCACAGGTACAAAGAGTATCGCCACTCAGCGATGGGTTTGTGCGAAGAATCCATTCGCATAGGCGATCGCAAGGAGATTGACAGGAGGAATCTATCTGTGGGTGGCAACTGACCGTTTTCTGGGAGTGGTTGGAAAAATGCAGACGTGTCCAAGCGTTTGCAGGGAGGGTTCCTGACATCAATTCCGGTCCCGGACAGGCTGATGTGATCGCAGCGGATGAGTAAGTCCTGGGCTGTGCAGAGACTGCACAAGATCTGTTTGTACAGCTCTGCTACACATGCGTTCGCACACTTGCAAAGTGAAAATACACTCCCCTATGTGTGGCGACTATCTGTTTTAAGCAGTGCAAAAAACTCCTAGCGAGCGATCAGGTCTGAATTAGGCCTAATATCTTTGTGCCTAGGGGTGGCCTGACCCCTAAATCCAACTCTGAACATGAGGACATATGGAAACACAGAATAAAAATCAGCTATAATATGGACATAAAGGTTGGACTTTTTAGATGCGAAAACTACGTGTACCTAATTTCAAAACCTTCTGGAATGTCTGGGAGACACCTGAATTTTGAGGAGTTCTTAGACCATTCTCCTTTTCCCCATACACTTCCCCAACCTTTTATCAAACTTGTTGAGGGGAGTACTCTTAGCTGTCCCCACATAGTTGCTGCGGTCTCGTTGTAATGGATTGCACTACTCCGCATGCACGATCTCTGACCAATATGCTACTGTGATGTGTGTCATTACCGCGTGTTATCCTCTCTGTCCCCTGGACAGTAAGGACGTGCTCTGTTTATTCCACTGCCACCACTGCATGTACAGTATCGTCACTATCTGCAGGTGCATGCTCCAGACACTGCACATTACCTGCATTAAGGGGCTCCTACTGCATGTTCCTACGCTGTGGTGAATTAACCCTGTGCTGACTCATATTCTACTTGGATAATAATGTATTCCCTACAGGGGCGTTTTTACAGACAAAGGGGCCCATGTGCAGACTCCAGTAGACCCCCTCCTCCTTATGGCGCTGTAGGCGCTTGCATTGTGCCATAGTCTACTGTTCATATGCAGTCTATAGAAACATGGCGCCCGCCATGTTCCGGAGATTAAATTCCTACTGCGTATGCCATTTTGCCAGCAATTTTTTACCGTGGCTGGTGCTCCAAAGCGGGACTCCGGAAAGGTAAGTAATAAAACATGTGTGCAATGTTACACACATTGCACCGATTATAGAAACACCAATAAATCCCTGGTTAAGCTAGTCGTTATATGGACACACACTGCTGACATTATTGGCATACTACATGGTAATAAAACAAGAATCAGTCATCTTTTATTTTGATGCAACATAATGCAGCTAGGATGCACCAGGAGACTGTGCTGATGAATCTGATGTGTAGGACGTTATCTGTGTGCGACTGAGTCTGTATATGAAGCACAACAGAACTTGGTACAGAAAAAAACTATGGCTGCTGCATACAGTAGTAGCACTTTGTATGCAGATTCAGAGACTCAGTCACACACAGATATACAAGGTTTAGCGCAACTGCAGATTTTGCAGCATCTCAGGGGTCATCACATTTACAACTTCTCTCTGCAGCAGTTTTAAACCTTGAACTAAGATGTTCAGCTGCTTACACTAGGCAGTAATTCATCTCAATTCTATTATTATTATTATTATTATTATTATTATTATTATTATCATATTAAGTATCATACCATAGTCTTTCAAGAAGAGTTCTGTGAATTTCACGTTCCCTCTGTCACTAAATGCATCGCTGCGGTCAACAAGTGCCTCCTTCACTGCATCGTAGCCAGTTAGCATAATTGCACGATTACTGGCGATGTAGAGGGTGTATACAGGCCCATATTTCTCACTCAGCTTAAAAGAGACATATACATTGCATTATAGCAGTGATACTGTACTGTATGTTGCTTAGACACCGTTTTATACTGACAGTTAAAATTTGGAATAAATGTCTACACTACACATCATACAAAGGTTTTATTTTGTATTAATATTTTCTGCTTTACTAAGGGCCTGACTCGGCAGTGCAGTCAATGTCAATTTAGGATGCAGTGGAGCAATTTTTTTGCCACTGCGCATGTGTTAAAGCCGCACTCTACACACGCTGCAATGGATTTCATGACAGTGATAATGCAAAGACAGAGGATTTATTCACACAGTGAGTGATGGGTAGTCAGCTTTTCGGGGGAGGTAATGGGGGATGCCCCAGTTTGCCGCTGCAAAATCATTTTAGGAGAGCCGCTCAGTCTCAGGCAGCATAGCATTGCTCAAAGATCCGATGATGTGACCAATGTGTGTCCGATGTTTCAGCTTTTATACATCAGCAGCGGAAGTGAGACCTTGGCAGTTTTCGTTTCTGTGCCCAAGATGGCGGTTGAGCCATTAGCATATTTTTGCAATTACCCTGCAAGCAAAATCGCAGCTGAGCGTGTATCTGTATGCATTTCTGAATTAGGAACTAAGGGGGACATTTACTAAGCAGTGACAAGAGCGGAGAAGTGAGCCAGTGGAGAAGTTGCCCATGGCAACCAATCAGCACTGAAGTAACATCTATAATTTGCATACTATAAAATTATACAGAGCTGCTGATTGATTGATTGATTGATTGATTGATTGATGGGGCAACTTCTCCACTGCCTCACTTCTCCACTCTTATCACTGCTTATACCCCTTTTACACTGACAATTTTATCCCGGGATTTTGCACGTGAACGCGCATCATCCCGGGATTTTAGTCAGTGTAAAAGGGTACAGGGACAATTTCCCGGGACGAGCAGTGTGAACGGGTATACTGGGTCAAGGCGACCCGGCACCCGTTCTCTGCATAGGAGGAGGTGGTGCTTGGAGAAGATTATCTCCAAGCACCGCCTCCGGTAGAGTCAGTGGTGACGTCACCGACCCGGCAATATGCCGAGTCGGGCCGCTAATGTGAAAGGGTCATTCCCGGGAATGTGTCCCGGGAAATATACCGGGACACTCTCCCGGGAATGACCAAAGCCTGCGAGTGTAAAAGGGGTATATGTAAATGTCCAACTAAGGGGTTTATTTACTAAGCCTTGGATGGAGATAAAGTCGCTGGAGATAAAGTACCAGCCAATTGGCTCCTAACTACCATGGCACAGGCTGTGTTTGAAAAATGACAGTTAGGAGCTGATTGGCTGGTACTTTATCTCTGTCCACTTTATCTCTATCCAAAGCTTAGTAAATAGACCCGTAAGGGCCTTATTCGGGTCCCAATGCATATGTGGCGCATGCTGCAAGCACCGATGTTCGATACTTACTCATGCACTGGACCCGTATGTGCCAGTGTGATGCCATTTGGAGGAGGAGAGGGGGCAGTGCCATCCTCCATTTCTCAAAAAGGAGGCGTGTTGCCGCCGTTGTGGTATAGGGATGAGGCCAGGATCTCCGTCAGAGGATAGATGGGTCATGCTGGCGGAAGATGGTGTGGCAGATGATCTGATGCTGTGTCATAGGACGCAGCTCGGATCAATAATGCTGCAGGAGGTGTGACGCCCCCTGCTGCATTACCATATTAGTGCTATCGCTGCTGCTTCTGTGTATGCAGCAGCGATAGCATCTCCAGCTACATCTGAATTAGGCCCTAAATATGATGGGGTAAATTTACTAAGGTGGGAGTTTTTTTAGAACTGGTGATGTTGCTCATAGCAACCAATCAGATTCTATCTATTATCTTCTAGAAGCAGCTAGATAAAAGTTAAGAAGAATCTGATTGGTTGCTATAGGCAACATCACCAGTTCTAAAAAAAACTCCCACCTTAAATTAACCCAATGTATTTTATGTATTATATGATATGTCTTGATGAGCAGCAATAGCGAATACCTATATATCTACTGGTGAAGTATGTTTGCTTTGTATACTGTAAATGGTATACTCCAGGATTTGTCTAATTGGCATAAATGTACTGAAACATCAAATGTTTCTGTCATTGTATGTAAATTACATATTATAGAGCAATGAGCATATTAGAATGTTGAGAGTAATAATAAGAATTTACTCACCAGTAATTCTATTTCTCGTAGTCCGTAGTGGATGCTGGGAACTCTGTAAGGACCATGGGGAATAGACGGGCTCCGTAGGAGACTGGGCACTCTAAAGAAAAGATTAGGTACTATCTGGTGTGCACTGGCTCCTCCCTCTATGCCCCTCCTCCAGACCTCAGTTAGGGAAACTGTGCCCGGAAGAGCTGACATTACAAGGAAAGGAAATTTTGAATCCAGGGTAAGACTCATACCAGCCACACCAATCACACCGTACAACTTGTGATAACCTTACCCAGTTAACAGTATGAACAACAACTGAGCCTCACTCAACGGATGGCTCATAACAATAACCCTTAGTTAAGCAATAACTATATACACGTATTGCAGAAAGTCCGCACTTGGGACGGGCGCCCAGCATCCTCTACGGACTACGAGAAATAGAATTACCGGTGAGTAAATTCTTATTTTCTCTGACGTCCTAGTGGATGCTGGGAACTCCGTAAGGACCATGGGGATTATACCAAAGCTCTCAAACGGGCGGGAGAGTGCGGATGACTCTGCAGCACCGAATGAGCAAACACAAGGTCCTCCTCAGCCAGGGTATCAAACTTGTAGAACTTTGCAAATGTGTTTGAACCCGACCAAGTAGCCGCTCGGCAAAGCTGTAAAGCCGAGTCCCCTCGGGCAGCCGCCCAAGTTTTGGATGCGGCAATCCAGCCACAGAATGAGCCTGCTGAATCGTGCCACAGATCCAGCGAGCAATAGTTTGCTTTGAAGCAGGAGCACCCAGCTTGTTGGGTGCATGCAAGATAAACAGCGAGTCAGTCTTCCTGACTCCAGCCGTTCTGGAAACATATATTTTCAAAGCCCTGACTACGTCCAGCAACTTGGAGTCCTCCAAGTCCCGAGTAGCCGCAGGCACCACAATAGGTTGGTTCAAATGAAACGATGACACCACTTTTGGGAGAAATTGGGGACGAGTCCTCAATTCTGCCCTGTCCATATGGAAGATCAGATATGGACTTTTACATGACAAGGCCGCCAATTCCGACACACGCCTAGCCGATGCTAAGGCCAACAGCATGACCACTTTCCCCGTGAGATACTTTAGTTCCACGGTCTTAAGTGGCTCAAACCAGTGGGATTTCAGGAAATCCAACACAACGTTAAGATCCCAGGGTGCCACTGGTGGCACAAAAGGGGGCTGAATATGCAGCACTCCCTTAACAAATGTTTGAACCTCAGGCAGTGAAGCCAGTTATTTTTGAAAGAAAATGGATAGGGCCGAAATCTGGACCTTTATGGACCCCAATTTTAGGCCCATAGTCACCCCTGACTGTAGGAAGTGCAGGAAACGACCCAGTTGGAATTCCTCTGTAGGGGCCTTCCTGGCCTCACACCAAGCAACATATTTCCACCATATACGGTGATAATGCTTTGCTGTCACGTCTTTCCTAGCCTTAATCAGCATAGGAATAACTTCATCCGGAATGCCTTTTTCCGCTAGGATCCGGTGTTCAATCGCCATGCCGTCAAACGCAGCCGCGGTAAGTCTTGGAACGACAGGGCCCTTGTTGTAACAGGTCCTGTCTGAGAGGCAGAGGCCATGGGTCCTCTGTGCGCATTTCTTGCAGTTCCGGGTACCAAGTCCTTCTTGGCCAGTCCGGAACAATGAGTATTGTTCTTATTCCTCTCTTTCTTACTATTCTCAGTACCTTGGGTATGAGAGGAAGATGAGGAAACACATATACCGACTGGTACACCCACAGTGTCACTAGGGCGTCCACAGCTATCGCCTGAGGGTCCCTTGACCTGGCGCAATATCTTTTTAGCTTTTTGTTGAGGCGGGACGCCATCATGTCCACCTGTGGCAGTTTCCATTGGTTTGCAATCAGTTGGAAGACTTCTTGATGAAGTCCCCACTCTCCCGGGTGGAGGTCGTGTCTGCTGAGGAAGTCTGTTTCCCAGTTGTCCACTCCCGGAATGAACACTGCTGACAGTGCTTGCACGTGATTCTCCGCCCATCGAAGAATCTTTGTGGCTTCCACCATTGCCATCCTGCTTCTTGTGCCGCCCTGGCGGTTTACATGGGCGACCGCCGTGATGTTGTCTGACTGAATCAGCACTGGCCGGTTTTGAAGCAGGGGCTCTGCTTGACTCAGGGCGTTGTAAATGGCCCTTAATTCCAGTATATTTATGTGTAGAGAAGTCTCCAGACTTGACCACAGCCCTTGGAAGTTTCTTCCCTGAGTGACTGCCCCCCATCCTCGGAGGCTTGCATCCGTGGTCACCAGGACCCAGTCCTGTATGCCGAACCTGCGGCCCTCGAGAAGGTGAGCACTCTGCAGCTACCACAGAAGAGACACCCTGGCCCTTGGGGACAGGGTGATCAGCCGATGCATCTGAAGATGCGATCCGGACCACTTGTCCAACAGATCCCACTGAAAGATCCTCGCATGGAACCTGCCGAAGGGAATGGCTTCATATGAAGCCACCATCTTTCCCAGGACTCGCGTGCAGTGATGCACCGATACCTGTTTTGGTTTCAGGAGGTCCCTGACCAGAGATGCTAATTCCTGGGCCTTCTCCACCGGGAGAAACACCTTCTTCTGTTCTGTGCCCAGAATCATGCCCAGGAAAAGCAGACGCGTCGTAGGAATCAGCTGCGACTTTGGAACATTCACAATCCAGCCGTGCTGTTGCAACACTTCCTGAGAGAGTGCTACGCTGATCAACAACTGCTCCCTGGACCTCGCCTTTATGAGGAGATCGTCCAAGTACGGGATAATTATAACTCCCTTCTGCCGAAGGAGTATCATCATTTCGGCCATTACCTTGGTAAATATTCTCGGTGCCGTGGACAGGCCAAACGGCTACGTCTGGAATTGGTAGTGACAGTCCTGTACCACAAATCTGAGGTACTCCTGGTGAGGTGGGTAAATGGGGACATGCAAGTAATCATCTTTGATGTCCAGCGACACCATAAAATCCCCCTCTTCCAGGCTTGCAATAACTGCTCTGAGCGATTCCATTTTGAACTTGAATTTCTTTATATAAGTGTTCAAGGATTTTAAATTTAGAATGGGTCTCACCGAACCGTCCGGTTTCGGTACCACAAACATTGTGGAATAGTAACCCCTTCCCTGTTGAAGGAGGGGGACCCTGACAATCACTTGCTGGAGGTACAGCTTGTGAATTGCCGCCAGCACTACCTCCCTTTCCATGGGGGAAGCTGGCAAGGCTGATTTGAGGTAACGGCGGGGGGGGAGTCGCTTCGAATTCCAGCTTGTATCCCTGAGATACAATTTGTATAGCCCAGAGATCCACCTGTGAGCGAACCCACTGGCTGCTGAAGTTTCGGAGACGCGCCCCCACCGCAACCTGGCTCCGCCTGTGGAGCCCAACGTCATGCGGTGGACTTAGTGGAAGCAGGGGAGGACTTTTGTTCCTGGGAACTGGCTGCATGGTGCAGCTTCTTACCTCTACCCCTGCCTCTGGCAAGAAAGGATGCGCCCCTGACCCTCTTGCCTTTTTGGGAACGAAAGGACTGCATTTGATAATACGGTGCTTTCTTAGGCTGTGAGGAAACCTGAGGCAAGAAAGTCGACTTTCCAGCTGTCGCTGTAGACACGAGGTCCGACAGACCGTCCCCAAACAATTCCTCACCCTTATAAGGCAAAACCTCCATGTGTTTTTTAGAATCAGCATCTCCTGTCCATTGCCGAGTCCATAAGACCCTCCTGGCAGAAATGGACATAGCATTAATTCAAGAGCCCAGCAGGCAAATGTCCCCCTGAGCATCCCGCATATATAAGACGATGTCTTTGATATGGCCCAGGGTTAGCAAAACAGTATCTCTGTCGAGGGAATCTATGTCGTCTAACAGAGTATCTGTCCACGCTGCTACAGCACTACACATCCAGGCTGAAGTAATAGCAAGTCTCAGTAGAGTACCAGAGTGTGTATACACTGACTACAGGATAGCTTCCTGCTTTCTATCCGCAGGCTCCTTTAGGGCGGCCGTATCCTGAGACGGCAGGGCCACCTTTTTAGATAAGCGTGTCAGCGCCTTGTCCACCCTAGGGGATGTTTCCCAACGTAACCTGTCCGTTGGCGGGAAAGGGTACGCCATCAGTAACCTCTTAGAAATCACTAATTTCTTATCAGGGGAACTCCACGCTTCTTCACACAATTCATTTAATTCATCAGATGGGGGAAAAGTCACTGGCTGCTTTTTCTCCCCAAACATATAAACCCTCTTGGTATTAACAGGGTTAATCTCAGAAATGTGTAATACATCTTTCATTGCAATAATCATGTATCGGATGGCCTTGGTCATTTTAGACTGTAAATGTGCCTCATCATCGTCGACACTGGAGTCGGACTCTGTGTCGACATCTGTGTCAACCATCTGAGATAGAGGGCGTTTATGAGCCCCTGACGGTTTTTGAGTCGCCTGGGCAGGCGCGGGCTGAGACCCCGGCTGTCCCAAGGCTGCAGCGTCATCAAACCTTTTATGTAAGGAGTTTACATTGTCATTTAAGACCTTCCACATATCCATCCAATCAGGTGCCCTTGCTCCGCCTCCACGTATCCTTCCTCATCAAACATGTCGACACAGCCGTACCGACACACCGCACACACACAGGGAATGCTCAGACTGAGGACAGGACCCCACAAAGTCCTTTGGGGAGACAGAGAGAGAGTATGCCAGCACACACCACAGCGCTATATAACACAGGGATTTTCACTGATAATAAGTGATTTACCCAATAGCTGCTTTATATGTCTTATTTGCGCCTAAATTTATGTGCCCCCCCTCTCTTTTTAACCCGTCTTGTACCTGGATACTGCAGGGGAGAGCCTGGGGAGCTGCTTCCAGCGGAGCTGTGAAGAGAAAATGGCGCTGGTGTGCTGAGGAAGAAGGCCCCGCTTTCTGTGTAAAAAAATGGCGGGGGCTTTTACATATATACAGTGCTAGACTGTATATTAGAGATGAGCGGGTTCGGTTTCTCTGAATCCGAACCCGCCAGAACTTCATGTTTTTTTTCACGGGTCCGAGCGACTCGGATCTTCCCGCCTTGCTCGGTTAACCCGAGCGCGCCCGAACGTCATCATGACGCTGTCGGATTCTCGCGAGGCTCGGATTCTATCGCGAGACTCGGATTCTATATAAGGAGCCGCGCGTCGCCGCCATTTTCACACGTGCATTGAGATTGATAGGGAGAGGACGTGGCTGGCGTCCTCTCCGTTTAGAATAGATTAGAGAGACACTTGATTTACTAATTTTGGGGAGCATTAGGAGTACTCAGTACAGTGCAGAGTTTTGCTGATAGTGACCAGTGACCACCAGTTTTATTTATAATCCGTTCTCTGCCTGAAAAAAGCGATACACAGTACACAGTGACTCAGTCACATACCATATCTGTGTGCACTGCTCAGGCTCAGGCCAGTGTGCTGCATCATCTATTATCTATATATAATATTATATATATCTGTCTGACTGCTCAGCTCACACAGCTTATAATTGTGGGGGAGACTGGGGAGCACTACTGCAGTGCCAGTTATAGGTTATAGCAGGAGCCAGGAGTACATAATATATTATATAGTGAGTGACCACCAGACACACAGTGCAGTTTATTTAATATATCTGTTCTCTGCCTGAAAAAAGCGATACACACAGTGACTCAGTCAGTCACATACCATATCTGTGTGCACTGCTCAGGCTCAGGCCAGTGTGCTGCATCATCTATATATATTATATATCTGTCTGACTGCTCAGCTCACACAGCTTATAATTGTGGGGGAGACTGGGGAGCACTACTGCAGTGCAAGTTATAGGTTATAGCAGGAGCCAGGAGTACATAATATTATATTAAAATTAAACAGTGCACACTTTTGCTGCAGGAGTGCCACTGCCAGTGTGACTAGTGACCAGTGACCTGACCACCAGTATATATAATATTAGTAGTATACTATCTCTTTATCAACCAGTCTATATTAGCAGCAGACACAGTACAGTGCGGTAGTTCACGGCTGTGGCTACCTCTGTGTCGGCACTCGGCAGCCCGTCCATAATTGTATATACCACCTAACCGTGGTTTTTTTTTCTTTCTTTATACATACATACTAGTTACGAGTATACTATCTCTTTATCAACCAGTCTATATATTAGCAGCAGACACAGTACAGTGCGGTAGTTCACGGCTGTGGCTACCTCTGTGTCGGCACTCGGCAGCCCGTCCATAATTGTATATACCACCTAACCGTGGTTTTTTTTTCTTTCTTTATACATACATACTAGTTACGAGCAGGGCCGGCGCTACCACTAGGCAGCTTTAGGCAGCTGCCTATGGGCGGCGACCACTGGAGGGCGGCACCGCACAGTGAATGAAAGAGAAAACTTTCTTTATCGTGCCTCGCCTCAGCCCAGCGAAACTTCTCCTGTCTCCTTCAATCTGTCTTTCTTCAACGTGAGTCACATGACTGACTGTGTGAGTACCTGATTCATTCTGCAACCCTGCCGTGCCAATCCCCCCCCCCCCACCTCTGCGATAGCCCGCATAGTGTAATGTTATATTCAGGCTGCTGCCGCCCGCCGCATGTATGTGCTCCTGAGTCCGGGGTCCCACATTATTATTATGAGCAGCTATCACTGCCGCTTCCCCCCGCGATGGTCTCCCGTGTCATGATGCCCGCTCCGGCGTCCGCCCCCCCCCACATGAAGCTTCAAGCAGTCACCCGCTGGCCTGGTCCGCTCCGCTGGCGCATCGTGTTACCGCTCCTGCGCCGCCTAGCCCCTACGATCGACTGCAGCTTGTTGTCCGCGCTCCCCCCTCCATGCAATCTCGCGACTCGCTCCCGCATCTGACGCTCACCGAATGGTACCTGCTGCTGCCTCCCCAAGTCCCCCCCCTCCTGCATCTTGTTACCAGCTCCCCCCACAGCTATTGTGCTCCCGCTGCCACCACCCCCCACCCCCGCATCTTGTCCCTAGGATCATCTCTTCTCTCCCCCCCCCCCCCCCCCCCCGCAATAGGGCTCCCACGTGTTGCCGCCCCCCTTTCCTTCATCTTGTTACCAGCTCCCCCCTGGCCCCACAGCTATTGGGCTCCTGCTGTCCCCCCCGCATCTTGTTCCTAGGTTCTACTCTTCTCCCCCCCCCCCCCCGCAATTGGGCTCTTACATGTTGCTGCCCCCCCCCCCCCCCCTTTCCTTCATCTTATTAGTACCAGCTCCCCCTCTCGATCAGGAGCACCCACGGATCAGGAGGGGTACACGGTCCGGACAGCGAGGCCGGAAGAAGCGCCGCACCGCAGCTACCAGCGAGCACCATGACGGACAAGGAGGGAGGGTAAGTGTGGACTGTGCAGATATTTTGCGTCTCTTGTGCAGGAAACTCTAGAGGTGAGATCACAGCCGCCCTGTCGCATAAGGAGGAGCGTCAGTGTGTGGCACCCTTGGTGCTCTTCATCACCCAGCGTCCCGCAGAGCGGCAAAGGTTCCATGCATCTCACCCTGTGCTGTCCCCTCTTTCTCCCTGTCTCTCTCTTTCTCCCGGCTCTGTCTCCCTGTCTCTGCGTCTTTCTCCCTGTCTCTCTGTCTCCCTCTTTGCGTCTCTTTCCCTCTCACTGGGCGGTATTTACTAAAGGGAAAATGCTGTAAAACCCCCAGTTTTACCGTATTTTCATATGTACTAACCCCCGACCGCCGCGTTTTCGCCCCATAGGGTATCGCCATCTTTTTATGGCGATACCCTATAGAAGCCTATGGGATTCTTACCGCCGCCGCCGGATCCCGCATCCGGGTTCTGCTTTTCCGGGCATGCGCACACTGTCAGTCAGTCAGCGTATGCCCGGAAAAGCAGAACCCGGATGCGCATGTGCCAAATGGCCAGGGGGAGCGCAGCGATGAGAGAGCACAGTGGCCGAGGCGGTGAGCAAGAGGGAGAAGGGGATGAGAAAGCAGACGGGGGAGCGGCGGGCAGCGGAGCGGGGAGTGAGAGCGCAGAGAAAAGTGCAGTTATCGCGATGGCGGAAGTTAGTACATCCCGCCCTCTGTGTCGCACACAGTAGGAAGGGGGACATGGCTCAGAAAAGGAGGAAGAGGGTGATATCACTCACACAGGAGAAGTGTGTGTGTGTGTTGCGGGGGGAGGGGGTGCATGGCTCACACAGGGGAAGGGGGGGTTATCACTCACACAGGGCAAGGAGTCAATAAAATACAAATAATTTTTTGCAAGGGAGGGGGGCACAACATTTTTCTGGCCTCTGGGCAATTGAGCTGAAGTTACGCCACTGCTTACCCTAATGCCTTTCTCTCCAGTCCCTACTGTATGCCCATGCTATCCTTCTCTCTGTCACTCTCCCTGTCCCTATGTCCCTGCTGTCACTTTCCCTATCCCCCTGCTGTCACTTTCCATGTCCCTCTGTCACTCTTCATGTCCCTGCTGTCACTTTCCCTAACCCTCTGTCACTCTCCCTGTCCCTATGTCCCTGCTATCACTTTCCCTGTCCCTCTGTCACTCTCCCTGTCCTAGCTGTCACTCTCCCTGAATTTTGTCTCATTCCATGTGGCATAATGTGAATTTTGGATCATTCTGGGTGCTATAATATGAATTTCGGCTCATACCGTGTGCTATAATGTGAATTTCGGCTCATTCTGTGTGCTATAATGTGAATTTCGGCTCATTCTGTGTGCTATAATGTGAATTTCGGCTCATACTGTGTGCTATAATGTGAATTTCGGCTCATTCTGTGTGCTATAATGTGAATTTTGGCTCATACTGTGTGGTATAATGTGAATTTCGGCTGATACTGTGTGGAATAATGTGAATTTCGGCTCATACTGTGTGGTATAATGTGAAAGGGGCACGAGTACTAGATAGTATAAGGGGTCCTACTATTGTGGTGTGGTGCATAGTGTGTATAAGGGGTATATGGTATTGTAAACTACACTGAAGGACACGCCCCCTTTTGAGTGGCCGTGCCCCCTTTTCCAGAGGTGCGCGCATAACTGCAATCATCACTTTTCCATACCCCCACTTCAAAATCTCCACTTCGACCACTATATATATATATATATATATATATATATATATATATGTATACTATGTGTGTGTGTTTTATTTATTTATATATATATATATATATATATATATATATATAATATATATATTTTTTTTTTTACATTTTTATAAACAGGAAAGGGGATACGGGACACAAAATAAATATGGACTCCACTGTGTGGTTTAATGTAAATGGGCTCTACTGTGGTGTACCATGAATAAGAGGCACTACTGTGTGATGCAACTTCAATAAGAGGCACTACTGTCACGTAACGTGAATAAGGAGGGGGGAGGGGGGTGAGGCTTAAGTTTTGCCTAGGGTGCCGAGAAACCTTCCACCGGCCCTGGTTACGAGTATACTATCTCTTTATCAACCAGTCTATATATTAGCAGCAGACACAGTACAGTGCGGTAGTTCACGGCTGTGGCTACCTCTGTGTCGGCACTCGGCAGCCCGTCCATAATTGTATATACCACCTAACCGTGGTTTTTTTTTCTTTCTTTATACATACATACTAGTTACGAGTATACTATCTCTTTATCAACCAGTCTATATATTAGCAGCAGACACAGTACAGTGCGGTAGTTCACGGCTGTGGCTACCTCTGTGTCGGCACTCGGCAGCCCGTCCATAATTGTATATACCACCTAACCGTGGTTTTTTTTTCTTTCTTTATACATACATACTAGTTACGAGTATACTATCTCTTTATCAACCAGTCTATATATTAGCAGCAGACACAGTACAGTGCGGTAGTTCACGGCTGTGGCTACCTCTGTGTCGGCACTCGGCAGCCCGTCCATAATTGTATATACCACCTAACCGTGGTTTTTTTTTCTTTCTTTATACATACATACTAGTTACGAGTATACTATCTCTTTATCAACCAGTCTATATATTAGCAGCAGACACAGTACAGTGCGGTAGTTCACGGCTGTGGCTACCTCTGTGTCGGCACTCGGCAGCCCGTCCATAATTGTATATACCACCTAACCGTGGTTTTTTTTTCTTTCTTTATACATACATACTAGTTACGAGTATACTATCTCTTTATCAACCAGTCTATATATTAGCAGCAGACACAGTACAGTGCGGTAGTTCACGGCTGTGGCTACCTCTGTGTCGGCACTCGGCAGCCCGTCCATAATTGTATATACCACCTAACCGTGGTTTTTTTTTCTTTCTTTATACATACATACTAGTTACGAGTATACTAACTCTTTATCAACCAGTCTATATATTAGCAGCAGACACAGTACAGTGCGGTAGTTCACGGCTGTGGCTACCTCTGTGTCGGCACTCGGCAGCCCGTCCATAATTGTATAAACCACCTAACCGTGGTTTTTTTTTCTTTCTTTATACATACATACTAGTTACGAGTATACTATCTCTTTATCAACCAGTCTATATATTAGCAGCAGACACAGTACAGTGCGGTAGTTCACGGCTGTGGCTACCTCTGTGTCGGCACTCGGCAGCCCGTCCATAATTGTATATACCACCTAACCGTGGTTTTTTTTTCTTTCTTTATACATACATACTAGTTACGAGTATACTATCTCTTTATCAACCAGTCTATATATTAGCAGCAGACACAGTACAGTGCGGTAGTTCACGGCTGTGGCTACCTCTGTGTCGGCACTCGGCAGCCCGTCCATAATTGTATATACCACCTAACCGTGGTTTTTTTTTTTTTCTTTATACATACATACTAGTTACGAGTATACTATCTCTTTATCAACCAGTCTATATATTAGCAGCAGACACAGTACAGTGCGGTAGTTCACGGCTGTGGCTACCTCTGTGTCGGCACTCGGCAGCCCGTCCATAATTGTATATACCACCTAACCGTGGTTTTTTTTTCTTTCTTTATACATACATACTAGTTACGAGTATACTATCTCTTTATCAACCAGTCTATATATTAGCAGCAGACACAGTACAGTGCGGTAGTTCACGGCTGTGGCTACCTCTGTGTCGGCACTCGGCAGCCCGTCCATAATTGTATATACCACCTAACCGTGGTTTTTTTTTCTTTCTTTATACATACATACTAGTTACGAGTATACTATCTCTTTATCAACCAGTCTATATATTAGCAGCAGACACAGTACAGTGCGGTAGTTCACGGCTGTGGCTACCTCTGTGTCGGCACTCGGCAGCCCGTCCATAATTGTATATACCACCTAACCGTGGTTTTTTTTTCTTTCTTTATACATACATACTAGTTACGAGTATACTATCTCTTTATCAACCAGTCTATATTAGCAGCAGACACAGTACAGTGCGGTAGTTCACGGCTGTGGCTACCTCTGTGTCGGCACTCGGCAGCCCGTCCATAATTGTATATACCACCTAACCGTGGTTTTTTTTTCTTTCTTTATACATACATACTAGTTACGAGTATACTATCTCTTTATCAACCAGTCTATATATTAGCAGCAGACACAGTACAGTGCGGTAGTTCACGGCTGTGGCTACCTCTGTGTCGGCACTCGGCAGCCCGTCCATAATTGTATATACCACCTAACCGTGGTTTTTTTTTCTTTCTTTATACATACATACTAGTTACGAGTATACTATCTCTTTATCAACCAGTCTATATATTAGCAGCAGACACAGTACAGTGCGGTAGTTCACGGCTGTGGCTACCTCTGTGTCGGCACTCGGCAGCCCGTCCATAATTGTATATACCACCTAACCGTGGTTTTTTTTTCTTTCTTTATACATACATACATACTAGTTACGAGTATACTATCTCTTTATCAACCAGTCTATATATTAGCAGCAGACACAGTACAGTGCGGTAGTTCACGGCTGTGGCTACCTCTGTGTCGGCACTCGGCAGCCCGTCCATAATTGTATATACCACCTAACCGTGGTTTTTTTTTCTTTCTTTATACATACATACTAGTTACGAGTATACTATCTCTTTATCAACCAGTCTATATATTAGCAGCAGACACAGTACAGTGCGGTAGTTCACGGCTGTGGCTACCTCTGTGTCGGCACTCGGCAGCCCGTCCATAATTGTATACTAGTATCCAATCCATCCATCTCCATTGTTTACCTGAGGTGCCTTTTAGTTGTGCCTATTAAAATATGGAGAACAAAAATGTTGAGGTTCCAAAATTAGGGAAAGATCAAGATCCACTTCCACCTCGTGCTGAAGCTGCTGCCACTAGTCATGGCCGAGACGATGAAATGCCAGCAACGTCGTCTGCCAAGGCCGATGCCCAATGTCATAGTACAGAGCATGTCAAATCCAAAACACCAAATATCAGTAAAAAAAGGACTCCAAAACCTAAAATAAAATTGTCGGAGGAGAAGCGTAAACTTGCCAATATGCCATTTACCACACGGAGTGGCAAGGAACGGCTGAGGCCCTGGCCTATGTTCATGGCTAGTGGTTCAGCTTCACATGAGGATGGAAGCACTCAGCCTCTCGCTAGAAAAATGAAAAGACTCAAGCTGGCAAAAGCAGCACAGCAAAGAACTGTGCATTCTTCGAAATCCCAAATCCACAAGGAGAGTCCAATTGTGTCGGTTGCGATGCCTGACCTTCCCAACACTGGACGTGAAGAGCATGCGCCTTCCACCATTTGCACGCCCCCTGCAAGTGCTGGAAGGAGCACCCGCAGTCCAGTTCCTGATAGTCAGATTGAAGATGTCAGTGTTGAAGTACACCAGGATGAGGAGGATATGGGTGTTGCTGGCGCTGGGGAGGAAATTGACCAGGAGGATTCTGATGGTGAGGTGGTTTGTTTAAGTCAGGCACCCGGGGAGACACCTGTTGTCCGTGGGAGGAATATGGCCGTTGACATGCCAGGTGAAAATACCAAAAAAATCAGCTCTTCGGTGTGGAGGTATTTCACCAGAAATGCGGACAACAGGTGTCAAGCCGTGTGTTCCCTTTGTCAAGCTGTAATAAGTAGGGGTAAGGACGTTAACCACCTCGGAACATCCTCCCTTATACGTCACCTGCAGCGCATTCATAATAAGTCAGTGACAAGTTCAAAAACTTTGGGTGACAGCGGAAGCAGTCCACTGACCAGTAAATCCCTTCCTCTTGTAACCAAGCTCACGCAAACCACCCCACCAACTCCCTCAGTGTCAATTTCCTCCTTCCCCAGGAATGCCAATAGTCCTGCAGGCCATGTCACTGGCAATTCTGACGAGTCCTCTCCTGCCTGGGATTCCTCCGATGCATCCTTGCGTGTAACGCCTACTGCTGCTGGCGCTGCTGTTGTTGCCGCTGGGAGTCGATGGTCATCCCAGAGGGGAAGTCGTAAGCCCACTTGTACTACTTTCAGTAAGCAATTGACTGTTCAACAGTCCTTTGCGAGGAAGATGAAATATCACAGCAGTCATCCTACTGCAAAGCGGATAACTGAGTCCTTGACAACTATGTTGGTGTTAGACGTGCGTCCGGTATCCGCCGTTAGTTCACAGGGAACTAGACAATTTATTGAGGCAGTGTGCCCCCGTTACCAAATACCATCTAGGTTCCACTTCTCTAGGCAGGCGATACCGAGAATGTACACGGACGTCAGAAAAAGACTCACCAGTGTCCTAAAAAATGCAGTTGTACCCAATGTCCACTTAACCACGGACATGTGGACAAGTGGAGCAGGGCAGGGTCAGGACTATATGACTGTGACAGCCCACTGGGTAGATGTATGGACTCCCGCCGCAAGAACAGCAGCGGCGGCACCAGTAGCAGCATCTCGCAAACGCCAACTCTTTCCTAGGCAGGCTACGCTTTGTATCACCGCTTTCCAGAATACGCACACAGCTGAAAACCTCTTACGGCAACTGAGGAAGATCATCGCGGAATGGCTTACCCCAATTGGACTCTCCTGTGGATTTGTGGCATCGGACAACGCCAGCAATATTGTGTGTGCATTAAATATGGGCAAATTCCAGCACGTCCCATGTTTTGCACATACCTTGAATTTGGTGGTGCAGAATTTTTTAAAAAACGACAGGGGCGTGCAAGAGATGCTGTCGGTGGCCAGAAAAATTGCGGGACACTTTCGGCGTACAGGCACCACGTACAGAAGACTGGAGCACCACCAAAAACTACTGAACCTGCCCTGCCATCATCTGAAGCAAGAAGTGGTAACGAGGTGGAATTCAACCCTCTATATGCTTCAGAGGTTGGAGGAGCAGCAAAAGGCCATTCAAGCCTATACAATTGAGCACGATATAGTAGGTGGAATGCACCTGTCTCAAGTGCAGTGGAGAATGATTTCAACGTTGTGCAAGGTTCTGATGCCCTTTGAACTTGCCACACGTGAAGTCAGTTCAGACACTGCCAGCCTGAGTCAGGTCATTCCCCTCATCAGGCTTTTGCAGAAGAAGCTGGAGGCATTGAAGAAGGAGCTAAAAGGGAGCGATTCCGCTAGGCATGTGGGACTTGTGGATGCAGCCCTTAATTCGCTTAACAAGGATTCACGGGTGGTCAATCTGTTGAAATCAGAGCACTACATTTTGGCCACCGTGCTCGATCCTAGATTTAAAGCCTACCTTGTATCTCTCTTTCCGGCAGACACAGGTCTGCTGGGGTTGAAAGACCTGCTGGTGACAAAATTGTCAAGTCAAGCGGAACGCGACCTGTCAACATCTCCTCCTTCACATTCTCCCGCAACTGGGGGTGCGAGGAAAAGGCTCAGAATTCCGAGCCCACCCGCTGGCGGTGATGCAGGGCAGTCTGGAGCGACTGCTGATGCTGACATCTGGTCCGGACTGAAGGACCTGACAACGATTACGGACATGTCGTCTACTGTCACTGCATATGATTCTCTCAACATTGATAGAATGGTGGAGGATTATATGAGTGACCGCATCCAAGTAGGCACGTCACACAGTCCGTACTTATACTGGCAGGAAAAAGAGGCAATTTGGAGGCCCTTGCACAAACTGGCTTTATTCTACCTAAGTTGCCCTCCCACAAGTGTGTACTCCGAAAGAGTGTTTAGTGCCGCCGCTCACCTTGTCAGCAATCGGCGTACGAGGTTACATCCAGAAAATGTGGAGAAGATGATGTTCATTTAAATGAATTATAATCAATTCCTCCGCGGAGACATTGACCAGCAGCAATTGCCTCCACAAAGTACACAGGGAGCTGAGATGGTGGATTCCAGTGGGGACGAATTGATAATCTGTGAGGAGGGGGATGTACACGGTGATATATCGGAGGGTGAAGATGAGGTGGACATCTTGCCTCTGTAGAGCCAGTTTGTGCAAGGAGAGATTAATTGCTTCTTTTTTGGGGGGGGTCCAAACCAACCCGTCATATCAGTCACAGTCGTGTGGCAGACCCTGTCACTGAAATGATGGGTTGGTTAAAGTGTGCATGTCCTGTTTTGTTTATACAACATAAGGGTGGGTGGGAGGGCCCAAGGACAATTCCATCTTGCACCTCTTTTTTCTTTTCTTTTTCTTTGCATCATGTGCTGATTGGGGAGGGTTTTTTGGAAGGGACATCCTGCGTGACACTGCAGTGCCACTCCTAGATGGGCCCGGTGTTTGTGTCGGCCACTAGGGTCGCTAATCTTACTCACACAGTCAGCTACCTCATTGCGCCTCTTTTTTTCTTTGCGTCATGTGCTGTTTGGGGAGGGTTTTTTGGAAGGGACATCCTGCGTGACACTGCAGTGACACTCCTAGATGGGCCCGGTGTTTGTGTCGGCCACTAGGGTCGCTAATCTTACTCACACAGCTACCTCATTGCGCCTCTTTTTTTCTTTGCGTCATGTGCTGTTTGGGGAGGGTTTTTTGGAAGGGACATCCTGCGTGACACTGCAGTGCCACTCCTAGATGGGCCCGGTGTTTGTGTCGGCCACTAGGGTCGCTAATCTTACTCACACAGCTACCTCATTGCGCCTCTTTTTTTCTTTGCGTCATGTGCTGTTTGGGGAGGGTTTTTTGGAAGGGCCATCCTGCGTGACACTGCAGTGCCACTCCTAGATGGGCCCGGTGTTTGTGTCGGCCACTAGGGTCGCTAATCTTACTCACACAGCTACCTCATTGCGCCTCTTTTTTTCTTTGCGTCATGTGCTGTTTGGGGAGGGTTTTTTGGAAGGGACATCCTGCGTGACACTGCAGTGCCACTCCTAGATGGGCCCGGTGTTTGTGTCGGCCACTAGGGTCGCTTATCTTACTCACACAGCGACCTCGGTGCAAATTTTAGGACTAAAAATAATATTGTGAGGTGTGAGGTATTCAGAATAGACTGAAAATGAGTGTAAATTATGGTTTTTGAGGTTAATAATACTTTGGGATCAAAATGACCCCCAAATTCTATGATTTAAGCTGTTTTTTAGTGTTTTTTGAAAAAAACACCCGAATCCAAAACACACCCGAATCCGACAAAAAAAATTCGGTGAGGTTTTGCCAAAACGCGTTCGAACCCAAAACACGGCCGCGGAACCGAACCCAAAACCAAAACACAAAACCCGAAAAATTTCAGGCGCTCATCTCTACTGTATATATGTATTTTTATGCCAAAGGTACTTCAATTGCAGCCCCCCCCCCCCCCTCCCCAGTGCCCTGCACCCTACAGTGACCGGAGTGTGTAAGTGTGCTGGTAGCAATGGCGCACAGCTGCGTTGCTGACTTGCTGTGCGCTACCTTAATGAAGACAGGAGTCTTCAGCCGCCGATTTCGTCGTCTTCCAGCTTCTGTTCTTCTGGCTCTGTAAGGGGGACGGCGGCGCGGGGACGGGAACGGACGATCGAGGACAGGTGCCTGTGTTCGAACCCTCTGGAGCTAATGGTGTCCAGTAGCCTAAGAAGCACAAGCTAGCTGCAAGCAGGTAGGTTTGCTTCTCTCCCCTTAGTCCCACGTAGCAGTGAGTCTGTTGCCAGCAGAAGCTCACTGAAAATAAAAAACCTAATAAATACTTTCTTTACTAGTAAGCTCAGGAGAGCCCACTAGGAGCACCCAGCTCTGGCCGGGCACAGATTCTAACTGGGGTCTGGAGGAGGGGTATAGAGGGAGGAGCCAGTGCACACCAGATAGTACCTAATCTTTTCTTTAGAGTGGCCAGTCTCCTGCGGAGCCCGTCTATACCCCATGGTCCTTACGGAGTTCCCAGCATCCACTAGGACGTCAGAGAAAACTACTTACAGCACACCACTTATTTGCTATATTACAATAATAAAGTGACTGTATAAATGCCCCAGCTTACCTTAACCACAGACTGTAGAAATTCTGTGGTGCTGATCTGTAAAATATTTCCCAGCAGGGGCAAAGGTGTGGGCCCCGGGGGCAGGTTATTCTGCTTTATCTTATTCCACCATTTAATGAGGTATATGAGAAGAGTGACTCCTGTGACCAGCAGAAGGGTCCCTGTTATATTCAGAGCCATCCTAGGCACAATTACAGCAATGCCTTTCAGCTATGTGCCTCTATGTCTGTGATACTTCCACACTGAACTATTGTACATTCCAAACAGGAAGTGATCATTATAGACAGCTTGGGCGTGTTTGACATTGGTGCCGAGTTACAGTCCTATAGCATAGGGAATTGTGAACGCAGATAAATGCTGAGTAGTGCTGAGCAGTCTTTAATAAGGTTGTTACATGCCTTTTCAGGAACACAGTGTGCTTTCAGTTTTACAGAATAAACAAGTGCATGGAAAAAAGTTCTATAGAATTAGCTTTGAAAGCTATATGGGAGAAATGACAGGAATGATGCAGAGCAGGGGTCAGTGTGTTACTACAGAGCATAATAAATGGGTGTGGTTCATCAAATTGACAGTATCTAGGTCGACAATGTTTAGGTCGACCACTATAGGTCGACAGTCACTAGGTCGACATGGATGGAAGGTCGACAGGGTTTCTAGGTCGACATGTGCTAGGTCGACAGGTCTAAAGGTCGACGTGAGTTTTATTTTATTTTTGGTGTCGTTTTCTTCGTAGAGTGACCGGGATCCCAAATTAGTGCACCGCGTCCCCTCGCATGGCTCGCTTCGCTCGCCATGCTTCGGGCATGGTGCCTTCGCTCCGCTACCGCTTCGCTCGGCCCAGATTACCGTTCCAATCGTAGTCCACGTGGATCGTTAAGTATGAAAAAATTCAAAAAAAGAAAAAAATTGTGGAAAAGTCATGTCCTAGCACATGTCGACCTAGAAACCCTGTCGACCTTCCATCCATGTCGACCTAGTGTCGACCATACTGTCGATCTTCAGACCGGATCCCTAATAAATTCCTGCCATGACTTTGAGATTCAGACACAGATAACGCTATAAGCGATTAACTAGTGACCTAACTTTTTTTTAGACCAGGCAGTTTACAAAGCGTTTCAAACTAGCTGAAAGGGTAAATATACTAAGGCGAGGTTTTTATTGTAAAATCTCCACACCTTTTTAGGGATTCTCATTCCCAAACCAAAGCATTTAATTTAGTTTGGTAGGTGCAATCTTAAATGTGTGTTTTGTGGGTGGTACCAGCGCTATGAGTTGTTAGTCTAAAACATATACAACGATGGATCAATTATAAAACAATTTGTTAAAAACAACACATTTGGATAAAAAGAAAAAAAGAAATGGCATGATATATCTAAGAGACACTTCTGATGAAGCTGAGAGACCTAGCTCAGGGAAACGCATTAAGCTGCACTGCCAACAGGACTAGTACTCACGCCATTCCGACGGATCCAGATAAGGACTTTTCATCTTCTAAAATCATTGGGACTTTTTTTCCTGCTTCAACTAGCACTCTCAGAAATTTATGGATACCCATTAAAGTCTGCACAAGTGAGCCAATTACTTCAATCTCGTGGAACTGTGTAGGCGCTTCGGCCAATTGGGTAATAGCAGCTGACTGTGTGTTCTCATTTGCTATATTTAATGGAGAAAAAGCCCATGCTTACTAAAAGTCCGGGATCCTGCATGTGGATATTGTCCTAACTAGCAGCTTTAATTCATTGATTCTCAGATATATTGCGCCATTTTTTTCTTTTTATTCAAATGTGTTTAATAAATTGTTTTATAATTGATCCATTGTTGTACAGTATATGCTTTAGACTAACAACTCATAGAGCTGGTAACACCCACATACCATATTGTTTCTATTTGGGGTCTGACGAACCCCTTTCAGCTGCTTTGACAGCTCATTGGGATACGTTTTGCCTAAATGTGTGTGTGTTGGTTGGTTGGTTGGTTGGTTGGTTGGTTGGTTGGTTGGTTGGTTGGTTGGTTGGTTTGAAGACCCCTAAGTTATGTGTGATTTAGACCTATGGCACAGCAAAAATACTCAATTTTACCACCTATATTATCTTCCAGCCGAGCCTACTCATGAGGTCCTGGAGATGCCTGGCACACTGCTGCATAACACTAGGCTACTCCTAGGGCACCAGGGTAAAAATGTTTAATTATAGTGTCTGCTATTGTGCCACTACAAGTGTAGCTCCAATTGTTATTTAGATAAGAGTGCCCATAGTGTATTGTACAGAAGTGGACATTATAATCATACCTCCCAATATTGGGTGGTAATTTAATTAGTACCATGTGCATGGTTACACTGCGCAGTGGGTATGTCTGTGTAACACATATAGAGAAAATAAAAAAATATGTTAATGTATGAATACAGTATATGGTATATACATAAAATATGTATTGTACGTAGAATAATTCATCAAAGCATGCTGAAACTTATTAGTATCAAACCTTGCAAACCTGCTGTGATAGCTCACACATCATGTCTGCGTCACTTGCTCTTCATCTGATCCAAGCCTTATTCTGGAGACTGATATTCCATATGTGCCATTCCCTAGTACTAATAATGAGGTGGTGAATAAATCAATGTACACTGAACATTTGCTAAGAAACTTTTCTAAAACTTGTCACTGAGACATACTGTACAGTATCAGAAGGATACAACATGCTTACATATAAACTGATTAAACCATAGCAAAGTCTTCCCCTTCTAACCAGCTCTACTCAAAATTAAAATAAATTAAGGGGAAGATTTATCAAAGATTGTAGAATACCCCTCTCTTTCTAAAATGGCCGCCATGTACTTATTTATAGCTAGGTTGGGGAAAACGCATGGGGGTAAATTATCAGTGTCCTTATCAGACTATTTATGTGGACACAAAGTTTTAAAGAGGGTATTTTCCTATTTGAAATCATGGTGCCCTATTTTTATATGTATGATGGGGAATGAAATAGAGGGACTTATTTAATTGGAAGTGTGTGTGTGTGTGTGTGTGTGTGTGTGTGTGTGTGTGTGTGTGTGTGTCGGGGGGGGGGGGGGGTTATACCTACTGCTGTTGAGGACAAGCGGGGCTCCTGCTCTGCACTCTGGCCCCCACTCATCCTCCACAGTAAATAGATTAAGGACTTTAAGACTATGGACTTTATAATACCAAAACTTGTAGGTAGTTGTGATTTATATTATATAAGTAAAACATCCCAGCACATGAGAAAGAATGTCAGAGCATCTTAATGATATAAAAAAAGGGGTTGAAGATCATATATTGTCATCCCATTATGGGAATAATAATGGTTGTGCAGGACAGGATATAAAAGTATTTTCCGGTATTCAGCTTATTAAACCACAGTGGTGGCACAGGGACTTAAAGGCTCAGCTGATATCTGCAGAGATAAGATGGATTTACCATTTTAAAGCTTTGGTACCTGGATGTTGGTACCAGTGTTGAAATACACTGGCTCTGAGATATTGGTATTTTCAATCTGCTGGTAGGAACCAAACCATTAATTTGCGATTCCGGACTTGGTATAAATGGAAATTCACTCCTCCTTATAGATTATTTGCACAGTCAGCTGGTAATACCCTGATGATACCTCACATACAGTTCCACGAGGTGATAGCTGTAATTCCTCGTCTGTGTAGGATAGTTCAAGGGGTTTGGATGTACTGAAGAAAGGGGAGGTTTTTTCTGGTCTTTGGAAATCCAAGTCAAAACAAAGAAGTACTTATCTGGATCAGTCTCAAATGGTGAAAAAGTTGGGGTTCCACAGCAGTACACTAACGCGTTTCTCTGAGCTAGGTCGCTCAGCTTCTTCAGAAGTAAATGTCAGAGTCATTGAGAGCCAGTTTTATACCTCACTAACGAGTAATTCACACTGCAGCTGTAATAGCTTTAATTAACTGATCCAAGTTGAAAAATAAGAATTAATATATATTTCTATTTCTATCTTTATTTATAGAACATTATTGATTAACTTTAGAATGAGTAATTAAACTTTAATAAATTATTTTTAACATGTTTTGCTATGTATAAGAATGGATCGCTTCTATGCTGAGTGTATCTTAGCAACACAATAAGCGGGGTGGGCCGTCTGAGAGGTCCGATCACGTGTCCACTCTGGGGCACGTGATGTGGTCCCACAGTGCATCGGGTGCGCTCCAGCCGTGCGTCTCACAGACTACTTCCGGTTTCGGAGCCCGTGAGTTGTGGCAACGCGTGGCGGAGCGTGACACAGATGCGCCTGCCTTCTACCCAGGTGGGCATCCTGATGCACTCTGTGACACAACGGACCTATCAGTGGGCTCACTGCACACCTGATATTTGATTGAAATTACCGGTGAGTGACAGATGGGTCATGCGACTGGTATATATATATATTTGTTTTGGTATTTTACTATAAATAATTATACACAATTGAATGTATGGTAAACAATCTAGGACTTCCTTTTTAGAAATATATACTGTATTAATTCTTATTTTTCAACTTCTGTTGGAAATGGGACCAAATTCGACAGGTTTTGGTCCTGTTTCCGACAAAAAAGTCAGATTGAGCAGGGCGTCCCCCCAGCCAGGCTCCTCACTCCCAGCAGTGCACCCCGGCCGCCGCTGACAGCTCCTCCCAGCTGCTGCTGACAGCGCACCCGGCAGCCGCTGACAGCAGCAGCAGGATGGGACACCGGAAACTGCCAAATCCGACAGTCAGATTTGGGCGCTCATTGAATAGGGCTTGCCGGATCAGACTTTAATTGAATATACCCATCTATAATTTAGTAGCTCTTGTTGTCCAGAATTATTCTACTAAAAATGTCAGGTAGTAAATTAGTTTTACTCAAGCTCAATGGGCAATTTGCTGGCTACTCATGTGCAGGATAGTGTTTAAATAAAAATAAAAATAGAAAAAAAGAAATAAGTACTGGCGCCGGCTGTAATTCAAAGATGCATCAGACAACTAAATCAATAGATAAAAATGTAAATAATTACTTTTATTATACATTCATAAAGGGAGATTTTGTCCTACTCCTCAAGATAAAAAACAATTGCTATAGCACAATGAAAGATTTAAAATACCCCAAGTACCCTTCCAGACACAATGTCCACAGTCCCTGGCTAGGACATTAATCCACAGTTGCCCACAAGTTCAATAGGATGTAAACATATTTTACCAGACTTATTTCCGGATAAGGTCCCCTAGGTATCCTGTGCAATAGAAACCAAATGGCAAATGGGGATGAGTCCGAGTCTGTGAGAAACTTGTGTAGGAATTTGATCCAGTGGAGGCTGGTAAGTCCAAATATCGCCAGGAGGTGGTTGAGGGTTCTGGTACTTGTGGTTCTACAGGAAAATTCCAACGCGTTTCGCTGGTCTGATGGGTGCCAGCTTCCTCAGGAAAATAGACTTGATGGTAGAGAATATAATATCTGCCCAATTTGCAAGAAGTAATCAGTTTTTCAATGTCAGTATTGTATACTTACATGGGGACTATGAATGGGATGTACTACAGCCAAAAATGCTGTAAAAACCCAGAGAATCATGTTTTCTGAGTTTTTACCATATTCCCATATGTACCAAGCTCCAGAATGTGAGGCATCTGTAGCTGGCATTACCCAAAAGAAGCCTATGGTTGCCAGAGCATTTAAAGTGCAAACACTCTGGAAACCAACATCTGCGGGACAATAGTGAATTTGCAAAAACAACTGTAAAATAAACATACACACTTTAAAAAAAAAAATCTATATTAAATTTAAAAAACAACAACTTGCAAACTGGCACAGTTTTCACACTATACTAGCTCCTGTATACTGCACAGTATATACAATGTATATTGTGCTTTCTGATGTCATGCATTGTAACTTTATGAGAGCGTTCTTGTAAACTGATAAGAGACTCAGATATGCAGACATGCTTTTACATTCCATAGTTCTAGTCACAGATCAGATTAAAACTGTTGTAGAGCTACTTAGAAATAGATGTAAATTGCTGTGCATCATCTTTTGTTCCGCATATCTATCAATTATGTAATTCAATACAATATACAGTTTATGATATATATTCAGATAAAGTACTACTGCCATCTACTGTCCAGTTATGGTATTGGTGTGTGAGACTTAAGAGGGAACAAATTAGTTATTTCAACAGAAACCGAAGTTATAGAAGAATAAAGCACGAAGAATATAGTTGATTCTTTTTGTTGAGTAAAGAAAAGCTGCGACAGTCACCTCTATGAAGGTCTAGAATATATGATTCAACTTGAGGGCAGCAGGGTTGGTGGGAACTAGCCCATATTGTAACTAGAGGGAATAATTTGTGTCAACATAATTTTTTGAGTTACTAAGTCTCCTGTACATCTGTTTTACCATTTTATATCTTTGTGCTAGTATATAAGTATTGTGACTTTGGTTATCTCAGATATACAAACATAGAAATAGAAATACTATATTGCAATGTGTACAATTTAAGAGTACTATACACCTCAGTTACAGCAAACATATACTGTATTACTTTTATTGCTGATTATTAAAATGCACCTGTCACCTACACAAAGTGTGAATAACCATTTTGTAATAATGGCAAAGCTAGTGACTACCATTGTTCTCTGAAGCTTGAAGTACAAAAGGATACAATTTGTCTCTAGTGAAACAATCATTACCACATGTCTCAGTAATGTCAACTGGTGTGTAGTAAACTGAAAGACTGCATTATCATTATTGTTAGTTACTGTAATTGCGGTGGGGTCTGATGGGACACTGATTTAATTGCACAGGATTTTAGGCAGAGGAACCTGACTGCATACTGTAGGTCAGTATGCTTCCTGTTTGTCCATGGTTACTAGGCTGCACACATAGAGCTAATTTTTGATTAATCTGTATTTGAAATCTAAGTGGGATCAACAGTGCACAGGGTTGGTACCAAGAAGCATCTGTGCAAGGGCCCATAATTCATCTCAGCATTTATGCATACTTGCCTTTCTCCCGTATCGGCCGGGAGGCTCCCAAAAATCCGGTGGCACTCCTGTCCCCCTGGAAAGGTAGGCAAGTCTTCTAGAGCCACCTCAATCCTCCCCCCCCCCCCCCCCCCCAATTCATGCATCTGTTCTGGGGTCCATAACACATCTCAGCATCTATGCATACTTGCCTTTCTCCCAGATTGTCCTGGAGTCTCCCAAAAATCTGGTGGTACTCCTGCCACCCTGGAAAGGTTGTCAAGTCTCCTGGAGCCACCTCAATCCCCACTCCCTCCCCCTATTTCTTAGCAAAGCAAAAAAGCATACAACAGAGTAAAATCATGTTGCACTGCAGGTGGGGCAGATGTAACATGTGCAGAGAGGTAGAGCTTTTTTTGCTTTACTAACAAACTTGAATCATATCCATAATGAGCAGACTCCTGGTAGTATTAGCACTGCCTTCTATAGGATGGAATCTAAGCCAACACAGGTGTTCACCAGAGCCTGCTGCAAGGATGAAGGGACTTTGCTGTTTTGCTGGCCAGGTTTTCTGATCCTATAGAAGGTCATTGACAAGGAGGATAATCATAACAGTACAAAATTCTAATAGCAATAAGTAACAGTGTACACAGAACACACTAACACAAAACCCTGACTAAACGTCCCAACTGAAGCTATATTAATCTAACCTAAGGGATGGCAACATAGGAGGTGTACACACAGTGTACACACAGAGAGATCCATGCTTAAATTCTAAGCAATCTGATTAGATTGCTTAGAAATTAAGCACGGAACTCTCCGTGTGTAGGGTGCCGGCGACCGTGATGTGCGGCCCCGCACATCGCTATCGCCGGCTCTAGATTTGGCATGCATGAGTGATGAGCGGGAGGAGAGATGTGTGCTGAGCGGTCTGTGCTAGATCTCCCCCGTGTGTACGGGGCTTAAAACAAATGAGATGATCCAAGACAATTAAATCACTGCTTGTGGGATCATGTCAAGAAGCGTGTGGGTTTTTTAAGAGGGCAGCAGATAGACTGCTATGGATCTAATCTTGTATTGTCATCAAAGAAACAATCACTGGTGATTATTGTATTTCAGGAATGTGCGTGATTTCACAACTAGTACATTTAAAAAACCCTGAAAATGTGATGAATTGATTTAAAATGGTGAAATTAATAAAGGAAAGGAAACAAAGGTGTCATCTGACTAGTAACCAAAGATTGAATATTCTTCTTTAATATTCTCACTAATTCTTTCCACCGCATCTTAAGAAAAAGTGTTGCCAACAAAAAATAAATATACAATGGGCGCTAGTAAGGTTTAAAGTGCGCCACACCGTAAAGTTGTCCTCTGTGCTGGCAGTAATCCCAAAGGGAGTGAATCTGGATTCTCCAATAGGAAAAACAAGAAATAGAATATTTGGAGCACTTCTCACAGGGGATCGTTTTTTTTCAACATATGTATCAAAACAGATACAATAATTATTTTTGAAACATTTACTATACAAAAAAAAATAATAATACACACGCCCGTTGTCACACATTACAAGAAAAATGAAAAATAATAAAAACAGTTGTCCTGTGCATTTAGTCCACAGATTCTGAAGATATTTCCAATATAGCTACTTGAAATCATAAGCTACCTTGTAGCTATTGCCAAGCCTTCTAGTAACAAATGTATTACAGGTTGAGTATCCCATATCCAAATATTCCGAAATACGGAATATTCCGAAATACGGACTTTTTTGCGTGAGAGTGAGATAGTGAAACCTTTGTTTTTTGATGGCTCAATGTACACAAACTTTGTTTAATACACAAAGTTATTAAAAATATTGTATTTTATTACCTTTAGGCTGTGTGTATAAGGTGTATATGAAACATAAATGAATTGTGTGAATGTAGACACACTTTGTTTAATGCATAAAGTTATAAAAAATATTGTCTAAAATAACCTTCAGGCCTAAGGTGTATATGAAACATAAATGCATTCTGTGCTTATATGTAGGTCCCATCACCATGATATCTCATTGTGGTATGCAATTATTCCAAAATACGTAAAAATCCGATATCCAAAATACCTCTGGTCCCAAGCATTTTGGATAAGGGATACTCAACCTGTACTTCTATTGACATAATCAAGATAATAATAGAGCAAGTTGTGGTCACATAAAGAAACAGCAATGACAAGCAGTAGATTTCTCCGCCTTTCATTTAAAGATAACTTGTAACAAATTGTTACTTACAGCCTGCTTAGGCGGGAATAAAGTTAATCAATGTTAGTTCACTACTTATTCCAGCCTCTAGTGATTAATGGATACCAATTAGTATTGCGGGTGTGTAGTGATGACTCCTCTGTTCCATTTATCATTGTCGCATCACAAAGGATTTTTATGGAATACCACAGTCAATCATATAGCAACTATTAGATGATTCTAAAAACTATATATGCATCCAATAACCATACCGTTATATGGGGCGACCAGGGTGCTCAATCTGTTATTATAATGCTCAAAATCATATGGGTCTAATCCAGGTATGTCTCACCATACTCATCAGGATTGTTTTTAGTGGTGATTCTGCCTTTGTCCCAAATAGAGCGTTTTCTTTCAGAGAGCTAACCCGGTTTTGCCCTAATCCGTCCAGCAGCCTTTAGGTATTTCTCTGCCATATTTGGTCAGTGGCTTCCTCGGAAGGATGAGTAATCACAAATCATGCACAATGTTGCCAGCAGATATGGACTTTAAATACTTTCCATTGTATTCAAAAGTAATGCAATTCTGTCACAAGTTAAAGGGCACTTTCATGGGGATCAATATGATATCCCGGTGGTCAGGAGACCGATGCCAGGATGCCGACAGCTGGGACACCGGTGTCAAGCGCAGCGTCTCCCCTCGTGGGCTCGCTGCACTCACCATGGATCGAGCACGGTGGCAACCTTCAGTCGCCACAGGGTTATATTCCCCCTCATGTAGTGGTGTGGACCACCAACCAAGTGGGAATTCCAGCCGGCGGACGGGATTCTGACCACCAGTATTTCACCGGGTGTCAGGATTCCAGCATCTGTATCCTGACAGCCGGGATCCCGACAGCTGATAAATTGACTTCCTCCCCTTTCATGGGCTTACATGTTGGTTCAATGCCGCTGTATGTTTGTAATTGTTTTAGTATAAAGCCTTTCAATTTTAAACTGAATAAATATCTACAAAAACGTTCTAAAATTCTGGAAATCTTACATATCTCTACTAGTTACCAGATCATCAAAATGACAGAGCAGTATAACAGTACTGTCAACGACGGCAGCTGTGCACTGCCGAGAGGAGCAACACTTCAATTGCTCCGTTGGGCAACATTTAGTGGTCACTGATGCGCATAATACTTGAATTGCCCCCATAGAGGTGAGTAGCAGAGTTAGCCTTTTATTATACAGTACATGATGTCTTAGTTTTGATATAAAGTCTGCCACTTTTAAACTGAAATAAATATCAATAAACACTTTCTAAAATGTTGTTAATTGTATATATGTCTATTTTGCATGTTACAACCAGTGTCCATTTTCATACAAGCATTTGATAGGTAAGATTTGTGTAAAGTGATTAACTGGTTATTGTGTAGAACGGTGTTGAGATATGCATAGACCATTGTGTTTTGGTTTTGGTTCTAAATCATCATCATGTTTTTGGTTTTCAAACTAGGTTATTCTTTAAAAAATTGACAAACATGGCTAAAATCATGTAACTTGGGCATGTTGTGCCCCAATAGTATTATTAACATCAATGTTATTAATTTCCAGCCATTTCTATTCAATTTTGACCAATCTTGGCACCTGAAATCATGAGGGAGGGACTTACATGCAATCCAAAACATACAAGATCCAGTTTTGAAATCGGAATTTGGCAGGAAGATCCGAGCCAAGACTCAATTCTACTAAGAACCCAAAAGTGATCTGAACCAGAACTTGGTTCAATTCGGAACCCCAATGTGCAGGGGGTGCGGTATAGAAGATCTACGGTAATTAAATAGACAGTCATTAGGCTGACCCCATATGATCTACATGCATTAGGTCGGCAGGGTCAAAAGGTCAACATGGTGAAAAAGTCAAAATGGAAAAGGTAGAAAGTAGAATAGTTCCACAGGTACAAAAGGTCAAGATGGTGAAAAAGTCAACGTGGAAAAGGTAGAAAGTAGAATAGTTCCACAGGTACAAAAGGTCAACAAGATGAAAAGATCAACATGGACATGGTCAAAAATAAGGTCACATGTTTTTTTAAGTTTTTGGGGTGTCATTTTGTATGTTTAATCATATGTATCCACAATTATTGCAAACATATAACCTTGTGGGCTCTCTTTGCTCGGCACGCATCAAGCAAGGTGCCTCTGTCCACTACTGTCGGTCTTGGCACAGGTTATTATCCCCAATCTTAGACGATGTGGGTGATAACTTAAGTAAAAGTATCAAAATTATGTGAAAAACCCTCAAAAATGTGTGTTAACCATATGTGTGTTGACCATTATCATGTTAACCTTAAGCACTGTGTACATTTTACTTGTCAACTTTTTAACCCTGTCAACCATTTGACCATGTCAGCCTAATGCATGTCAACCATATGGGGTCAAACTGTTGACTGTCTATCTATACATCGGATCCCAACTTCATGTGTGTTTGTTTTAAGCAAAACCTAACCGCTCATCTATAAATGTAACCCATAAAAACCAATCAATTTTAACCAATCACAACACACCTACATTTCCTAAAAGTCCCAATATAAGACTGGTGATTGTAGCCCCGGAAACATATATACTGTATGTAAAAGGCAGATTTTATAGGAACAGCTTAAAACTAATAACTATTGCGTTTTTGTCTAAAGGCAATCTCCTTTTTTATACCAAACAGGGCTGTTTCTAGCCAATTTGGCTCCCAGTGTGAACAAAAAAAATGCACCCATCCCCCCATACTTACAGGGGGAAAAAAGCCCCATAAAAGGGGTGTGGTCTAGCAGAAAAAAGTATGGTCTTCCTGAAATGGGCATGGTCTTGCAGGAAAATACTACCTTACACCATATTATTCCCCAAACAGTAATGAGCCTAGCACCATATCATGCCCCACACAGTAATGCCCCTTGCACCTTATTATGCCCCACGCAGTAATGCCACTTGCACCATATTAAGACCCACATAGTAATGCCCATATCACCTTATTATGTTCCATAAAGTAATATCCTAGCACCATGCCTCATTTATTTAAAACTAACACTGTACCTGCTCGTTGTCAAGCGGTTGTTTCATGCTGCTGGTCTGCTTGCCTGCTTCCTCCATTGCTGCTGCCAATGCTGCCGCTGCATCCCCAGCACTGCTGTGCCATTTTCTTAAATGTCCCTCCCAAAATGGCCGCTGCTTCCTCTACGATCCTCAAATACTGTCTTCTCTCAGGCAGCAGACATTTTGGGAAGGACGTTTTCACAGCATTCTATGTGGCCAGCCAGGTTGCATAGAATACTGCAGCAGGGTGCACACGATAGCAGCAGGCCAGCACCATGTGCGATTGCACGGGTGGTCCAGCACTAGGAACAGCACTGATACCAAACATATCATTTCACTAAGGTGTACCCAGTATTTTCAAATGGAACATGAAGCAGAAAATATTTTTAACCATAGAGGACGGCGGATGCACATTTACAGAAAACGAAAGAACAGTAAGAGCAAAGAAGATACTGTATGCGTATATAAATGTCAAGTTGTCAGAAATGTATTTAGTGTGACATTATTTAGAAAACAAAGCAACACCACAATAATCCAATTGTGTTATAAATATTTTTATTTATGAAGTTATTCAGCTTTTGAAGTCATAGGTGCTCATGAAATATGTAATAGGAAATATAATTTGTTGTTAAATTGGCAAGCATTCATCATACTAAGGGGGAGATGTACTAAGCAGTGAAAAAAGTGCACAAGTAAGCCAGTGGAGAAGCTGCTCATTGCCAGAGCCGTCCCTAACCAATATGATGCCCTAGGCAAGATTTTGGCTGGTGCACCCTAGCACCGCCGCTAGTTCTGCAGGAGATGCCTGGCATGAGTCAGCTGGCAGCTCTGCTAACGTCGGGCGCCTTTTGTTTATGAAAATGCATCTTATTTGCAGTACTATGTGGCTAGGATGCACAAGCAGCTTCTGCTGATTAAAATGATATGCAGCATGCCTGTATACTGTGTGCGACTGCGGCTGTATATGCATACAAAATGCTACATTAACATGATTTCCAGGAATACACTGCAACGTAGCATTTCGTATGCAGATACAGCTGTAGTCACACACAGAATATAGGCATGCCGCATATCGTTTTAATCAGCAGAAGCTGCTGGTGCCCCTAAGCATACCAAGTGCCCTAGGCACTTGCCTAGTTTGCCTATGCGTAAGGCAGGCTCTGCCCATGGCAAGCATTCAGCATTGATGTAACATTTATAATTTGCATACTATAAAAGTATACAGAGCAGCTGATTGGTTGCCATGGGCAACTTCTCCACTTTTATCACTGCTTAGTACATGTCCCCCTAAAAGTAGTCTTTAAGCATTGCTATTTCATTCTGGTGTGATGTTTATAGCTTTTGTGTCATTGAATGTTATATAAATACTTGTCTAGCGAGGGACCACAAACATATTATAGGGCCTAGGTCGAGAACCATTGGTTTTTGGTTCTGGTGTTATGTTTATGTTATTGTTTTCCACTGTGGTCTTCAGCATAAACTTTTGCAGTATAGTGGTGAGGAAGAGGAAGAGTTCCATCCGAGCCAGACCCTCCCCCAAACACATGCGTTTCCCTGGGGAGACAGAATTAAATATAAGTTGTATAGATGGTGCATACCTTAAATTATTTAAAAGTAGACTTTTAGGATTTTTTTAATTTAAACTTAGTAAAGTTACACATAACGAGCGAGTACCATGTGACTCAATAGCGCAGAGTGTCTTTTTTGCATTTTTCCTGTGAAAATTAGACTGCAATAGGATGCACAAACAGCTTCTGCTGATTAAAATGATATGCAGCATGCCTATATTCTGTATGTGACTGCGACTGTATTTGCATACAAAATGCTATTTTACAGTGTTTTCCTGATTATGGTATTTCAGATGCAGATACAGCCTCAATTACACACAGAATATAGGCATGCTGCATATCATTTTAATCAGCAGAAGCTGTTTGTGCATCTTATTGCATTACATTTAGACACACTTTCACTGAAGAAAGTCGCAAAAAAAGACTCATCTGAGTGCCGCAGCTGTGTGATTGTATGCAAGTAACAGTGCTCATGTAGCACTGTGATTCTGAGGGCACCAGAATTTTCTCATACTTCATGAAGGGTGAGTGCCGGCATGTGGCAAAAAAAAAATAAAAAAAAAAATATATATATATATACAGTATATATATATATATATATAAAAATATATATATATATAAATACCCACGGATGGCACTCAGTGGACCTGTAATATAACTGCACGGACACAGTCCTTTATCAACGTTTTGGGTTTATTTCAACCCGTCATCAGGATACACATATAAATACATATAAGCACATATCCATCCCACAACACCAAGGTTATGGTGTAGATAGAACCAGCACACTGCACAATATTTCAAAAAGCTTTTACTCCATGTGCCAAACGTAGACAAAATGCAAGGCTCAGCAGATACTCATTGTTAAGATGTAGATACAGAACACTGGTGACCTCCCAAACAGCCATTTTCGGTGCTTATCCTTCATCAGGGGAATGACCAACTAAAGTGCCATAGTGCCTCATGTGAAAGTGTCTGCGTGCAGTGCAAATATTGTATCACCTGTGAGCACTATTTATGCCCACATGATCATACTCACCAACAACACCTGTGATCCGCAATGCCCCCCCAGGGGGTCGGCCCCGATATGCAGCACCCTCCGGGAAACCTGCCGGTGGAACACACGCCGCGTACCACGAGACCGGAACTACCGGCCTGTGTCACCAAAGCGGAAGTAGCCGTACATGGAGCGCAGCCAGTAAACACAGCCACCGGTGAACACACTACAGACTCAGGCTTGCAACGGGCGTAATAACTACAACACAGTAAATGCACATGTAGATATAAACATACCAGTACCTACCAAGTGTGCAGGGACCCTGTTACAACCAATAATTAATATTAATACATTAGGCAGCATTTAAGTGGCACTAATCACTACGTTACACTTCAATACTTATTGTCAAAAGGATCCCTGCTCACTGCTATCACAGGAAAAACAAAAAATGAATTCACAAATGGTGCACATTACATAAATAGGAGAAAGACTTAATAACATTGATAGCCACAATATAAAGCCAGGGTGCTTTATATAGATTAATAGTCAACTAATAATGATGGGGTCCATCAATTAACCACCTCCACCAGCCTATATGAACGAAATGAATGAACATTCCTCATTAAGACCAAGAGGAGCCATCGCTTCCAACTGATAAATCCACTGGCATTCTTGCTGCAGCAGAAGCTTGTGCCTATCTCCTCCCCCTCTCAAAGGTGGTACATGGTCAATGGGCATAAATGTAAACTCACTCAACTTTTGTCCAAGAGTGACAAAATGTCTCGCAACTGGAGGAGTGCTCCCATCAATCTTCTGATAGGACATTTTTTATAGATGATCTATGCATGGCGATCCTCTCTTTGAGCATCCGTATTGTTTTCCCTATATAGACATTTCTGCAGGGACAAACAATCATATATGTCACATATTTGGTATTGCATGTCATCAGATAGCATAGCGGATACCGAGTCCCCTTAGTAGGGTGACAACAGCTTTTTCCTGTCAACATGAAATTGCAATTGACACAGCCGAGGCATTTGAAAGCACCTTTTTGGAGTTGCAACCAGCTGGTTCCCCTGCCCACTAGAGGGCTAATATCAGAAAAAGTCACATTCTCTTTCAGATTACGGCTGCGTCGATAGCAAAACAGTGGCAGCTTATCACAATAGTGTTTCATCACTGGGTCCAACTGAAGTATGTGCCAGTGCCTAAGAATTAATTGGTGAGCATTGCCGGATGAGATGGAATACGTACTGGCAAAGACCAAGCGGTCAGACTCCGACTTCACTCAAGGTCTCAATACAGTAGCTCATCTCGAGGGAGCTGTAAACATCTGTCAATGGTTTGTCTGGCTTCATTCATGTCGTAACCTCTAATTATGATGTTGTCACCCATCTGTGTAAGGGCATCAGGTAACTTAACATGATCTGAGGTAATTCTTGTCACACGGACAAGATGAGAATAAGGTAGTCCCTTTTTCAACGCTACTGGATGGAAGCTTGATGCAAGCAAGAGAGATTTTTGTCAGTGGACTTCCTGTAGATCCCTGTTGATAATCTTCCATCTTGCACTCATCCAGAAACATCCAGAAAATTAATTTCAACAGCATTGTGGGTACTGGTGAATCTGATGGCCCCGGGTATCATACTATGTTTGTCAATAAAATCAATTAACAATTTTTCGCCCCCAGTCCACAGTATGAAGAGGTCATCGATGAAACATACATAAAATGTAATGTATTCCGAAGATGTCACCAGTTTATACCCCAATATTGGGCATACTGAACGGATTTCTACTGTTAAGAACGTTGTCAGCCACAGTCCACAGTATCGACAAAAGAAACTGGTTGGAAAAACCGTCCTGTGCACAAAAAGCTGCCAGAAAACGTAGTACTTCTAGAGGTATCCTTTTTATCCTCCACCAAATACACCAAAAACCAAAGAAATAAAGTAAACACTTAGCCAGCGCTTCTCCAGTACTCCATTGAGTAATTCAATCTCATTAACCGTTCCATTTTGGGAGATAGGATATGCAAAAGAAAAATGGAAGGTATATAGTGCACACAGTTTTAATATACACATATAATATTGATGCCTTACATCTCTCTTATCATGTATTTTACCCCACTACAGTATGTTGTCATTTAGTAGAGAATTCCGAGATCTCCATAGCAACAGTGATGACGCGCCACCGGAAGTGACGTGACGCACCGCTCAGGACGAAAAATACAAGTCCCCTGTATTATAACGTCTTGTCGGACAATTGGACAGAAGATCAGGATATTATAGTAAACAACATATTGGCAAAGGGATAACCGGACTGCGTCTGGGATCCCTATGTGGCCATAATACCCTGCTATGCCGGAAATGACATAGCAGGAAGTCACGTGCACAGCAGGGAACCTTGGGACATGTAGTTTCTTGATGTTAAGTGGTTCAGCTGTGCACGGTGAAAGAGGATTGGACAAACATCATTTAAATAGAGGAAGGATCAGACATGAGGCATACTCACACCTTGATAAAGACCCCAGTTAGGGGAAGAAACGCGTTGGTGGAGGAGGCGTCCTGGTCTGCGAAACACAGGAATATTACTGGAAGCTCTGACGATCCTACAGCAGGGATACCTGGGACTATCTGTTTTGAGCGTGATTTGAACTGTCTAACCCACAGTTCCAATACATCTGGTAATTATCCACTGTTAAACATTGACAGGAAAGCCTCCTTGTGAAAGGAACTCGATTATACCATGCACTGCACTTTAATGTTCATTCTAGAACATTTTTATGATTTGTCTGTTATATGTGTATATTAAAACTGTGTTGCACTATATACCTTCCATTTTTCTTTTGCATATCCTATCTCCCAAAATGGAACGGTTAATGAGATTGAATTACTCATTGGAGTACTGGAGAAGCGCTGGCTAAGTGTTCACTTTATTTCTTTGGTTTACAGTCCACAGTATGTGGGTCCTCCTTTGGAATTTCTTCTTTTGTTGATGGAGGTGGTCCTCCATAAAAACTATTTTTCTGTACCAGCCAATCAGCTACTAACTGTCATTTTTCAAACACAGCCTGTGGCATGTTCTGTTAGGAGCCGATTGGCTGGTACTTTTTTCTCCAGCGACTTTATCTCCATCCAAGGCTTAGTAAATAGACCCCTAAGTCTTTCTCCTATTTATGTAATGTGCACCATTTGTGAATATTTTTTTAGTTTTTGCAGTGCTAGCAATGAGCAGGGATCCTGTTGACAATAAGTATTGAAGTGTAACGTAGTGATTAGTAGCACTTAAATGCAGCCTAATGTATTAATATTAATTACTGATTGTAACTGGTTCTCTGCACACTTGATAGGTACTGGTATGTTTATATCTACTTGTGCATTTACTGTGTTGTGGTTATTATGGCCGTTGCAAGCCTGAGTCTGTAGTGTGTTCTCCGGTGGCCGTGTTTACAGGCTGCGCTCCATGTACGGCTACTTCTGCTTTGGTGACACGCAGTTTGCATTCCACGGGGCGGAACGTCCGGTCTTGTGGTGCGCGGCATGTGTTCCACCGGCGGAGGTTTCCCGGAGGGGGCTGCATGTCGGGACCGACCCCCTGGGGGGGCATTGCGCATCACAGGTGTTGCTGGTGAATATGATCATGTGGGCATAAATAGTGCTCACAGGTGATACAATATTTGCACTGCACGCAGACACTTTCACATGAGGCACTATGGCACCTTAGTTGGTCATTTCCCTGATGAAGGATAAGCACCGAAAATGGCTGTTTGGGAGGTCACCAGTGTTCTGTATCTGCATCTTAACGATGGGTATATGCTAAGCCTTGCATTTTGTCTATGTTTGGCACATGGAGTAAAAAGGTTTTTTAAATATTGTGCAGTGTGCTGGTTCTATCTACACCATAACTTTGGTGTTGTGGGATGGATATGTGCTTGTATATCATAATTTCTTAACCGGACACCTGCATTACATCCGAGGGTGTCAGTGCAGCTTCCCGGTACATTGTTCTGTGATTATATAGGACTTCTTGATGAAGTCCTATGCCACAGGACGAAACGCGTCGGGACCGGGACTTATGACTCACCCGTGACTTCTCTGAATGGACAGATAAGCTGTATTAATTTTTATATCTTGTACGTATGTTACCTGCATTTGCTTCGGGACATTTTTAATATCCACCAATAGGATCGGGCTGTTGCTCACCTGGTGATTCCGTTTGTGGACAGATAAGCTGTATATACAATTTTATTCTTGTACGTGTGCTACCTACATTTACTTCAGGATTTGTTATATTAAATTGTTTGTTTTTATAAATTCGTCCAGCCTTTGTGTACTGGAAATAGTACCTATCATCCAGCTTATTTATCCATATTGGGACTAGCAAGGTCCCTAAAGTGTTGAACACTGTATATAATCAAACAGTATACACTATGTTGGTTTTTATTTCTGTTTTACATGTCCTAAAAGTGTCATCAGACTGAAGCTGTTCCCAAGGAAGCTAAGTCAATCCTTCTTAACTTACACCTTGCACTTTTCACATGGTGAACTGGCTATATAGAAATCCTATAAATCCAGAATCCTGTTAAACACCAGTAGGCGCTCTATTGCACTTCATTTTTTTACATATATATATATATATATATATATATATAAGGAAGGTGAAAACAGCGCCCGCCGCCTACTAGTGCAGTATATTAAGATCCTTCAAATGAAAACCTCCACCAGTTCAATAACACCCTTAGAAAAATGCAAGTACCATCATGAGTGGAATTAACCACTTCGTTAAATCGCACGCTCTCCAAATGGGAATTCCCGAACTGGATAGATCTCTCCCTTCAGCTCCAGAACCTCATGGTACTTCTAATGCTCAATGATCACCAATGAGATCATTGAGCATTAGAAGTACCATGAGGTTCTGGACCGACTGAACACCGGTCACCTGGATTACGGCTGCCATCCTGTCAGAGGGAGTGTGGATTGGAGACATAAAAATTGGACATTACCACTGTCTCTGGACTAAGACTCTCTTTATTTTCACACATTTGGTGTAGTGCTAAGTATCACCTTTTCACCGATATATATAGATAGATAGATAGATAGATAGATAGATAGATAGATAGATAGATAGATAGATAGATGAATAAAGGTGCGGCACTCAGAGCTCAGGATGATGAAAAAACAATAACTAGCATATCTGCAATATTTCAATCTTATTCAGATGGAAGCCTGATGAAAATCTGAATAAGATTGAAACGTTGCAGATATGCTAGTTGTTGTTTTTTCTTCATCCTGAGCTCTGAGTGCCGCACCTTTATTCATCTACATTGTACTTCGTTACTGTGAGGGCACCGCGTCAATTTTATTTCAATAGAGGAGTGCCGGACTTACTTTGTTGTATATATATATATATATAACCGGCACTCCAATCAATCCATTATATGCCAGGGTGCACTTCCTAAAAGAGCCTTAGATGACCTTTCAATATAGCAATACCAGGATGGAACTCCATGGACTTTAAGCAGTAGGAAGGTCTCCAAGTACCTTTGGTCCCATGCCTTCTTCTTAAAGTTCATGGAGTGCCATCCCTGTATTGATATATATAAATACTGCATATGGGGTCTGGCGAAGATATTCTATTTTATGTGTATAGTATACATACATATATGCACATACATACATATATTTGTATGCTCCTTATTGTGTTTCATCCCCCATCTGTGAGTTCACTACTGACCCCCTCCTCCTCCTCCATATGTACTGTATTGTGCCCCAGTGCCTGTGCTTTCCCTATTATGCTGTTTACAAGTTTAAACCACCCATCAGGCTGTAAGGTCTGTGGTCTGGCAAAAACCACCATGGGTTACTTACCTAATAGTTGTTTCTTTGTTTTGCCTCATTATTGGCATGGCTCCTCTTACAAGTGGCAGCAGCACTACAGCAACGCTGCTGGGTGCAGTCATGTAGTCAGGTGCGGCCTGCTGCTGGAGAGCCAGGATCCGGGGCCTTCAGGAGGTGCATCAGGGCTATGAGGAGCGGCTGTGGGGCTGCCCCTTGGGAACTATAGTTACATCCACCTCCTGTGTGCATTCACATGACTTATTACACGTTGTCAGCACGGAGGAAGCGCTGAGGCACTATGTGGTACAGCCTGATAGCGGTGGCTGCACCTGATTAGACCCGCAGCAGCAGCCAGCGCAGTATTAAAGGAGGAGGCCCAATACAGAGACATCCTTCTGTTTTTCATCCAAATTTGTATTCACATAATATTCTAACACTTTTACTAGGTAGCTACTATAACTGAAATAGTACAAATTACAGCATGTTTGTACCTGCAGAAAATGGCATGAATGCATCATGCTTCTTAAAGCCACCATTCTCATCAAGAAAGTGTCCAGGATCAAACTTATCTGGGTTCTTGAACTGCTTGGGGTCTTTAAGGACGGAGGTCAGGACTGGAAACACCATGGTTCCCTGAAATAATTTTAATAATAATAATAATAATAATAATAATAATTTTATTAATATGGTGATTTTCACAACTAAGACTCACTATGAACATAATACAGAGGTTTAAACTTTAAAAAAAATACAAAAACCATAAACTTAGGTTAATATAGAGGTTTAGATTTGCATGAAATACAGAAACCATGAAGATACTAGAAAAATATGTCAGTTGAAAGTAGTATTTGTCCTACACATATATATATATATATATATATATATGTGTGTGGATCAAGTGCCGGCACTCCATCCTAATACAGACAATGCCCAGGTGCCTCCAAATAGGTCCAAGAACCTGATAAACAACTTGATGCGGTAGTGGCACTCATGGGGCTTAATAGTCAGAAATAATGACTCAGGACACGGCGGTCACAGGTGCTAAATCAACGGTTTCGGTAATTTAATATCATCTTCAGGATCCTCCATGAGTGCCACTACCACATCGAGTTGTGTATATATATATATATATATATATATATGACAAGAATTACTCTCCCACTGCGCTAATTCAAATAAAACACTAAAATTAATTAATTATATGGCTGCCTGTATCCTCTAAGTTCCCTGTTAGGAGGAACTAAATGTGTGAAAATATGAAACGAAATAGAGGAGATGGCGCCAAGGGAGTTATATCAACGCCCTACCTAAAAACGGACCCTTACAGTACTCTCCGGATAAATTACGTCAGATAACAAATACTAACATAAAAATTTATTAAAACAACATATAAACCCGACACAAATGTTCATAAGTATACAGAGTTGATACATTTACATTTGTTGCACAATTTGAACAATCAGTTTGTAGTGATGAGGAAAAAGCGTAGATATATCACTACGATTTCCTCCTTCTCCTTATTGTAGATTCGGAGGTAACATCAGATAATAGATAGATAAATAACCCAACGTGTTTCGTCTTGTTCCAAGACTTCATCAGGGGTAAAATCTCTTCATTTCAGAACATATTGTCAGCACATAAAAGGTCATTCAAAGATGTATGAACAACGTTTCAATATTTCAATGGGACTTGATTGATACAGCGAGGACCATACCTCATATATCATCAGCTTGAGTCTGACATTCAGATATTCGAATATGGGGAAGATTCATATGTGTATAGAATCAAACTGGTTCGCAAGCATAAGGAACCTCGTCGGTCAGCAGCTTGAACCTGACACTCAGAGACTCAGGAGTGAAGGCAATTCAAATGGGTATAATGTCTAACCAATTTAGAACACGTGGTAGACCCTCCAGTGGTGCAGTGCTGACAGCCAAGTCTCTGTATAATGATCTCATTATACAGAGACTTGGCTGTCAGCACTGCACCACTGGAGGGTCTACCACGTGTTCTAAATTGGTTAGACATTATACCCATTTGAATTGCCTTCACTCCTGAGTCTCTGAGTGTCAGGTTCAAGCTGCTGACCGACGAGGTTCCTTATGCTTGCGAACCAGTTTGATTCTATACACATATGAATCTTCCCCATATTCGAATATCTGAATGTCAGACTCAAGCTGATGATATATGAGGTATGGTCCTCGCTGTATCAATCAAGTCCCATTGAAATATTGAAACGTTGTTCATACATCTTTGAATGACCTTTTATGTGCTGACAATATGTTCTGAAATGAAGAGATTTTACCCCTGATGAAGTCTTGGAACAAGACGAAACGCGTTGGTTTATTTATCTATCTATTATCTGATGTTACCTCCGAATCTACAATAAGGAGAAGGAGGAAATCGTAGTGATATATCTACGCTTTTTCCTCATCACTACAAACTGATTGTTCAAATTGTGCGACAAATGTAAATGTATCAACTCTGTATACTTATGAACATTTGTGTCGGGTTTATATGTTGTTTTAATAAATTTTTATGTTAGTATTTGTTATCTGACGTAATTTATCCGGAGAGTACTGTAAGGGTCCGTTTTTAGGTAGGGCGTTGATATAACTCCCTTGGCGCCATCTCCTCTATTTCGTTTCATATATATATATATATATATATATATATATATGAGTAGAGAGCCTAGGCGAATTGGCACTCCCTAAACGTTACCATGCCGGCACCGATGCCTTCTCCAAGTGGAACTATTGCATAGATGGGAAGAAGGAGCGGCACTCGGCGACTTGAAAAGAAGAAAGTGTATTGAAACAACACAATAAGGAGTCCTTATTGTGTTGTTTCAATACACTTTCTTTTCAATTCGCCGAGTGCCGCTCCTTCTTCCCATCTATAAATATTTATGTATATATTAATATACTGTATATAGTGTTTTTTTGTTCCAATCCAATTTCTTGCAGTGTTCTATAAATGTGGGTATATATATATATATATATATATATACTGTGTATATATATATATATATATATATTATACACCCACACTTATAGAACACTGCAAGACATTGGATTTGGACACAAATCCTCTTTATACCACATTCAAGCGCTCAACCTGAGAGCTAGTCGCCATTCAGTCACTATATCCCTCATTATATTACACATTTAAATATACTGCCACACCCAGGACTCAAACCCACAACCTGCTGCATTCCAGCCAAACACCCTACCCACTAAGCCACTTGATCCCACATAAAAACTATGAGATTTATAACTATATGAAGCTACCTGCTGCCAGCACCATAATTGAGCAGATCCATGCAGTGTGTAGCCACACGTCCAAACCCTTGCAGCCACACACTACATAGATCTGCCCTGCAGCAACACTGATCACCCCTTCACAAAGTACAAGGTAAGCTTAAAATAGTTAAAACTCTTTAGCTTGGAATTATCTAGCTTTCTATACAAGGGCAGATAGCTCAATGAATAGAGTGTCCGACTGCAATGTCATAGGGAAAGGGTTCAAATCCCGGGCACATTAGCATCCCAAAATGCAATAAATGACAGTGTGACTGAACAAAAAAGAGCTATTAAGTCAAGTCCATGAATGCTGTATAGGTATTAGTGACAAAAGGGGTGGGGGTAGGAGACAGGGGTGGTCAGCAGTTGCTGGGCTTCAAAAAGGAAGGAAGCTGCAAGTGAAAGTATTTAGATAATTCTGACAAGTGCTGGCAACAGCACCCCCTACCCTGCAGCGCTATGTGTGGAGCACACTCCGCACACACCTAGTTACGGCCCTGTTTAAAATCAATTAAATGTACAGATTCAAAGGACTTTTGGAGGAATTTTCATCAAAAATTTTCTCCAAGCCCTTCAAATCACCTTTTTTTTTAGTAAGCAATTCACGTTTCCCATACCTGTAATGGGAAATGTAATTTCTTGAAAATTACTAATTTTAAATTATAAAAAAATAAAATAAAAAAATACCAGTGGGAGCCTTGCAATAATACAGGCATCTTAAGATGGCATTATGCTGGCTTTCAACCATTCTCTCTACTGCTGATTTGTCCTTTTTGCATGTTGACAGGCAGGACAGAGCCCAGAGTCCTCTTCTACAATAAGCCTGTGTGTATAAAAAAAGACTTCAAGCTGATCACAGAGAAAGAAAAAATGTGTAGAATAAACAATAAAGAGACATAAGCTTACCTGCACCCAGAAACTGGTGATTAGTAAGCTTCTTCTGTGACCCGGTCAACTGATCAGAAGGAGCTCCCCAATCACCAATACCTGGGTGCAGGTAAGCTTATTTCTATTTTTTTTTTTAATCTACACCTATTTTCTTACCTTTGTGAATGCAGCTAGTCTTCTATCACTGGCTGTAATCTTTATCTGCTCACTTTGCATTGCCTTATGGGGCATGTGCAGCGTTTGTCTCCAAAAGGCTTTCTTTTTTGCTAAAGCCTGATGGGGACAAACTGCAGGGACAGAGCTTTCTTGCAAGCTCTGTCCCAGCATGCAAATTTGTAATGTGAATAAAGGTGAAATCATCACATTGCAACCACATCTGAATTGCTGATTGTGATAAATATGCCCCTACTGTAGGTGAGATCTTGCAAAATCATCAGAGCAATGCTTTGTTCATTATACACAGTAGAGTTCCAGAAGAGTCAGCCATGTTGTGCGCACTACTTTGGTTGCATTGTGCGAAAATTAATACTTAGAATAAGATATACAATGATAAAATGAACAGTGACTGCATAAATAGTGTAAAGAGTTGTCCATCATGCCATTGAAAGTACCAGGAGAGTCATACATCAAGGGTACACTACATATGATGCAATGGGAAGGATGAGTAATTCATAGAAGTATAACATGCAGTGTGAAACTATAGAACAAAGAAAAGGAAAAGTAGATTGAAGTGGGAGGAGATACTGGGTAATTGGAATTGAAAATAAATGGAAAAGGGGAGGTATGGTAGAGTACAGAATCCATGATGCAGAAGTAAGGAGAGACCAGCAAAACAATTAGTATATTGCACATAGTGGGACAAGGTAAAGTGGATTAATAAAAGAGATGATGCCATTTAATTATACAAGCGTTTATTCACATTGTCTCTAGCAAAACTACCTTTGGAATAGGATATCCCCTGAAGGTTGTGTCTTTGCTGGCTGCACGCAAGACTCCTGCAGGAACAATATCAGCAAATCTCTGGATCTCATGTATAGCAGCATCTGTGTACGGCATCTTACTCCTGTCCTCCACTGATGGGCAGCGATCTCTGCCTATTACATTGTCTATTTCCTTGTGGATCTTCTCTGAAATAAACATTCACATTTATGGAACATTGATAATATTTTCATTTCTGTTTATTCTTTGTAATTTTTTTTTTTTTACTGCATCAGGAACAAAACAATAACATAATAATTAAATTGCAAATATTCCAAACGTATACTGTGAGTAGGTTATAGAGAGCCACAATTACCCTTTGGTCTTCAATTAAGTTGTCAAACAAAATAACGGGTAAATGATCTGATTGACCATGAACGTGGATTGATTATTGGCACTCGTACACAGCATCTGGTCAAGCATTAGCAAAATGGCTGCACATGGGTGACTGTTTTTACAGTGTACAACAAAGTGGACCGGCAGACAAAAAAACTGGGACTAAATGTAAGATCTGTGATAGTAGCCGGCTACTGGATGCTCAAGCAGAACGGATAATGGGTGATTTGTTCAGTTCCAAATACGAACAACCAGTGGCGAATTTCCCATTAGGCACGAGAGGCACATGTCTAGGGGCAGCACTTGTTTGGGGGCGGCACTTAGATGATTGTGTTGGTACTGTCAGACAAAATAGAACCAGTAACTGCAAAATATTTACATTGTACTGTACCATATGGGGGGAATTCAATTGTTTGAAAAGTCGGTTGAGTGTCTGTTTTTTCCTGTCTGTTAGGAAAAAACAGACACTCAACTGACTATTCAAACAATTGAATATCTCCCCATATGCCATCTTGAATGGAGTGTAAGCGGGTAGTACATACACATACTGCCCCTGTAAGCTGTTCTACTTAGTAAATAGTGTGTACACATAATTCAAAATAAAAAAATATCATAGTTAGTGTCTTTTTCTTTTATTATTCTATTAAATTGGCTCTCATCAAATGAGGTTTATAACCGATCAATTTAAATATAAAATTAGGCAGACGAGGGCAGCCATTACTGTTTTGCCTAGGGGCGCCCTCACCTCTAAATCCACCCCTGCAAACTACAGTGCATCAAATTACAGATAATCAGAAACAAGGACCAGTTCAGATGTACTATCAATGAACAGTTTGCCACACATTACATTGCATGGGAAACAGAAGCAGAAAGTCTGTCTGATCATTATTGTTATCTGTTGCAAAGCGGGTGAAACACCTCCAGTTTGCTCAGGGACAAAATAATTGTATAGTAAATTATAGAAAAGAATCATGTGGTCTGACAAATTGTTTTTTTTCATTTACACCATGCAGATGGTAGGATGAGGATATGGAGATAGCCTGGATCCTTCTAGCACTGTCACAACTCTTCAGGCTGGCTAAGGCAGCATTATGGAGATGCATTTCATTTGTGCTAATATTACCCTTAAATATACAGACAGTTAGTAGACTCCATGACTGGAAGAAATCAAACTGTATCAAGGGCAAAAGGAGAAACAAAAAAGTACTAGCCAGATGTGATGGTCATGATAAATTGACCATGCAGTACACAACATTATCTGACTTCTTATGATTATCTACGCTGCAGTACAAAGTTATCTTTCAGATGTTCGACGGCCGTGCGGGATGCCAGCCAAACTCAGACTTTTTTTTAAAGGACAATCACTTACAAGGAAAGGTTTTGATTGCCCCTTTAAAAAAATGTCCGAGTTTGGCTGGCATCCCACACGGCCGCCAAACTTGCCCAGCATTACATTCCGCCTAAAAACCAGTATCCAATTAGCTGTTGTAATTTACAGCAACTAATGGATCGGCCGAGGGCTATCCAATTAGCCCCAATAAGTAGCATTTATCGGGGATTGTGCTTTGATTGCCTCGGGCACACAAAGCAATATCCGCAATAAGCAGTAGCTGGAGACCCATTATTTTAACGGTAATGTATGGGTCCTGGGAACTTATTCCGGATCCCTTGTGTTATCATCCAAAAATGGGTCATTTACTGCACAATAAAAATGGGCTATAACTGGATAGCCCGATAATACTACTGCACAATAAAAATGGGCTATAATTGGATAGCCCGATAATACTACTGCACAATAAAAATGTGCTATAATTGGATAGCCCGATAATACTACTGGGGTATTTTAGTCCATTTTTGTTGTGCAGTAAATTATTCCATGCAATTGTATACCAGCCACAATCTCGATCATAGTTGTCACTTTGTGTTCTTTTTACTTACCACTATTAGCAAATGAACAGTTTTGCTTTAACTGTTATTAATATATTGGTAATTTGTTTAATTTGCATATTTTACATCTGGTGATTACAGGGATTTTGACATTTCTGTAATTATACATAATACTAAATACATAACAATGTATTAAATGTTTTCAGGCTCTGCTTCTCTGCTCAACCCAAGAGACTGACAAAGTCAAAGGTTATGAGGCCCTGAAGAATAAGAGCCAGTACTGGAATATTTTATTCAGTATTAAGTTTATAGTAGAGTATTACCCACATTAATTGGTTGTTTCCCCATTTTTTGTCCATAACCAGTTAACATTTCTAGAGAATATCTATTTTCAGAAACATTAAGAAATGTTACCTTGTATCTCAGGGAATTTCAGCAGAATCAGGAATCCATATCTCAGTGTCAAACTTGTAGTTTCTGTTCCAGCAGAAAACAGGTCAATTACTGCCGACTGTAAGTTCACATCATGAAATTCTGTATTTGGGTTATTTTTTTCCTAGAAAACATTTGTATTATTTTGTTAGCAGTTAAACAAAGCATAAAGGGTTTTCATTCTTTGCACTAGCAGTTTATTACCACACTTTGGCCCTAATTCAAGGTTGATTGCAAAAGCAAAATCTTCATCTAATGGGCAAAACCATGTGCACTGCAGATGGGGCAGATATAACATGTGCATGGATGGGGTATGTTCTAACTGAAATCTATATTGCAGTGTAAAAATAAAGCAGCCAGTATTTACCCTGCGCAGAAACCCAAAACCCAAATCTAACTCTCTCTGCACATGTTATATCTGTGCCCCCCATTCCCCCTTCAGTGCACATGGTTTTGCCCATTAGAGGAAGATTTTGCTTTTGCAATCAACCTTGAATTAGGCCCTTTATTCATTTGCAAACAATTTCCCCAAATTCACCTCTTCCATCCTTATGAGGAAACAGTCTATGTAGTCTCGTGGGCAGTCCATATCCAGTGTGTTTTGATGAGTCCTCACCATGTCTTTTACAAAGTCCTTCAGCTTTTTTAAAGTTAGGAAAATTTTCTGATGAGGGCCTGGGACATATTTCATCAAGGTTGGGAAGAAATTAAGAAGCTGAAATAAAATGTAAAATTGAGAAAATAAAATTTTAAATTAATATTTGTCTGAAGTCCTATCTTGTTAAAGTCCATAACTAAGGTGTCCCAAAAGCTCACTCATTTGCTAATTATTCAATAATTATTTTTAACCTGAGATCATAGTTAATTAGTGCTCCCAGACACTTATCTTTGACAGAATTGGAAGAATGAGCTTATTTTCTGAAATGATTAGATTATTTAATTGTTATTTTTATCATAGCGATACTTATAATTTAAGGACCTTTTCAGGACCAGCATTTAGGACCTAATGTTGCATTAAAAAAAGGAAAAATATTGCCAAACTAGCATATATTTATGGCCATAAGATTTTTCAGATGCCCTTCTAGATGGGCATCCTGTTAGAAGGCCAACACCACAATGTTAACATTGATTAAACAGTCGACAGGCACGAGTTCAATATCCTCAAACTGTCAACAAGTTCACAATGTCGACATCAGAACTGGCGCTATGTGAAATGTTGCATTCTGAGTTAGGGTTAGGCTGCAATGAGAATTCAGGGTTAGGCTGCGGGAAGGGGCTGGTTATGGTTAGGAACTAGGGGGAGGAAGTAGGATTAGGGTTAGAAATAAGGAAGATCTATTGACTGGAATGCCACTCCTCAGATGTCTTTGCTTTAACAGATGCTCAGGTGATCACCGGGACCCAGATGAAGACGCTGGAGCTGCTGCAGCTGTTGGAACAACGCAAGACACAACTAGACCACCATGGAATGATTGTTGACAGTTCATCATGTCAACATACCATCCATGTAGATATGTCGACCATTAGAACCCAACCCCTCTAGATGCACCTATCCCATATAATTCCCATACAGGTTGTAAGCTTATGAGCAGGGTCCTCTTACCTCTTTGTCTGTCTGCTACTACCCAGTCTTGTTTTATTACTGTTCTATATCAGCTAATCAGTAACTAACTTTCATCTGCATGATACAAATTAGACAATAAAGGCAAGTGTCTGATTGGTTTCTTTAGTTTAGTGAAAATTTAGCACCTCATTTAATTTTTCATAAATAAACCCTTTCGGCTACTGCATTTTGACAAACTGGAATTTAAGATGAAGTTGCAGTGACCATAAGCCTGCCATATGTGATTTGACAGGTAGAAGTTACTTTACTTGAGGGTTTTACTCTTACAGTATGTTAAAAGTGAAAACATATTTATTATACTTTTTAAACATAGAAACATAGAATTTGACGGCAGATAAGAACCACTTGGCCCATCTAGTCTGCCCCTTTTTTTTATCCTTTAGGTAATCTCAACCCTTTTTGAACCTTAATTCTTTGTAAGGATATTCATATGCCTATCCATGCATGTTTAAATTGCTCTACAGTCTTAGCCTCTACCACCTCTGATGGGAGGCTATTCCACTTATCCACTACCCTTTCTGTGAAGTATTTTTTCCTTAAATTCCCCTGAACCTCCCCCCCTCCAGTCTCAGTGTATGTCCTCAAGTTCTAATACTTCTCTTCCTTTGAAGAATGTTTCCCTCCTGAACATTGTTAAGACCCTTGATATATTTGAAAGTTTCTATCATGTCCCCCCTTTCCCTTCTCTCCTCCAAATTATACACGTTAAGATCTTTTAGCATTTCCGGGTAAGTTTTGTGATGTAGGCCATCCACCATTTAAGTTGCCCTTCTTTGTACACTCTCTAATGTATTTATATCCTTCTGGAGATATGGTCTCCAGAACTGGACTCAGTATTCCAGATGGGGCCGCACCAATGACCTATACAGTGGCATTATCACTTCTTTTTTATTGTAAATTTTCGAGCATGGCCTTCTTACCTCTATTTCTGTCTAGATAGGAGGGGGGTAGACTGCACACTCTACCTTTAAACATAATGAGAGGTGCTACCATGCTGAGACTTGTAGTACCACACACAAAAAGGAAAATGCAGCTGCACACTCCAAACATTACTCCACACCAAAAATTATAATTGCAATAAACTCTGCAGTTTATCATAGAGTAACATTGCATTATTTTGGCCAAAAGTATGAGCCTACCCACCACATCCAGATGACCTCATCAGGAAGGCCCCTAACATTCCTAGGTTTCAAATGACCTCATATATTTATGTCTGTCATTACCCAGTCTTGTTTTATTATAGATTGTTCCCAATTGTTAAGTGCAATGGAATATGATGCTGCTAAATTGTTAATAAATAATATATAACTTACTCCCAACAAGCTCATAAGCACAATAAAAGTTTATTCTAACAATGTGTTTGATGGAGAGTAGGCTATATTATAATTAAAATGTCTCTTTTACACCAAACATAAAATCTTTCACCTCATGTATGGTTTAAAGTAGCAAAAATACATTTTAGAATTTGTCCACAAAATCATATACTGTAATGTAGAAAATATAAGCAGTAAAGAAGGCACTGCCATCTTCAGGTGGTGAATCTGCAATCATCCAACTAGAAATGCCTTTTAGCTCTAATTACTGGCATCATGTGAATTTGCACCCGCTCATGATATGGTGGTTCTGGTGGTTCTCCCTCTGTCACAACACAAAAACATTCCCTTACTGTACATTGTCTGGGTTTCAGCCTCTCCCTCCCCTGTTCCACTGCTCAAAGCATAAAGAAGCACAAGTGGCAGATCTGCATGTAGATGTAGGTAGGTGTGAATATTTTTTATGGGCATGCACATTACAAATTTAGACAAACTACAAAAATAACACTCAATATCATACCCCTAATATTTATATGTTTTATTCACTCATACTGTATTATTTCTTACTAAATTAAATATTTTTTTTAAAGTGATTAAAATTAATATCTGGTGCATTTTCTTATTTACACACTGGCAGTTATTAAGTTTGAGAAACAAAATGTAAATTCTATGGAAATAATATTTGGGGATTAGCTGGTAACGTGTCTTCAAGAAATGGATGCCAACATTTTTGTAAATTCCCAATCTCTCTTGACTAGCATAACGATGACACCCTTTTCGTTTCTTTTTTTTAAAACAATATCCCCCAAAGTTACACCTGTGTTTGCTCTCTTTGTACTAGAATTCAATGTATTTCTATTACTTTTAGATAATAGTGGAACCCCATAAGTCAGGTCAAGCAACTTCGGCTCCATTTTGGTAACTAATAGTTAACTTTATAATTCTCCAGGATATGTATTTAGATTGGCTACATATAATACATTTTGGAAGAAATGTATGAACTCAGTATAGAAGATAATAAAATTTCTACAGTTGGAGCATTTAGAAATAAGTGATTTCTTGTGTATATGTTTTGATGGATTGTAAATCTTCAGTGTTCATGTCCAGCACACAGAATGCTTCCAATAAGTTCACAAATGTTTCTTAATACTTACCTGACCCGAGGCAGAGTTTATTAGCTGGACAAGGTCTATAATGTATGACATGAGGTTCGTGAATTTCTTGTCCTCATAGTCAAATCTCTTGCCAAATACAACGGAGCAAATAACATTGGATACAGCCTGTCTCAGTTTATATTCTGGGTCAAATGGGGTGCCTGTTATTTTGTAAAGAAAACCAATTATTAATTTGAATATACACAGTAATTTCAACATTATAAGTAGCATAAAGAAATAAATGCTCAGAAAAATATCTTCCGCATAGCCTAGTAGTATATTCAGACAACCACCAACTATTAGCTAAGTCCAATCATTGACGGTTAATTTCTTAGTAGAGATGTGCGGCTGGCACTTTTCGTGTTTTGAGTTTTGGTTTTGGTTCTAATTCTACTTTCATGGTTTGGTTTTGACTTGATTTGCCAAAACCACCCTTTTGTGTTTTTGTTATGGATCTGGATTATTTAAAAAAAAAAACATAAACGGCTAAAATCACAGAATTTGGGGGTAATTTTGATTAGAGATGAGCGGGTTCGGTTCCTCGAGATCTGAACCCCCCGAACTTCACCTATTTTACACGGTTCCGAGGCAGCCTCGGATCTTCCCGCCTTGCTCGGTTAACCCGAGCGTGCCCGAACGTCATCATCCCGCTGTCGGATTCTCGCGAGATTCATATTCTATATAAGGAGCCACTCGTGCATTGGAGATGATAGCGAGAGGACGTGGCTGCGTTCTCTCAGTTTCTGTGTTCAGTGTGCTGCAAATATCTGTGCTCAGTGTACTGCAAATATTTACGTTCTCTGCCTGAAAAACGCTCCATATCTGTGCTGCATTGTAGTATATAGTAGGAGGACAGTGCAGAATTTTGCTGACCACCAGTATATATATAACAGTACGGTACAGTAGTCCATTGCTCTACCTCTGTGTCATCAAGTATACTATCCATCCATACCTGTGCTGCATTTTAGTTGTGCACAGTATATAGTAGGAGGACAGAGCAGAATTTTGCTGACCACCAGTATATATATATATAGCAGTATGGTACAGTGGTCCATTGCTCTACCTCTGTGTCGTCAAGTATACTATCCATCCATACCTGTGCTGCATTGTAGTTGTGCGCAGTATATAGTAGGAGGACAGTGCAGAATTTTGCTGACCACCAGTATATATATAGCAGTACGGTACAGTAGTCCATTGCTCTACCTCTGTGTCATCAAGTATACTATCCATCCATACCTGTGCTGCATTGTAGTTGTGCACAGTATATAGTAGGAGGACAGTGCAGAATTTTGCTGACCATCAGTATATATATATAGCAGTACGGTACAGTAGTCCATTGCTGTACCTCTGTGTCGTCAAGTATACTATCCATCCATACCTGTGCTGCATTGTAGTTGTGCGCAGTATATAGTAGGAGGACAGTGCAGAATTTTGCTGACCACCAGTATATATATAGCAGTACAGTACAGTAGTCCATTGCTCTACCTCTGTGTTGTCAAGTATACTATCCATCCGTACCTGTGCTGCAGTTTAGTTGTGCACAGTATATAGTAGGAGGACAGTGCAGAATTTTGCTGACCACCAGTATATATATAGCAGTACGGTACAGTAGTCCATTGCTCTACCTCTGTGTCATCAAGTATACTATCCATCCATACCTGTGCTGCATTGTAGTTGTGCGCAGTATATAGTAGGAGGACAGTGCAGAATTTTGCTGACCACCAGTATATATGGGTTCACTACGGCTGGCCGGCGGTCGGGCTCCCGGCGCCCAGCATACCGGCGCCGGGAGCCCGACCGCCGGCTGACCGACAGTGTGGCGAGCGCAAATGAGCCCCTTGCGGGCTCGCTGCGCTCGCCACGCTACGGGCACGGTGGCGCGCTACGCGCGCCACACTATTTTATTCTCCCTCTATGGGGGTCGTGGACCCCCACGAGGGAAAATAAGTGTCGGTATGCCGGCGGTCGCGCTCCCGGCGCCGGTATACTGAGCGCCGGGAGCCCGACCGCCGGTATACAGAAGACCACCCATATATATAGCAGTACGGTACAGTAGTCCATTGCTCTACCTCTGTGTCATCAAGTATACTATCCATCCATACCTGTACAGTATTTTAGTTGTGCGCAGTATATAGTAGGAGGACAGTGCAGAATTTTGCTGACCACCAGTATATATATAGCAGTACGGTACAGTAGTCCATCGCTCTACCTCTGTGTCGTCAAGTATACTATCCATCCATACCTGTGCTGCATTGTAGTTGTACGCAGTATATAGTAGGAGGACAGTGCAGAATTTTGCTGACCACCAGTATATATATAGCAGTACGGTACAGTAGTCCATTGCTATTGATATATTACTGGCCTATAATTCCACACATTAAAAAATGGAGAACAAAAATGTGGAGGGTAAAATAGGGAAAGATCAAGATCCACTTCCACCTCGTGCTGAAGCTGCTGCCACTAGTCATGGCCGAGACAATAAAATGCCATCAACGTCGTCTGCCAGCGCCGCTGCCCAATGTCATAGTAGAGAGCATGTAAAATCCAAAAAACAAAAGTTCAGTAAAATGACCCAAAAATCAAAATTAAAAGCGTCTGACGAAAAGCGTAAACTTGCCAATATGCCATTTACAAGGAAAATGTATAACAAACCAGTGATGCGCAGTAAAAAAGGACCAGCTTCCTAGGTACACCTCTAAGGGGAGAAAAAACACTATTTCTCTACAAGTGAAATACTGGAGTTTTGTAGAGGGTACCCCTGGCGCTAGGTCTTTTAAAGATGATTACAGATATATCTCAAAAACAATACCATATATCACATGCCAAATATCTCTAGATGGCCAGTTTTGCTGATACATATAACTCAATGGATAAAAAGAAACAATTTTATTGAGCTAAAAAACAAACAACATATGTACATATGACATGAACAATATGAAAAAGTGACTCGTGCATCCAGTAGTAAGCCGGATCAACTGATATATAGGATCCTGCTAGGGGGATACTACCCCAATGGGTTGTTTCCTGGTGAGTACCACGACTGGTCACCTTAGACCTGATTAAAGTGCAGTGATGGTTTAGGTCTCTGTGCAAAAGCAGGCAATAAAGTGACTGGTGCGTACGTGGAAATATGAATCTCTCACCGTTAGGTTCCCGTGCGGTGGGCTAGTTTAGAATAAACAAGTGGGTCCAAGGCTGATAGGCCTGGCACCACCGCCACGGGTTTTATCAGCAGGGAATCCTAGAAGTGTGCAGCTCCTTCTCCAAATAACGCGTTTCGGTCAAAGATGGCGACCTTTCTCAAAAATGGATAGAGAGCTGTAGTCCTTGTGCTTCTTTTATATCCTAACTAATCCTCTAATGATGGCATGATCACATACAGGCGTGTTTCCGGAGTCATGTGACCGGAAACACATGACTGCGTTCCAGCGGCTACTTCCGTACCACCAATGTCCTCGAGAGCCGCACTTCCGGGACTACGTGACCAGAGTCACGCGGTTGCGTTCCAGCGGCTATTTCCGACTTTGCTAGATCTCATGGCGGAAGTGACGCGGCCGTTTCTTTCCTCACAAACCGGATACATGTAACCAACGTGGCTCCCTGATGGATCGGCGGACATCTTGCTTAAGGGAATATATCTTCTATTTGCCCAGAGGGTTTTCACGTATATTGATCCCCACACCTGACCAAACTGGATGGTACTTCGTATTCCCATCATGTCCATCCCTAATTACCCAGGTGGGGATCTTAATTTCCTCAGACAGATGCATTGAAGAGCAAAAGGATATGAAATATGGAAGAGAAAAAATATATATACAATTAATACACATATAAGTGATGAATATATATATCATTGTTACAACCAACGTTTTGGGAATTTTTTCATAAATGAGACATTTAATCAAGAAACCACCGTAATTCGAAGTCGACATTATGGCCTTTAGGTTTTAGCGTATCGAGATCATATATCCATCTCATTTCACTTTGCGCTAAGCGCTTTTCCAGATTTTTATTACGCCAAGTGGGTTTTATCTGTTGTAGACCAATGAAACGTTTAATCTGTCCCTCACACTTATTGTGTTTTTTACTAAAGTGTTCCGAGAGGGGATGAGTTTCTAGTCCCTTACGGATATTATAGATATGCTCCGCTACTCTCGTTTTTAGTGGCCGTGATGTTTTTCCAATATAAATTTGGCCGCAATTACATTCCAATAGGTAGATTACGTTCCTAGAATGGCAGGTTACAAAATCTTTTATCACATATTTCTTGCCATTAACCTCAAAGTCGGTGATCTTTCTGACTATGTCTTTTTTCGTTGTTGTCCTGCACATTAGGCAGACCCCGCATCTATGGAACCCCTTGGTCCATGTCCTTCCTATGGTGTTCTCTTGTATGCTGCTGTTGACCAATTTATCCTTCAGAGATCTGGCCTTTTTGTATATGAACATAGGTTTCGTCGGTAAGGAATTCCCCAAAACTGGGTCATCCAGCAGTATTCGCCAATTGTCTCTAAACACTTTTTCAACCTTCTTATGGTATGCACCATACTGGGTTATAAAAGCCCATTCATAAGGGTTATCTTTCAATGTGGGTTTTTCCTTCTCTATCAGGAGCTCCTTTCTATCTAGCTGGTGTACTTTATCTTTAGCCTTTTTCAATGTGGACTCCTCATATCCTTTTTCCCTAAATCTTTCTGCCATTTCCTCAAGTTGTGTTTCCAGGATCGTGGGGTCTGAGCAATTCCTTTTTACTCGTTTAAATTGCCCTACTGGTATATTTTCTAGCCATTTCTCATGGTGCTCGCTATTAATACTCAAGTAGGCATTGGAGTCCGTCGGTTTTCTATGAGTTTGAGTATTTATTTTCTCATTCTCTATATAGATTTTAAGGTCCAGGAACACTAAATCTTTCTTGCTTGCTGCAAACGTTAAAACAATGTTAAAATCATTAGAGTTGAGTTTTTCAAGGAAATGAGCCAGGGTATCACTCTCTCCTCGCCAGATAAAAAGAACATCGTCTATAAAACGCCACCTTGACACCAGGTTTACTCCCAGTGCCCGTAGGGAATCCACATACTGGACTTCCCAGTAGGACATGTACAGGTTTGCATAACTGGTAGCAAACCTGGTGCCCATGGCTGTCCCTCTTATTTGCAGATAATAGGATCCATTGAAATAAAAATAATTGTTCTTTAAAATAAAGTCAATGGATTCCAATAAAAACGATTTTGTCTCCTCTTTATATTCACTTTTATTGAGGAAGTATTCTATGGCCACTTTCCCTTTGTCCCAATCAATAATTGTATAAAGGGAACTGACATCCGCACTTTTTAAAGTGCATTCTTGATCCCAAGGGACTCTCTCAAGTTTTCGCAGGACATCCCCTGTATCCTTTAGGAATGCAGGGGTACTGATTACTAATGGTTGCAAGAACGAATCAACCATTGCCGATAAATTGGATGTGATACTATTGGTACCCGTAATTATGGGACGTCCCGGGGGGTTGCTCGAATCCTTATGGATCTTAGGCAATACGTAGATAGTCGGGGTAGAAGGGTCAAGGATGTTAATGAACCCCCTTTCATCCTCAGTGATGGCCCCTTTTTCTACTGCTCTTAGAGTGAGGTCATCCAAATTTTTGGCTATTTTGATAAGGGGGTCAGTCTTCAGTTTCTTATATGTACTAAGATCACTGAGTTGTCTGTTGATCTCCTTCAAATAGTTCTCCTTACTCATGACTACGACCCCTCCCCCTTTATCCGCAGGCTTTATAATTATCTCATTATTTGCCTGTAAGGATTGTACTGCAAGTGATTCTTTCCTAGTAAGATTTCTCTTCTTGCATTTAGGAATTTTTCTGAGTTCCTTAGTGACTATAGAATTGAAGCAATCTATACTGCCCCCTTTTACATGCTGGGGGTAAAAGTGGGATTTTTTCTTAAACTTAGATTTCTCTATTGGTGGAGTTTCATTGGAAATTTCTTTCCCTAGAAAGAATTTCTTTATGCTTAACTTTCTTATGTATTTTTGCAGATCCACAAACAAATCAAATGGGTTGGGATCACTGGATGGTGCAAATTTTAACCCTTTAAGGAGCACCTTCTGTTCAGATTCTGACAAATTGTGGTTACTGAGATTGAATATTTTACTAGAATGTTTCTCCTCAGGGTCATTTTCAGTGACAGTTTCAATAGCCAGACTTATTTTTTCTTTGGGGATTTTTTTAGGTTTGGATTTCTTTACTCCGCCCCTTTTCCCCCTTTTGGTGGGTCTAACAATTATTCCCTTTGTGGGGTCCACCGTCCCCTGTCTAAAAAATTCCGATTGGTCCGTGGTGTGTTACAATTTGAAACTCCTATGTTTTCTCTTCTTCTGTCCATATTTTCTCTTCCCCTCCTGTAGATATGTTGTTCCCTTGTCTGAATGTGAGGGGATCTGAGGGGTTCTTCATAGGTGTTTTTCCAGTGCTCCCTGTTTTTATTTTTGGGGATGTATCTTTCTCTGTATTCCCCTCCCTCCACAAATCTTCTACCTTTTGGTGCCCCTTGTGACTGATTTTGTCCATACTTGATGGTTTGCATGTAGTTTCTACCCTTTTGTTGAAAGGACGGTACACCTTTCCGCCAAGTGGGGGTTTGGGGGACGTCTTTCTTATTATTCCGTTTAATTGGTCCTTTGGGTTCAGTGGATCCCTCACTTTGAGATTCATTTAGATCCCTAAGAAGTTTTTTCTTTTTTCTACTTCTTAGATCTTTGCTCTCTTTCTCTAATTTTTGTAGGATTCTTTTCTCTCTTTCTTTTACCTCTTCTGAATTCATGAAGGGTGCCATAAGGGTTTTGGAAATTTCAATCTCTTTATTAATTTCTATCAGATTCTATCAGATTATTCTTTCTTTCTTTTATAATTAATTCTACTAAAGACAAACTGCAATGGGTTAAAATTTTATCCCATTCCTCAATGAAAGACTCACTTTCATTGATGAATGAGGGTTTTTTTACCACCCTCAATCCCCTAGGGATAAGGTGATGGGATAAGTAATGCTCCAGTGTGGTAACCTCCCACCACATTCTATTTTCCCTTAACATAGATTTCTCCAATTTATTTAACAAGGTGAGGACATCCTCATCATCCACATTGGATTCAGTATTAGACTCATTCAGGAAACCTTTAGATAGGTTTCTCCTCATATCCCTAAATGCAAACATCCCTGCAGCAAACTGTTTTGTATGTGTGTTTAGAAAAATTGAAACAAGGAAAATGTATAACAAACACCAACACGGACCAATCAGAATTTTTTAGACAGGGGACGGTGGACCCCACAAAGGGAATAATTGTTAGACCCACCAAAAGGGGGAAAAGGGGCGGAGTAAAGAAATCCAAACCTAAAAAAATCCCCAAAGAAAAAATAAGTCTGGCTATTGAAACTGTCACTGAAAATGACCCTGAGGAGAAACATTCTAGTAAAATATTCAATCTCAGTAACCACAATTTGTCAGAATCTGAACAGAAGGTGCTCCTTAAAGGGTTAAAATTTGCACCATCCAGTGATCCCAACTCATTTGATTTGTTTGTGGATCTGCAAAAATACATAAGAAAGTTAAGCATAAAGAAATTCTTTCTAGGGAAAGAAATTTCCAATGAAACTCCACCAATAGAGAAATCTAAGTTTAAGAAAAAATCCCACTTTTACCCCCAGCATGTAAAAGGGGGCAGTATAGATTGCTTCAATTCTATAGTCACTAAGGAACTCAGAAAAATTCCTAAATGCAAGAAGAGAAATCTTACTAGGAAAGAATCACTTGCAGTACAATCCTTACAGGCAAATAATGAGATAATTATAAAGCCTGCGGATAAAGGGGGAGGGGTCGTAGTCATGAGTAAGGAGAACTATTTGAAGGAGATCAACAGACAACTCAGTGATCTTAGTACATATAAGAAACTGAAGACTGACCCCCTTATCAAAATAGCCAAAAATTTGGATGACCTCACTCTAAGAGCAGTAGAAAAAGGGGCCATCACTGAGGATGAAAGGGGGTTCATTAACATCCTTGACCCTTCTACCCCGACTATCTACGTATTGCCTAAGATCCATAAGGATTCGAGCAACCCCCCGGGACGTCCCATAATTACGGGTACCAATTGTATCACATCCAATTTATCGGCAATGGTTGATTCGTTCTTGCAACCATTAGTAATCAGTACCCCTGCATTCCTAAAGGATACAGGGGATGTCCTGCGAAAACTTGAGAGAGTCCCTTGGGATCAAGAATGCACTTTAATTAGTGCGGATGTCAGTTCCATTTATACAATTATTGATTGGGACAAAGGGAAAGTGGCCATAGAATACTTCCTCAATAAAAGTGAATATAAAGAGGAGACAAAATCGTTTTTATTGGAATCCATTGACTTTATTTTAAAGAACAATTATTTTTATTTCAATGGATCCTATTATCTGCAAATAAGAGGGACAGCCATGGGCACCAGGTTTGCTCCCAGTTATGCAAACCTGTACATGTCCTACTGGGAAGTCCAGTATGTGGATTCCCTACGGGCACTGGGAGTAAACCTGGTGTCCTGGTGGCGTTTTATAGACGATGTTCTTTTTATCTGGCGAGGAGAGAGTGATACCCTGGCTCATTTCCTTGAAGAACTCAACTCTAATGATTTTAACATTGTTTTAACGTTTGCAGCAAGCAAGAAAGATTTAGTGTTCCTGGACCTTAAAATCTATATAGAGAATGAGAAAATAAATACTCAAACTCATAGAAAACCGACGGACTCCAGTGCCTACTTGAGTATTAATAGCGAGCACCATGAGAAATGGCTAGAAAATATACCAGTAGGGCAATTTAAACGAGTAAAAAGGAATTGCTCAGACCCCACGATCCTGGAAACACAACTTGAGGAAATGGCAGAAAGATTTAGGGAAAAAGGATATGAGGAGTCCACATTGAAAAAGGCTAAAGATAAAGTACACCAGCTAGATAGAAAGGAGCTCCTGATAGAGAAGGAAAAACCCACATTGAAAGATAACCCTTATGAATGGGCTTTTATAACCCAGTATGGTGCATACCATAAGAAGGTTGAAAAAGTGTTTAGAGACAATTGGCGAATACTGCTGGATGACCCAGTTTTGGGGAATTCCTTACCGACGAAACCTATGTTCATATACAAAAAGGCCAGATCTCTGAAGGATAAATTGGTCAACAGCAGCCTAAAAGAGAACACCATAGGAAGGACATGCACCAAGGGGTTCCATAGATGCGGGGACTGCCTAATGTGCAGGACAACTACGAAAAAAGACATAGTCAGAAAGATCACCGACTTTGAGGTTAATGGCAAGAAATATGTGATAAAAGATTTTGTAACCTGCCATTCTAGGAACGTAATCTACCTATTGGAATGTAATTGCGGCCAAATTTATATTGGAAAAACATCACGGCCACTAAAAACGAGAGCAGCGGAGCATATCTATAATATCCGTAAGGGACTAGAAACTCATCCCCTCTCGGAACACTTTAGTAAAAAACACAATAAGTGTGAGGGACAGATTAAACGTTTCATTGGTCTACAACTGATAAAACCCACTTGGCGTAATAAAAATCTGGAAAAGCGCTTAGCGCAAAGTGAAATGAGATGGATATATGATCTCGATACGCTAAAACCTAAAGGCCATAATGTCGACTTCGAATTACGGTGGTTTCTTGATTAAATGTCTCATTTATGAAAAAATTCCCAAAACGTTGGTTGTAACAATGATATATATATTCATCATTTATATGTGTATTAATTATATATATATTTTTTCTCTTCCATATTTCATATCCTTTTGCTCTTCAATGCATCTGTCTGAGGAAATTAAGATCCCCACCCGGGTAATTAGGGATGGAGATGATGGGAATACGAAGTACCATCCAGTTTGGTCAGGTGTGGGGATCAATATACGTGAAAACCCTCTGGGCAAATAGAAGATATATTCCCTTAAGCAAGATGTCCGCCGATCCATCAGGGAGCCACGTTGGTTACATGTATCCGGTTTGTGAGGAAAGAAACGGCCGCGTCACTTCCGCCATGAGATCTAGCAAAGTCGGAAATAGCCGCTGGAACGCAACCGCGTGACTCTGGTCACGTAATCCCGGAAGTGCGGCTCTCGAGGACATTGGTGGTACGGAAGTAGCCGCTGGAACGCAGTCATGTGTTTCCGGTCACATGACTCCGGAAACACGCCTGTATGTGATCATGCCATCATTAGAGGATTAGTTAGGATATAAAAGAAGCACAAGGACTACAGCTCTCTATCCATTTTTGAGAAAGGTCGCCATCTTTGACCGAAACGCGTTATTTGGAGAAGGAGCTGCACACTTCTAGGATTCCCTGCTGATAAAACCCGTGGCGGTGGTGCCAGGCCTATCAGCCTTGGACCCACTTGTTTATTCTAAACTAGCCCACCGCACGGGAACCTAACGGTGAGAGATTCATATTTCCACGTACGCACCAGTCACTTTATTGCCTGCTTTTGCACAGAGACCTAAACCATCACTGCACTTTAATCAGGTCTAAGGTGACCAGTCGTGGTACTCACCAGGAAACAACCCATTGGGATAGTATCCCCCTAGCAGGATCCTATATATCAGTTGATCCGGCTTACTACTGGATGCACGAGTCACTTTTTCATATTGTTCATGTCATATGTACATATGTTGTTTGTTTTTTAGCTCAATAAAATTGTTTCTTTTTATCCATTGAGTTATATGTATCAGCAAAACTGGCCATCTAGAGATATTTGGCATGTGATATATGGTATTGTTTTTGAGATATATCTGTAATCATCTTTAAAAGACCTAGCGCCAGGGGTACCCTCTACAAAAAAACCAGTATTTCAATATGCCATTTACGACATGGAGTGGCAAGGAACGGCTGAGGCCCTGGCCTATGTTCATGGCTAGTGGATCAGATTCACATGAGGATGGAAGCACTCATCCTCTCGCTAGAAAAATGAAAAAACTTAAGCTGGCAAAAGCACAGCAAAGAACTGTGCGTTCTTCTAAATCACAAATCCCCAAGGAGAGTCCAGTTGTGTCGGTTGCGATGCCTGACCTTCCCAACACTGGACGGGAAGAGGTGGCGCCTTCCACCATTTGCACGCTCCCTGTAAGTGCTGGAAGGAGCACCCGCAGTCCAGTTCCTGATAGTCAAATTGAAGATGTCACTGTTGAAGTACACCTGGATGAGGATATAAGTGTTGCTGGCGCTGAGGAGGAAATTGACAGGGAGGATCCTGATGGTGAGGTGGTTTATTTAAGTCAGGCACCCGGGGACACACCTGTTGTCCGTGGGACGAATAAGGCCATTGACATGCCTGGTCAAAATACAAAAAAAAATCACCTCTTTGGTGTGGAATTATTTTAACAGAAATGCGGACAACAGGTGTCAAGCCGTGTGTTGCCTTTGCCAAGCTGTAATAAGTAGGGATAAGGACGTTAACCACCTAGGAACATCCTCCCTTATACGTCACATGGAGCGCATTCATCAGAAGTCATTGACAAGTTAAAAAACTTTGGGTGACAGCGGAAGCAGTCCACTGACAACTAAATCCCTTCCTCTTGTAACCAAGCTCCTGCAAACCACACCACCAACTCCCTCAGTGTCAATTTCCTCCTTAGACAGGAAAGCCAATAGTCCTGCAGGCCATGTCACTGGCAAGTCTGACGAGTCCTCTCCTGCCTGGGATTCCTCCGATGCATCCTTGAGTGTAACGCCTACTGCTGCTGGCACTGCTGTTGTTGCTGCTGGGAGTCGATCATCATCCCAGAGGGGAAGTGGGAAGACCACTTGTACTACTTCCAGTAAGCAATTGACTGTCCAAGAGTCGTTTGCAAGGAAGATGAAATATCACAGCAGTCATCCTGCTGCAAAGCAGATAACTCAGGCCTTGGCAGCTATGGTGGTGTTAAACGTGTGTCCGGTATCCACCGTTAATTCACAGGGAATTAGACAATTAATTGAGTTAGTGTGTCCCCAGTACCAAATACCATCTAGGTTCCACTTCTCTAGGCAGGTGATACCGAGAATGTACACAGACCTCAGAAAAAGAGTCACCAGTGTCCTAAAAAATGCAGTTGTACCCAATGTCCACTTAACCACAGACATGTGGACAAGTGGAGCAGGGCAGCAAGAACAGCAGCGGCGGCACCAGGCTACGCTTTGTATCACCGCTTTCCATAAGAGGCACACAGCTGACAACCTCTTACGGAAACTGAGGAACATCATCGCAGAATGGCTTACCATTCTTGGTAAGCCATCCACCAATATTGTGCGTGCATTATATGTGGGCAAATTCCAGCATGTCCCATGTTTTGCACATACATTGAATTTGGTGGAGCAGAATTTTTTTTTAAACGACAGGGGCGTGCAATAGATGCTGTCGGTGGCCCGAAGAATTGCGGGCCACTTTCGGCATTCAGCCACCGCGTGCTGAAGACTGGAGCACCAGCAAACACTCCTGAACCTGCCCTGCCATCATCTGAAGCAAGAGGTGGTAACGAGGTGGAATTCAACCCTCTATATGCTTCAGAGGATGGAGGAGCAGCAAAAGGCCATTCAAGCCTATACATCTGCCTACAATATAGGCAAAGGAGGGGGGAATGCACCTGACTCAAGTGCAGTGGAGAATGATTTCAACATTGTGCAAGGTTCTGCAACCCTTTGAACTTGCCACCCGTGAAGTCAGTTCAGACACTGCCAGCCTGAGTCAGGTCATTCCCCTCAGGCTTTTGCAGAAGAAGCTGGAGAGATTGAAGGAGGAGCTAAAACGGAGTGATTATGCTAGGCAAGTGGGACTTGTGGATGGAGCCCTTAATTCGCTTAACCAGGATTCACGGGTGGTCAATCTGTTGAAATCAGAGCACTACATTTTGGCCACCGTGCTCGATCCTAGGTTTAAAACCTATGTTGTATCTCTCTTTCCGGCAGACACAAGAGTGCACATGTTCAAAGACCTGCTGGTGAGACACTTGTTAAGTCAAGCGGAACGTGACCCGTCAATAGCTCCTCCTTCACATTCTCCCGATACTGGGGCTGCGAGAAAAGGCTAAGATTTCCAAGCCCACCCGCTGGCAGTGATGTAGGGCAGTCTGGAGCGAGTGCTGACATCTGGTCCGGACTGAAGTACCTGCCAATGATTACTGACATGTCGTCTACTATCACTGCATATGATTCTGTCACCATTGAAAGAATGGTGGAGGATTATATGAGTGACAGCATCCAAGTAGGCACGTCAGACAGTCCATACGTATACTGGCAGGAAAAAGAGGCAATTTGGAGGCCCTTGCACAAGCTGGCATTATTTTACCTAAGTTGCACCCCCCCTCCAGTGTGTACTCCGAAAGAGTGTTTAATGCAGCCGGTCACCTTGTCAGCAATCGGCGTATGAGGTTACTTCCAGAAAATGTGGAGAAGATGATATTTATCAAAATGAATTATAATCAATTCCTCCGGGGAGACATTCACCAGCAACTGCCTCCAGAAAGTACACAGGGACCTGAGATGGTGGATTCCAGTGGGGACGAATTAATAATCTGTGAGGAGGGGGATGTACACAGTGAAAGGGGTGAGGAATCGGATGATGAGGAGGAGGTGGACATCTTGCCTCTGTAGAGCCAGTTTGTGCAAGGAGAGATTGATTTCTTCTTTTTTGGTGGAGGCCCAAATCAACCTGTCATTTCAGTCACAGTCGTGTGGCAGACCCTGTCGCTAAAATGATGGGTTTGTTAAAGTGTGCATGTCCTGTTTATACAACATAGGGGTGGGTGGGAGGGCCCAAGGACAATTCCATCTTGCACCTCTTTTTTCTTTAATTTATCTTTGCATCATGTGCTGTTTGGGGACTATTTTTTGAAGTGCCATCCTGTCTGACACTGCAGTGCCACTCCTAAATGGGCCAGGTGTTTGTGTAGGCCGCTTGGGTCGCTTAGCTTAGCCATCCAGCGACCTTGGTGCACCTCTTTTTTTCTTTGCATTATGTGCTGTTTGGGGACAATTTTTTTAAGTGCCATCCTGTCTGACACTGCAGTGCCACTCCTAGATGGGCCAGGTGTTTGTGTCGGCCACTTGGGTCGCTTAGCTTAGCCATCCAGCGAACGTGGTGCAAATTTTAGGACTAAAAATAGTATTGTGAGGTGTGAGGTGTTCAGAATAGACTGGAAATGAGTGGGAATTTTGGTTATTGAGGTCAATAATACCACGGGATCAAAATGATCTCCAAATTCTATGATTTAAGCTGTTTTTGAGGGGTTTTTGTAAAAAAAACACCCGAATCCAAAACACACCCGAATCCGACAAAAAATTTTCAGGGAGGGTTTGCCAAAACGCGTCCGAATCCAAAACACGGCCGCGGAACCGAATCCAAAACACAAAACCTGAAAAATTTCCAGTACACATCACTAATTTTGATCCTACGGTATTATAAACCTCAATAGCATTAATTTCCACTCATTTCCAGTCTATTCTGAACACCTCACACCTCACAATATTGTTTTTAGTCCAAAAGGTTGCACCAAGGTTGCTGGATGACTAAGCTAAGCGCCACAAGTGGACAACACAAACACCAGGCCCATCTAGGAGTGGCACTGCGGTGTCAGACAGGAGGGCAGGTATAAAAAAAGGCCCCAAACAGCACATGATGCAAAGAAGAAAAAGAGGTGCACCGAGGTTGATGTATGACTAAGCCAAGTGACACAAGTGTGCGTCACAAACACCTGGCCCATCTAGGAGTGGCACTGCAGTGTCAGACAGGATGGCACTTTTCAAAAACTATGCTCCAAACAGCACCTCATGCAAAGATGTAGAAGAGGTGCAATGAGGTAGCTGTATGACTAAGCCAAGTGACACAAATAATTCCCACTGGAATTATACAGCAATATCACTGGAATTATACAGCAATATCACAGGAATTATACGGCAATATCACAGGAATTATACGGCAATGTCACAGGAATTATACGCCAGTATCCCGAGAATTATACGGCAATATCACAGGAATTATAAGGCAGTATTCCGAGAATTATACGGCAATATCATAGGAATTATACGCCAGTATCACAGGAATTATATGGCAATATCACAGGAATTATACAGCAATATCACAGGAATTATACGGCAATATCACAGGAATTATATACCAGTATTCAGAGAATTATATGGCAGTATCACAGGAATTATACGCCAGTATCCCGAGAATTATACAGCAATATTACAGGAATTATACACCAGTATCACGGGAATTATATGGCAATATCACAGGAATTATACGGCAATATCAAAGGAATTATACACCAGTATTCCGAGAATTATACTGCAATATCACAGAAATTATACGCCAGTATCACAGGAATTATACGGCAATATCACTGGAATTATATGGCAATATCACAGGAATTATACGCCAGTATCTCGGGAATTATATGGCAATATCACTGGAATTATACAGCAATATCACAGGAAATATACGCCAGTATCCCGAGAATTATATGGCAATGTCACTGTAATTATACACCAGTATCACGGGAATTATACAGCAATATCATGGGAATTATATGGCAATATCACTGGTATTATACGCCAGTAACACTGGATATATGGCAGCAGAGGACACCACCACTGTGACTGGTCACTGGACTGATGCTGCACAAGACACTACCCCTGGTCTGACAGCAAAAATGCAAGGGACTTATACAGCAGCCAGCAGCACTGGGGACATATAGCAGCAGAGGACACCAACACTGTGACTGGCTGGATTGATGCAGCATAAGACACTGACTACACTGGACTGAGCAGCACAAGACAGCACTAGAATCGCCACCCCACTTTCCCGCCCACACAGACACTGAGGACGGAGACACGTCCTCTTACTACACCCTCTGAGACTGGAGTGGAAATGGTCGCGAAGCGCGGCTCCTTATATGGAATCCAAATCCCTCGAGAATCCGATAGCAGGATGATGACGTTTTGCCTCGTTCTGGTTTCCGAGTCAGGCGGGAAAACCCGAGCCTGACTCAGATCCGGACTTGGGTCGGAAGGTTCGGTAGGGTTCGGATCTCAGGGATCCGAACCCGCTCATCTCTATTTCTTAGTATACATTATATACATTATATTTAGTGATGTGTCCACTTCTGTTCAGACAAGGAATACATAAAACTAAAAATAAAAAACAAAACTTACAATAATGAATAAACTAACACTATATAGAGACAAAACCTCTGTGTAAAATAATGACTAATAAACTAAAAAGACTTTTCTTTCCAGAGACATATTGTACAGCATATCCAAGAAACAGGTGCCTGTATATCGATCGAATACCCTTATTTCGGCTTGGGTATGGGGGACTGGCATAATAACTACATCCCCTTATTTCAGGTTATTAAATTAGCAGCTTTTCAGCATGTCTTTCTTCCTTCTTCAAATATATTGCGAATCATACGTTCATTTTTCAAAGACTTAAAAAAAAGATACAAGTGTCAAAACGCGTGGTACAGTAGGAGTGATGCTGCCGATGAGACTGAACCACGCTTTGTGTTTGATCTGCCTTCTGTTTCCTTTCTTTGGTAGGCAATCAAAGCATAGGGATGTTTTTATCTGTCATATGTTTCATTTGTTTTTAATATGTAAGTTCAGTTCTGTGAATATTAATATTATTGGATTTACAGTGGTGCGACAGAGATGTTTTTTAATGTTTTCCTGCCATAGTCATGAAAAATCAACATATGCTGTGCGTGAATATATGAAGAAACAAAAAAGACATGGGGGGTCATTCCGAGTTGTTCGCTCGCAAGCTGCTTTTAGCAGCTTTGCACACGCTAAGCCGCCGCCTATTGGGAGTGAATCTTAGCTTATCAAAATTGCGAACGAAAGATTCGCAATATTGCGAAAAGACTTCTCTGTGCAGTTTCTGAGTAGCTCGAGACTTACTCTGCCAGTGCGATCAGTTCAGTGCTTGTCGTTCCTGGTTTGACGTCACAAACACACCCAGCGTTCGCCCAGATACTTCCCCGTTTCTTCAGACACTCCCGCGTTTTTCCCAGAAACGGTAGCGTTTTTTCACACACACCCATAAAACGGCCAGTTTCCGCCCAGAAACACCCACTTCCTGTCAATCACACTACTATCACCAGAACGAAGAAAAAAACCTCGTAATGCCGTGAGTAAAATACCTAACTGCATAGCAAATTTACTTGGCGCAGTCGCACTGCGGACATTGCGCATGCGCATTAGCGACTAATTGCTCCGTTGCGAAAGAAAAATAACGAGCGAACAACTCGGAATAACCCACATGGTGTAATGCTCATGATTTTATGGCCTGACAAAGGAGCGTTTGAGCCCCAAAACATTGGCATAACACCATGGTGCTGTAAAATATACACCCTTTTTCAAGTCTCTGAGTGTCGCTGCCTGTTTGTGTTACTTTTTATATATATAGTTTATGTTTTAATTTTTGGGTGTTTAAGTTCAATCTGTTTTACTCTGCTGCTGAATGGTTTAGATGCACTGATATGTGTTTCTTTGTGATATATATTAATTGCTTTATTTATCTGCTGCATTCAGTTACTATCCATGTTTAAGTAATAATAATAATAATAATAATAATAATAATTGTATTTACATAGTGCTTTTCTCCAGCAGGACATAGCACATAATACACAGGTTTTAGTATTACGGTAAGTAGAAAACCACATAGAAAGAAGAAAATAAAAATAAAGGTTTGGGTTAGATGGCCTTTCATGGACCTCTGTTCCTCAGCACTTTCCTGCACTCCTAGACTTTGTGCAGATACAGACATCGCCTTGGGTGATTCACCTATGAGGAATTATCTATGCACCTATCTTTAACCATTCCACTGCACATAAATTGTTTTATATGTTGGAACATTAATAAGCCAGAACCACTCTGTACTTTAACATTTTCCAGAACCTATAGTATGAAGCAATCCAGAAGGCCTGGTAAGGTCAATTTGTGCCTTGCCAGAAATTGTGTCATACTGAAAAGGTAGAAGATGTCAATCTAGGACTGTGACAGGCTGGTCCACAGGCAGCTAAGAGACTATTCCACCATTGACAAACCTAATGAAGAATTGACTAAACCTCTCTCATTCTCCCTATTTGTGCCTGTATTTCCAGAGAGATGTAAGTCCCCCTCCGTTACCCTCTTCCCCTTCCACCATCACACTGTTTGGTCTTACCGGCGGTCGGAATCCCGGCGCCGGTATGCTGAGCGCCGGGATCCCGACAGCTGGTATTCTGAGTGCAACCCCTTAGTTGATATGTTTATGTTGATAGGATGTCCTATGTTATCACCCACCACATATATTTGTCTGTCTTCGGGCCTATGATACACCCCCCATCATTTTCTCTCCTTTCCTCCATCAAACCCTTTGTCCTTATTGGAATGTTGTATTGTTTAAGTAAAGAATGAATAGTGTATTTTAGTATAATAATGGTTGCTTTATGTTATCCAGTGTATTGTGTTTCAGCAGCGCTGTATCTCGGTACACTTAAATGCAACGGTGTATGTATATTTTTTGTATACCTTGTACAAATAAATTACATTTTTTTAATGTTTCAATAAAAATATTTATTAAAACTAGATTTAGCTGAAAAATTTGCTCTGAACCATATCAGCCAATCAGTAACTAACTTTCATCTGTATGCTACAAACTAGACAATAAAAGCAAGCATCTGATTGGTTGCTTTAGTTTAGTGCAATTTTAGCCCTAATTTCCTTTTTAGTAAGTAAGCCCTAACAGTTACAATTTAAGATGTTGGTGCAGTGACCAAAAGTCCCCCAGATTTGATTTACCAGATTTAACTTAATCCATCAGAAATTTTTACTTTAACGTTAAAAGTGAGACAAATTTATTATACATACAGATTGCAAGCAGGACCCTCTTACCTCTATGTCTGTCTGTCATTGCCCAGTCATATTTGATTACTTTCTCTTCACAATTTAAAGTGCAACAATATATGCTGTGCTATATAAGTAACTAGTAGTAATAATAATAATAATAATAATAATAACATAATAATAATAATAATAATAATAATAATAATAATAATAATAATTATTATTATTATTATTATAAATTATATTATAAATTATTATAGTTATCTTCTTCATAATATTCACCGAGTGGTTTGGTAAGTGCAAAGTAGTATACCCACTGTAAAAAAAGTGAATATATCACTTAGAGATGAGCGGGTTCGGTTCCTCGGAATCCGAACCCGCCCGAACTTCAGCTTTTTTTACACAGGGCCGAGCAGGCTCGGATCCTCCCGCCTTGCTCGGTTAACCCGAGCGCGCCCGAACGTCATCATCCCGCTGTCGGATTCTCGCGAGGCTCGGATTCTATCGCGAGACTCGGATTCTATATAAGGAGCCGCGCGTCGCCGCCATTTTCACACGTGCATTGAGATTGACAGGGAGAGGACGTGGCTGGCGTCCTCTCCGTTTAGACTAGAGTACTAGAGAGAGACACAAATTTTGGGGAGCATATTATTAGGAGGAGTACTACTTGCTGCTGATAGTGTGACCAGTGACCACCAGTTTAATTAATCCGTTCTCTGCCTGATAAAAAACGATACACAGTGTGACACAGTCACATACCATATCTGTGCTCAGCCCAGTGTGCTGCATCATATGTAATACTGTATATCATTATCTGACTGTGCTGAGTGCTCACTGCTCACACAGCTTAATTGTGGGGGAGACTGGGGAGCAGTTATAGCAGGAGTACATATTTTAAGTACAGAGCACACTTTTGCTGCCAGAGTGCCACTGCCAGTGTGATTGACCAGTGACCACTGACCACCAGTATTGTGATTGTCTGCTGACCACCAGTATATTGTGATTGTCTGCCTGAAAAAGTTAAACACTCGTCGTGTGGTGTTTTTATAAACGCATTCTGCAGACAGTGTCCAGCAGGTCCGTCATTACATAATATATACCTGTCCGGCTGCAGTACTAGTGTGATATATATATATATTTTAATTTTATCTCATTATCATCCAGTCTATATTAGCAGCAGACACAGTACGGTAGTCCACGGCTGTAGCTACCTCTGTGTCGGCAGTCGCTCGTCCATCCATAATTGTATACCACCTACCCGTGGTTTTTTTTTTCTTTCTATCTTCTTGATACTAGTAGCTTACTTTAGGAGTCTGCAGTGCTGAGTCTGACAGACAGTGTCCAGCAGGTCCGTCATTACATAATATATACCTGTCCGGCTGCAGTACTAGTGTGATATATATATATTTTAATTTTATCTCATTATCATCCAGTCTATATTAGCAGCAGACACAGTACGGTAGTCCACGGCTGTAGCTACCTCTGTGTCGGCAGTCGCTCGTCCATCCATAATTGTATACCACCTACCCGTGGTTTTTTTTTTCTATCTTCTTGATACTAGTAGCTTACTTTAGGAGTCTGCAGTGCTGAGTCTGACAGACAGTGTCCAGCAGGTCCGTCATTACATAATATATACCTGTCCGGCTGCAGTACTAGTGTGATATATAATATATATATATATATTTAAATTTTATCTCATTATCATCCAGTCTATATTAGCAGCAGACACAGTACGGTAGTCCACGGCTGTAGCTACCTCTGTGTCGGCAGTCGCTCGTCCATCCATAATTGTATATCACCTACCCGTGTTTTTTTTTTTCTATCTTCTTGATACTAGTAGCTTACTTTAGGAGTCTGCAGTGCTGACAGACAGTGTCCAGCAGGTCCGTCATTACATAATATATACCTGTCCGGCTGCAGTACTAGTGTGATATATATATATATTTTAATTTTATCTCATTATCATCCAGTCTATATTGGCAGCAGACACAGTACGGTAGTCCACGGCTGTAGCTACCTCTGTGTCGGCAGTCGCTCGTCCATCCATAATTGTATACCACCTACCCGTGGTTTTTTTTTCTATCTTCTTGATACTAGTAGCTTACTTTAGGAGTCTGCAGTGCTGAGTCTGACAGACAGTGTCCAGCAGGTCCGTCATTACATAATATATACCTGTCCGGCTGCAGTACTAGTGTGATATATAATATATATATATATTTAAATTTTATCTCATTATCATCCAGTCTATATTAGCAGCAGACACAGTACGGTAGTCCACGGCTGTAGCTACCTCTGTGTCGGCAGTCGCTCGTCCATCCATAATTGTATATCACCTACCCGTGTTTTTTTTTTTCTATCTTCTTGATACTAGTAGCTTACTTTAGGAGTCTGCAGTGCTGACAGACAGTGTCCAGCAGGTCCGTCATTACATAATATATACCTGTCCGGCTGCAGTACTAGTGTGATATATATATATATATTTTAATTTTATCTCATTATCATCCAGTCTATATTGGCAGCAGACACAGTACGGTAGTCCACGGCTGTAGCTACCTCTGTGTCGGCAGTCGCTCGTCCATCCATAATTGTATACCACCTACCCGTGGTTTTTTTTTTCTTTCTTCTTGATACTAGTAGCTTACTTTAGGAGTCTGCAGTGCTGAGTCTGACAGACAGTGTCCAGCAGGTCCGTCATTACATAATATATACCTGTCCGGCTGCAGTACTAGTGTGATATATATATATATATTTTAATTTTATCTCATTATCATCCAGTCTATATTAGAAGCAGACACAGTACGGTAGTCCACGGCTGTAGCTACCTCTGTGTCGGCAGTCGCTCGTCATCCATAAGTATACTAGTATCCATCCATCTCCATTGTTTACCTGAGGTGCCTTTAAGTTGTGCCTATTAAAATATGGAGAACAAAAATGTTGAGGTTCCAAAAATAGGGAAAGATCAAGATCGACTTCCACCTCGTGCTGAAGCTGCTGCCACTAGTCATGGCCGAGACAATGAAATGCCAGCAACGTCGTCTGCCAAGGCCGAAGCCCAATGTCATAGTACAGAGCATGTAAAATCCAAAACACCAAATAGATGGGCCAGGTGTTTGTGTCGGCCACTAGGGTCGCTTATCTTACTCACACAGCTACCTCATTGCGCCTCTTTTTTTCTTTGCGTCATGTGCTGTTTGGGGAGTGTTTTTTGGAAGGGCCATCCTGCGTGACACTGCAGTGCCACTCCTAGATGGGCCAGGTGTTTGTGTCGGCCACTAGGGTCGCTTATCTTACTCACACATCTACCTCATTGCGCCTCTTTTTTTCTTTGCGTCATGTGCTGTTTGGGGAGTGTTTTTTGGAAGGGCCATCCTGCGTGACACTGCAGTGCCACTCCTAGATGGGCCAGGTGTTTGTGTCGGCCACTAGGGTCGCTTAGCTTACTCACACAGCTACCTCATTGCGCCTCTTTTTTTCTTTGCGTCATGTGCTGTTTGGGGAGTGTTTTTTGGAAGGGCCATCCTGCGTGACACTGCAGTGCCACTCCTAGATGGGCCAGGTGTTTGTGTCGGCCACTAGGGTCGCTTAGCTTACTCACACAGCTACCTCATTGCGCCTCTTTTTTTCTTTGCGTCATGTGCTGTTTGGGGAGGGTTTTTTGGAAGGGCCATCCTGCGTGACACTGCAGTGCCACTCCTAGATGGGCCAGGTGTTTGTGTCAGCCACTAGGGTCGCTTAGCTTAGTCATCCAGCGACCTCGGTGCAAATTTTAGGACTAAAAATAATATTGTGAGGTGTGAGGTGTTCAGAATAGACTGAAAATGAGTGGAAATTATGGTTTTTGAGGTTAATAATACTTTGGGATCAAAATGACCCCCAAATTCTATGATTTAAGCTGTTTTTTAGTGTTTTTTGAAAAAAATACCCGAATCCAAAACACACCCGAATCCGACAAAATAAATTCGGTGAGGTTTTGCCAAAACGCGGTCGAACCCAAAACACGGCCGCGGAACCGAACCCAAAACCAAAACACAAAACCCGAAAAATTTCAAGTGCACATCTCTAAATTATCACTCAACATGCTGATACTGTTTTTCATTAAGTGTTCCAAATAGGTGGAGATATGGCTCAGGACTCCTCCCATAGGAACTATATCTAGTGTCTGCTCCTTCTCCAGTTACTGAGCAATTCCTAATCACCTGGTCATGTTTGCTGACTCGGTTATCTTTCCCTGATTTCTCTATTTAACCCTTATACCGTATACAGCACTGTCCCAACCATCTGTGAGATAGAATAAAGCATAATGATTACAGTGATTATCATAGAGAGATAAATACACCGGGGTTGTGTTTAGCCAGGTACCGTGGGGGTCATTCCGAGTTGATCGCTCGCTACAGTTTTTTTGCAGTGCAGCAATCATGGCAGAACGGGGCTAATCTGCGCATGCGTATGCACCGCAATGCGCAGGCGCGTCGTACGAGTACACAGCGGTTTGTTACCCAGCGATGGCTTCTATGACGATTCCGTTCACACGGACATTCGCAAGGAGATTGACAAGAAGAAGGCGTTTCTGGGTGTCAACTGACCTTTTTCAGGGAGTGGTTGGAGAAACACAGGCGTGTCCAGGCGTTTGCAGGGCAGGTGTCTGACGTAAATTCCAGCACCAAAAAGACTGAAGTGATCGCAAGGGCTGAGTAAGTCCAGAGCTACTCAGAAACTGCAGAAAATGTTTTTGCAGAGCTCGGATACAAAGGCGTTTGCACACCTGCAAAGCAAAAATACACTCCCCTGTGGGTGGCGACTATGCATTTGCACGACTGCTAGAAGTAGCTAGCAAGCAATCAACTCAGAATAAGTGTCTGTATACGCAAGGCTAAAATGATTTAGAGGTGTGGAATTGTCTTATATAATATGTGGCTCTGCTTAGGGTGTAACATTTTTTAAATATAAGAACAATCACTTTTAGATTCTATTGACTGCAATAATAAGAGTCTTCAGATATCACAAAATAACATAATAACAATGCATAATACATACTGGGCAGGATGTACTAACCTTGCGGTATATATCCCGCCACACATTGCCAGGCATAGCACGGATACTAATCGCATACATATTTACATATGCGATTAGTATTGCAAAGGGCAGCTCTTCCGATAAGAGCTGTCCTTCACGATGCGACCCCTCCCTTGACTTCCAGGTTTATGACTCTGGAGTCCATCTACGCATGCGCAGCAGGATATGCTGTAGCGGAAAAGAAGCCCACAGGGCAGGCTTCTATAGGGTAACATCAGCTATAGCTGTCATTACCCTCTGATTCAGAGCCCCAGTGGCGTGGCTTTAGTATATTTGGAAATGCGGTAAAAATTCAGGAAACAGGGTTTTTACCGCATTTCTGCTTTAATACATCCCGCACTATGGGGGTCATTCCGAGTTGTTCGCTAGCTGCTTTCGCTCACTGCGCAGCGATCAGGCAAAAAAAGGCACTTCTGCGCACGTGTATGCGGCGCAATGCGCACGCGCATCGTACTATTACAACGAACGATGTAGTTTCACACATTGTCTAGCTAAGCTTTTTAGTTGCACTGCTGGCTGCAGAGTGATTGACAGGAAGGGGGCGTTTCTGGGTGTCAACTGACCGTTTTCAGGGAGTGTTCGGAAAAACGCAGGCGTGCCAGGAATAACGCAGGCGTGGCTTGGCGAACGCAGGGCGTGTTTGTGACGTCAAAACAGGAACTGAATAGTCTGAAGTGATCGCAAGCGCTGAGTAGGTCTGAAGCTACTCTGAAACTGCACAAAAATATTTTGTAGCCGCTCTGCGATCCTTTCGTTCGCACTTCTGCTAAGCTAAAATACACTCCCAGTGGGAGGCGGCATAGCGCTTGCACGGCTGCTAAAAACTGCTAGCGAGCGATCAACTCGGAATGACCACTTTTATCTCTGCAATTGCCAAGTATGTCCACAATTAAAGAGGAAATCCTGATTGCAGCAAAAAATAGCCTGTGCTGTAACTTTTCCTACATGAACGTACGGCTTTTCCAAAAGTTTAGTAATACTTACTTTTCATTCATCTTGTAAACATTGGGGTATATGGAGTTACTGTAGATCCATAGACAACATATTCTTTAGGAATACTGTTCATTTTCCAAGTTAGGGTAATACTATAATATGATAACGTATGCTCTTAGTGGATTTTTTATATAGTCTTACAAAATAATGCCACTGAGTGTGGCTTGGCAAGGTAAGAGAACTTATAAAGCCGCTATGGATTCAATAGTCATAAATAATTAGTTTCATCAAAATAACATTTTGTATCTCTACCCACCTTTATTCTCCATGAATGTCTCCGCAAGACACTGGGCCTCCTCCTGGATCCTTTCCTCAATGCTTCTCTTTCCCATTCCAAAATTCCTCATAGTCATGAGAGAGAAGCGACGCATTGTCTTCCATCTTTCCCCATTGCTCATGATGATCCCTAAAAATTTAATAAATGTGGTCTGTTTAGGGCCGGCTCTAACATTAGGGCTGTAACACACCCGGTGGCTTTTGCCGTCCGGGAAAAAGCCGGATGGCTTAATTCCCGTGCCGGTATTGTAATTAACAGTGTAAGGTGTAGGCAGAGCCGGATTAAGGCCCCGGGAGGCCTGGGGTACTAAATTGCAGGGGGCCCCCATGGACTAAAAAACTAATAAAAAAAATAATATATATATATATATATATATATATATATATATTATTATTTATTTATTTATTTTTTATTAGTGTTTTAGTCTACTGAAGGAGGAGGGATTTATATATATATATATATATATATATAAATAATTTATCTAAGAATCCCTCCTCCTTCAGTTTAGCGTGCGGCACGCCGATGACTGAGCCGCAGGCTTGCAGAGCCGGACAGCAATTGGACAGCTGAGCCGTCGCTCAGCTGCCCTGACTACAGCTGTTAGAGCACTCTTCTTAGAGCTGTAGTCAGCGCAGCTGAGCGACGGCTCAGTTGTCCAATTGCTGTCCGGCACAGCAAGCCTGCGGCTCTGTCATTAGTGCACCGCACGCAGGGCCGTTTCTAGACAATTTGGCTCCCAGTGCGAGATTTCAAAATGCCCTTGCTATAAAAAAAATTTGCGTGCCCCCCCCCCCATATAGCCAGAAAAAGAATAAGCATGCGCGCGCGCGCTCCCGACAAGGGTGTGTGGCCTGATTAAAATGGGCGTGGTCTCATTAAAGTGGGCGTGGCCTCGTCTGATATCATCACACCCACCACAGGGGGAAAAAATAAAAATAAAAAAGTCCCCTTTTTACACATTACACCAGGCAAGTGTCCCCATGTTACACAGTACGCAGGCAGGTGTTCCCATTTTACACAGTACGGTAGGCAGATATCCCCATTTTACACAGTACGTAGGCAGATATCCCCATTTTACACAGTACGCAGGCAGGTGTCCCCATTTTACACAGTACGCAGGCAGGTGTCCCCATTTTACACAGTACGCAGGCAGGTGTCCCCATTTTACACAGTACGCAGGCAGGTGTCCCCATTTTACACAGTACGCAGGCAGGTGTCCCCATTTTACACAGTACGCAGGCAGGTGTCCCCATTTTACACAGTACGCAGGCAGGTGTCCCCATTTTACACAGTACGCAGGCAGGTGTCCCCATTTTACACAGTACGCAGGCAGGTGTCCCCATTTTACACAGTACGCAGGCAGGTGTCCCCATTTTACACAGTACGCAGGCAGGTGTCCCCATTTTTTACACAGTACGGCAGGTGTCCCCATTTTACACAGTGCGGCAGGTGTCCCAATTTTACACAGTGCGGCAGGTGTCCCCATTTTACACAGTGCGGCAGGTGTCCCCATTTTACACAGTGCGGCAGGTGTCCCCATTTTACACAGTACGCAGGCAGGTGTCCCCATTTTACACAGTGCGGCAGGTATCCCTATTTTACACAGTGCGGCAGGTATCCCCATTTTACACAGTGCGGAAGGTATCCCCATTTTACACAGTGCGGCAGATGCCCCCATTTTACACAGTGCAGCAGGTATCCCCATTTTACACATTGCGGCAGGTATCCCCATTTTACACAGTGCGGCAGGTATCCCCATTTTACACAGTGCGGAAGGTATCCCCATTTTACATAGTGCGGCAGGCAGGTGTCAAGTGGGGGGGAGGAAGGGAGGAAGAGAGAGAGAGAAAGAGAGAAAAAAAAATACTTACATCTTCCCGCTCTTCGGGTCCCGCCGACTCACGTCCCTCGGGCCGGCTGCCTCCTCCTTCGATGCTTATCTCCTCTCCTCCCTCTCTCTCCCCCCGAGCGCTCCTGCTCGGGGGCGGGGCTTCGCAGAATGACGCGTTTGCGTCGTGACGTCACGACACAAACGCGTCATTCCACGAAGCCCCACCCCCCGAGCAGGAGCGCTCGGGGGGAGAGAGAGGGAGGAGATAAGTAGTCACTGGCCGCACGCTGTACTGAAGGAGGAGGAGGGACAGGCAGGGGCGGAACTCCCGGAGACAGCGGAGTCCGTTGCCGCCGGGCTCCTGGCCCTGAAGGGGGCACGGCAACTGCTCCGTTGTCCCCCGTCCGTCCACACATGATTCATAGTGCAGCAGGCGTTGCTAGAGGAGGAGCCGACGAGCGAGCGCAACGCCTATCAACATCAGCGGCGCTCGCTCCTCCTCTCTGTGCTCTCTGCTGCTGTGCTCTGGCCTGGGTCGCGGGTATCACGTGATATCCTTCTGCGACCCAGAGCCGCCGCCCGCCAGGACACGTACTGTAGCAGCAGCAGCCGCCGCCAGGAGAGAGTCTGCAGTGCGGGAAAGTGAGGCTGTTCCAGGCAGGAGCGTGGACTCCTGAAAACTGAACCCTATGTAAGTGTAAGCCCTTTTGGGAGAGGGGGAACATGTGAGGGGGAAGACAGAACACCTGCTGCTGTCACGGCTCAAGTCACAGGGTCGTTTAACTAAGCCTAAGCCTGGCCCTGCCTACCCTCTCTCCTGTCACCATTGTCCTGTACCTGTCACCTCTGTGCTGGGCTATCACTCCTGTCCTGTCTCTGTCACCCTGTCCTTTCCCATCCCTGTCACCTCTGTGCTGGCCCTGCCTCCCCTCTCTCCTGTCACCCTGTCTTGTCCTTGTCACCGCTTACCGGCCCTGTCATCTCTCTCAGCTGACACTTCTGTTCTGTCCCTGTCCCCTCTGTCCAGTCCCTGTCACCCCTCTTTCCTACCCCTGTACTGTCCCATCCCTGCCACCTCTGTGCTGGCCCTGTCTCCCCTCTTTTTTGTCACTATCACCCCTGTCCTGTCCTTGTCACCTCTGTACTGCTGGCCTTGTCATCTCTCTCTGCTGACCCTTCCGTTCTGTCCCCTCTGTCCAGTCCCTGCCACCCCTGTCCCTGCTAACTCTGTCCTGTCCCTGTTAACCCTCTCTCCTATCCCTTCAGTTCTGTCCTGGTACCTCTGTCCTGGTTCTGCCCATGTCACCCCTTTCCTGTCCTGTCCCCTTCCCCTCTGTCCTGGTCCTGTTACCTATGTCCTGGTCCTATCACCTCTCTCTTGTCCCTGTCACCTCTATCTTGGTCCTGTCATTTTTGTTCTTCCCCACTGGACTGTCCCTGTCATCGCTGTATTGGCCCTGTCACCTCTGTCCTGTCCCTGACACCCTTCTCTCCTGTCCCCTCTATTCTGTCATGGCTCTGTCATCCCTGTACTCTCCCTGTCCCCTCTGCCGTGGTCCTGTCACCCATCTTTCCTGGCTCTCTGTTCTGTCCTGGTCCTGTCACCTCTGTCCTGTGCCTGTCCCTTCTGTCTTAGTCTGTCCTGGCCCCACTGGACTTTCCCTTTCATCTCAGTACTGTTCCTGACACCTCTGTCCTGGCACTTTTTTCGAGGGTTGGGGGCACCAAACTGTAACTTGCCTCCGGGCGACGGGGATGAACTTACGCCACTGGGGACAGGGCAGCGGGGAGCCGGGGCTCGTGAGCGCTGCACCGCAGATCGGATTGAAGAAAGATCCGATCTGTGGTGTGGCAGGGGGCCCTTTTGGAAAGGGGGGCCCGGGGTACGTATCCCCGGGACCCCCCCCCTTAATCCGGCTCTGGGTGTAGGGTCCTTTCACACGGCACGTCCACTGGAAGGTCCGGCTGCCGGGCCGGGGCCCTGCCGTCTTTGTATGCAGTGGACTGTGTATGTGAGGGTGAGCTTTCACACACAACGTTTTTTTTTTAGCCGCCGCCGCTGCGCATGCGCACAGCATTACACACGGCTCAAAGCCATTGTGTGTGAAAAACCCTCCCGGATGGCAAAAAGCCGGACAAAGATTGTCCGGCTTTTTGCCATCCGGGAAAAACCGGAGCGTGTGTTACAGCCCTTAAGGCTGTAACACACACTCCGGTTTTTCCCGGATGGCAAAAAGCCGGACAAACTTTGTCCGGCTTTTTGCCATCCGGGAGAAACCGGCAGAGTCGCTCACACAGGACGGCTTTGAGCCGTGTGTGATGCAGTGCGCATGCGCAGCATCAGACACGGCTTCAGAAAAAACCGTTGTGTGTGAAAGCTCCCCTTCACACACATGGTTTACTGGCTCCAAAGACGGCCCGGCGGCCGCCCGGCCGCCGGACCTTCCAGTGGTGAGACCCGGCTGCAACCCGGCAGCCGGGCCGGGGCCGTGCAGTGTGAAGGGACCCTAGCCCTCACACTGTTAACTACAATGCCGGCACGGGAAAAAGCCGTCCGGCTTTTTCCCGGCCGGCAAAAGCCGGGTAGTGTGTTTCAGCACTTAGGCAGCTTTAGTCGGCTGCTTAGGGACGCCGGCCACTGGAGGGCACCACTGAGTTCATCTAAGTTACTTTCCTTTAGTGTTTATTTAGTCTCTTTTCATATTGCCCTTATGAAATCTGTAAAACGTCATTTATTTCACTAGTATTCTCTCTCCAATGAGTAATCTCACCTTTTAAACTTACAAACATACACAGGGGGAGCTTAACAGGTCTTTTTGTCCCACTGGATCATGGAGGTATGAAAGCAAAGTAAATACAATGGGGTTTATTTACTAAGCTCCCGATTTTGACCGAGATGCCGTTTTTTCATCAAAGTGTCATCTCGGTCAATCTCGGTCATTTACTAAACACTAATCACGGCAGTGATGAGGGCATTCGTAATTTTTTGCTAGTTCAGGTAAAAAATTACGAATGAATACACCATCGGTCAAAACGCGGCTGTTTAAGTATGAATCTCGGTCATTTACTAAGAAGTGCAAAGTAAAAAAACACAAAACACTGCCGTGAAAAATTACAATTCGTAAAAAAGTCCTAAAAAAAAACAGACCTGCTTTTTTTATCCGTGATTTGAGATGCATGCAGGGATCCATGAGATCCGTGCATGTATATCAGTGGGAAGGGGTGGGAAAGTGCTTTTTGTTGCTAAAAAAAATTGCGTGGGGTCCCCCCTCCTAAGCATAACCAGCCTCGGGCTCTTTGAGCCGATCCTGGTTGCAGAAATATGGGGAAAAAAATGACAGGGGTTCCCCCATATTTAAGCAACCAGCATCGGGCTCTGCGCCTGGTCCTGGTCCCAAAAATACGGGGGACAAAAAGAGTAGGGGTCCCCCGTATTTTTAAAACCAGCACCGGGCTCCACTAGCTGGACAGATAATGCCACAGCCGGGGGTCACTTTTATATAGCGCCCTGCGGCCGTGGCATCAAAAATCCAACTAGTCACCCCTGGCCGGGGTACCCTGGGGGAGTGGGGACCCCTTCAATCAAGGGGTCCCCCCCCCCAGCCACCCAAGGGCCAGGGGTGAAGCCCGAGGCTGTCCCCCCCCATCCAATGGGCTGCGGATGGGAGGGCTGATAGCCTTTGTTGTAAAATAAAAGATATTGTTTTTAGTAGCAGTACTACAAGTCCCAGCAAGCCTCCCCCGCATGCTGGTACTTGGAGAACCACAAGTACCAGCATGCGGCGGAAAAACGGGCCCGCTGGTACCTGTAGTACTACCACTAAAAAAATACCCCAAAAAACACAAGACACACACACCGTGAAAGTATAATTTTATTACATACATACACACATACATACATACTTACCTTATGTTCTCACGCAGGTCGGTCCTCTTCTCCAGTAGAATCCAAGGGGTACCTGTTGAAGAAATTCTACTCACCAGATCCAGTGGTCCAGGCTCCTCGGCAAATCCTGGGATAATCCACGTACTTGAATAAAACAAAAAAACGGATGCCCGACCACGAACTGAAAGGTGACCCATGTTTGCACATGGGTCACCTTTCCACGAATGCCAGAAACCCACTTTGCCTTCTGGCTAAGTGGGTTTCTTCAGCCAATCAGGGAGTGCCACGTTGTAGCACTCTCCTGATCAGCTGTGTGCTGCTGTCCTCACTGACAGGCAGCACGCGGCAGTGTTACAATGTAGCGCCTATGCGCTACATTGTAACCAATGATGGGAACTTTCTGCTTAGCGGTGACGTCACTTTAGGTCAACCGCAGGGCAGAAAGTTCCCATCATTGGTTACAATGTAGCGCATAGGCGCTACATTGTAACACTGCCGTGTGCCGCCTGTCAGTGAGGACAGGAGCACACAGCTGATCAGGAGAGTGCTACAACGTGGCACTCCCTGATTGGCTGAAGAAACCCACTTAGTCAGAAGGCAAAGTGGGTTTCTGGCATTCGTGGAAAGGTGACCCATGTGCAAACATGGGTCACCTTTCAGTTCGTGGTCGGGCAACCGTTTTTTTTGTTTTATTCAAGTACGTGGATTATCCCTGGATTTGCCGAGGAGCCTGGACCACTGGATCTGGTGAGTAGAATTTCTTCAACAGGTACCCCTTGGATTCTACTGGAGAAGAGGACCGACCTGCGTGGGAACATAAGGTAAGTATGTATGAATGTGTGTATGTATGTAATAAAATGATACTTTCACGGTGTGTGTGTCTTGTGTTTTTTTGGGTATTTTTTTAGTGGTAGTACTACAGGTACCAGCGGGCCCATTTTTTCCGCCGCATGCTGGTACTTGTGGTTCTCCAAGTACCAGCATGCGGGGGAGGCTTGCTGGGACTTGTAGTACTGCTACTAAAAACAATATCTTTTATTTTACAACAAAGGCTATCAGCCCTCCCATCCGCAGCCCATTGGATGGGGGGGGACAGCCTCGGGCTTCACCCCTGGCCCTTGGGTGGCTGGGGGGGGGGGACCCCTTGATTGAAGTGGTCCCCACTCCCCCAGGGTACCCCGGCCAGGGGTGACTAGTTGGATTTTTGATGCCACGGCCGCAGGGCGCTGTATAAAAGTGACCCCCGGCTGTGGCATTATCTGTCCAGCTAGTGGAGCCCGGTGCTGGTTTTAAAAATACGGGGGACCCCTACTCTTTTTGTCCCCCGTATTTTTGGGACCAGGACCAGGCGCAGAGCCCGATGCTGGTTGCTTAAATATGGGGGAACCCCTGTCATTTTTTTTCCCATATTTCTGCAACCAGGATCGGCTCAAAGAGCCCGAGGCTGGTTATGCTTAGGAGGGGGGACCCCACGCAATTTTTTTTAGGATTTTACTTTGTTTAATTTAAAAAAAAAAAAAATACGAACCCCAGCACGGATCACACAGATCCGGCCGAGATTGATTGTAAAAAAAAACCGGCAGTGTTTTGCTAATCACTGCCGTCAAATTAGGCAAAAAAACACGAATGACATCGACATCGGAAGCAAAGAAAAATACGAATACGACAGCTTAGTAAATTAGTCGTAATCAATTCAAAAAGTTGCAGTTTTACACTGTCGATGTCATTCGTGATTGAACTTTGACCTATTTTCGGAAATTACGAATCTTAGTAAATAAACCCCAATGAGCTAAACATGGCTTCCTAGTGAAGTGGGCAGAACGGGGAGAACAACACAAAGAAACTGCAGTCCCGGTGGAGGGGGGGAGCTAAAATTATGCAATTATATGCTAATTAAGTCATTTTATCTCCGCCCCTATGCAAATGTAGCCAATAGCGGCATTTCCCAACGAGGGAGTGGGGCCTAATGACGCAAATCGCCAAGCCCCACCCCAATTGCCACCCACTTGCTTCTCCTTTCCGGCATCTCCCGGAGAGTTGATTATTAAGGTAGGCAACAATGGTACATATACTGTACATGCATCCAAATGTGCAAAGACTGAGAGGCCTGCATTCAGTTTCCGTATATACTGACATAAAGATTTGTCTTTTCTTATATATCTAACCTCAATACACCACAAGGCTCAAGATTCCTGGCACGAGTGAGCCACTAGTTCTCATGCAGCTCTGCTAAAAGTGTCTTTTTTGCCAAAAATGCATCTTGGCCACAAAATGAATAGGATGCACCAGGAAACTGTGCTGATTTTTTAACAATCGACACTTGTATATCTGTATGCGACTGAGTCTGTATACAGAGCAAACTAGAACTTGACATGGAAAAAAGCAGAGGCTGCTGCATTGCAGCACTTCTTATGCAGATTCAGAGACTCAGGGGTCTATTTACTAAGCCTTGGATGGAGATAGTGGACGGAGATAAAGTAACAGCCAATCAGCTCCTTATAGTTATGTCACAGGCTGGGTTTGAAACATGGCAGTTAAGAGCTGATTGGCTGATACTTTATCTCCGTCCACCTTATTTCCATCCTATGCTTAGTAAATAGACCCCTTAGTCACACACAGATATACAAGTGTTGCATTCAAAGTAGCACAGTCTTCTAGTGTGTCTCAGACATTTCACATTGCGATTAAGACGTATTTTCAGCAAATCAATGCAAAAAAGATGCCCAATGCTAGCAGAGTCTCTCAGGACCTGACGTGCCAAGAGGGGCTGTTTAGCTCAACTACAACAATGATGTATGAGGACACATCTGTACCTCTAGGTGCATCTATCTATCTATCTATCTATCTATCTATCTATCTATCTATCTATCTATCTATCTATCTATCTATCTATCTATCTATCTATCAACCAATCTTAACGCATCTATCTAAGTACTACTATTATCTTTTTAAATACCTTACCATAATCCTTAAAGAACAGATCTGTAAATTCCATTTCCCCTCTGTCACTAAACGCATCGCTGCGGTCAACAAGCGCCTCCTTCACAGCATCGTAGCCAATCAGCATGACTGCAGGATTGTTGATGATGTAGAGGGTGTACACAGGTCCGTACTTCTCACTCAGCTTTAGAGAGACAGATACAATACATTATAACAGTTGTACTGTATGTTGCTTAGTTACTGTTTTAAAGCTAGAAAAAATATCTACATGATATACCTTACACAATTTTTATTTAGGCTTGCTACAATTCTGTTTTTTATTCTACTAAATAGGATGTCTAGTCACTATATTTTCTTATGTGCAGCAATAATGAATATCTATCTATCTATCTATCTATCTATCTATCTATCTATCTATCTATCTATATATATATATATCTATTACTGTACTGCATGTTTGTGTTAGATAAACGGGACACTCCAGCACTTGACTAATTGGCCTAAATGCACTGACGCTTCAACCATTTCTCCATGTCTGCCATTGTATTTAGATCACATTGCACACACTTCTAGAGCAGGGATGGGGAACTTTTGGCCCTCCAGCTGTTGTTGAACTACACATACCAGCATGCCTTGCTACAATTTTGGTATTTGGCCATGCTGAAACTGTTGCAGGGCATGCTGGGATGAGTAGTTCAACAACAGCTGGAGAGCCGAAGGTTCCCCATCCCTGTTCTAGAGTATATTACATACCTCCCAACTTTTTACTGCAGAGATTCGGGACCCTCGCGTGGCAGATCAGCAAGTGATCAAAGCCTCCCCCGACTGCCAGCAGGATAGTGTCCGAATAGTGGGACTGTGACTATCCCGCTTGAATCGGGACAATTAGGAGGTACGTACAGTATATTAGGATGTTGAGGGACATAACCAGTACAGTATATTAGGATGTTGAGGGACATAACCACTTATAGCACTCTAGTTATCTTTAGTAATGAAGCTATAAATGCCCCAGCTTACCTTAACCAAAGACTGTGGAAATTCTGTGGTGCTGATCTGCATGATATTTCCCAGCAGGGGCAGAGGTGTGGGCCCCGGGGGCAGGTTCTTCTGTGATATCTTACTCCACCATTTAACAAGGTAAATCAGGAGAGTGATCCCAGTAGCCAGGAGAAGGGTCCCTGCTATATTTAGTGCCATTATGGGCACAGCACTATTAAAGCAGGTTCTCTGAGCTATGTCCCTCTGTGTTTCGGATAACAAAAAGCTTTGACACTGAACTATATTCCAACCAGCATGTGATCATTAATGACAGGTTATGTGAGTTTGAGATTGGTGCAGAGTTACATTTATATTGCGTAAGTAATTGTAAATGTTGAGTAATCATAATAAGGTCGTTAAATGCACTTTGAAGTACACAGCATATTTTTAGTTTTACAAAATAAACAATAACAAGAAGAAGGGTGTCGATCACTGGATCGACCAGAAATAGGTCGACAGGCAATAGGTTGACTACATATAGTCAACATGAAGTAGATCGACAGGTTCAATAGGTCGACATGAAAAAGGTGAACACCACAAAAGGTTGATAGGTACAAAAGGTTGACACAAGCAAAAGGTCAACATGTAAATGGTTGACACAAAAAGTCTACACAATGTGCCCGATTCAGACCTGGATGCAGCCATGCGGTCACTCGCAGCGGCCTCATTAAGATGGTCTGCGCATGTGTACCGGCCATTGTGAGCATACGTGACCTTACACATTGCGACAAGGAAGGATGCAGCCACAGTGTGATTGACAGCGGCAGCCATTAGTGGGGCATTATTGCGGCATTGTTGCGGCGTTGAGGGGACAGGGAGTACCAAACGGGGCCATTGGGAGCATTTTCGGGGCGGCTATGTGATGTCACACATGGCCGCTCTGAATAACAATGGCCACCAACTACCTGACAGCGCAGCCAGGGTTCAACCTTAAATCTGAAGCATCGGATCTAAGGGAGGCGTGCTCACACATGCTGGGTGGCCTTGCCCTGTGAAGTCACACGCAGCCACTCTAAAAAAAAAATTGTCCACCAACCGCCTGACAGCATAGCCAGGCTACGCTGCCAGGAGTCAACTGTTAAGACTCAAACATGGAGACATCGTTTTACATTCCATGGTTCTAGTTCACAGATCAGAATAGAACTGTTGTAATCTACTGTACTAAAAGTATAAAAAAATTCTTAGTGGTACTGTGTGTTAGCACCAAAGGTGCGCACCAAAAAAGGAGCGTGGCCACATTCCACAATGCGCATGTCCACTGAAAATGGGGCCTGTCAAAATGACCCTCCACCCATTTCTCGTCACTCTGGGAAAATTCCTTTGCATTCCAAATGCACCTTACCTATATGGTGGTTTCTCACAATGGGGAATCTCTGAAAAAATGTATCCTCATTGGTCAGACAGCGTCTTCAGTTGGTATTCACTGATTTCCAGTCACAAGTCATCTCCCCCTGCTACTCTCAGCCTGCCGCCTTTAATCCTGTGTCTCTCAGCCTGCCCCCTTTCACTCTGTGTCACTCAGAATGCCTTTCCCCCTCACTCTGTGTTTCTCTGCCTTCACTCTGTGTCCATCATCAGCCTCCCTCTCTGAGTGTTCATCATTAGCCTCCCCCTCTGAGTCCATCATCAGCCTCCCCCTCTGTGTCCATCATCAGCCTCCATCATCTGTGTCTATCATCAGCCTCCCCCTGTGTCCATCATCAGCCACCCCCCTCTGTGTCCATCATCATCCTCCCCCTCTATATCCATCATCAGCCTCCCCCTCTGTGTCCATCATCAGGCTCCCCCTCAGTTTCCATCATCAGGCTCCCCCTCTGTGTCCATTTCAGGCTCACCCTCTGTGTGTATCATCAGCCTCCCTCTCTGTGAACATAATCGGACCCAACTCTGTGTTTATCATCAGCCTCCCCCTATGTGTCTATCATCAGCCCCTCCTCTGTGTATCTTCAGCCTCCCCCTATGTCCAAAATCAGCCCCCTCCTCTGTGTCTGAAGCCCTAGTTTTCAGGCACAGCCCAACCCATACTTGCCTCCAGCAGCCTGCTGCATAATGAGGATGCATCTTTTTGCTCTTTGATGTGGGTGGCTCAGCTCCTCTTCACAGTGTCCAGTGGCATGACATCATGGCGTCACATCGCTGTGCCTGGACATAATAAACTTTAATGTGCCACCCACCAGCAGCTGTGAGGGAGCTGCTGCTGCCATTGGCAGCTGGCGACTTTGCTCCTGGAGTTTGTTTCATCTTCATGTCAGACATGAAAACGGGTCAAACTGTGTCCTGCCGGCGGTAGGGGGTAAAGCGTACCGGCTACTAATTTCTTAATGGTACACTGTACCGCCTTCTTATCACCACTGGTTCTACCTATTAATTATGTAATTCAATAGAACATATAGTTCATGATATATATTTAGATAAGGTACTACTGCCATCTACTGTCCAAGATGATATTGGTTTGTAAGACTTAAGAGGGAACAAATCAATAATTTCAAGGGTGACTGAAGTTATTGAATGCTAAAGCATGAGAAATATATTTGGACCTTTTTTGGTAGGTGAAGAAAATCTGTTCCAGTCACCTCTGTGAAGAACTAGAAAACATAATTCAACCTGAGGACATCTGGGTTGATGGGTATCACATGCTGTAACTAGATGAAATCATTTGTTTGTGTCAACATAATTTTTTGAGTTAACAATTTTACTATACATCTGTTTTATCATTTTCTTTATTTGTGGAATATAAGTATAGTGACCTTGGTGATCTCTGATGTGCACACATAGAAATAGAAATAAAGGGCCTAATACTGACCTGATCGTAGATGTCCTGAATTTAGCACATCTACAATCAGCTTCCCTGACATGCGGGGGGACGCCCAACACAGGGCTGGTCCGCCCCGCATATCAGGCCCTGCCCCATCACACAAGTACAAAAGGCGATGCTTTTGTACTTGAAGAGTAGCTCCCCACCAGCGCAGCTCCCCACCAACGCCGCAGCTTTTTACTGCGGTGCCGGTGCATGCGCAGTTCAGACCTGATTGGCTGCTGTGTGAAGACGCACAGCACCGATCAGGTCTGAATTAGGCCCATAGTGTATTTCAATGTGCACAATTAAAGTCTACTGTACAGCTCAGTTACAGCAAGCACAGATCACTTTTATTGCTATGATCGGGGGCGCCAACATCTCTTCCGGACATCAGTACAGGGAGGGGGCGTGACCGTGGCCAGACCATGTCCTCTCAAAGTATAATTGAGGGCGGGATTTACTAAAGGGAAAATGCGGTAAAACCCTGTTTTACCGCATTTTCATATGTACTAACCCCCGACTGCCGCGTTTTCGCCCCATAGGGTATCACCATCTTTTTATGGCGATACCCTATAGAAGCCTATGGGACTCTTACCGCCACCGCCGGATCCCGCCGCCGCCCTGCACCACTCACGACGGCACCCCCTTCTCCCCGGCATACCTGAGAGGCTGCTGGTGCGGCCCCCCTCCTCCTTCTCCCCCGCAGCACAGCCTTGTCTCCTTCCGGCTACAGGGGGGAGGAGGAGGAGCCCGGGGACTCCCTGTGCACGTCACCTCCCGGGTCTGGGAGGTGACGGAGACCTCCGCTGACCCCCGCAGACCACCACAGACATCATCGCGGGGGGCCTCCTATACCACATTGCGATACTAATCGCATATGTTAGTACATATGCGATTAGTATCGCTGCGGTAGTTGGCAAGGGGCGGCAATGTCTTATAGTATATCCCATGTGATAATGCGCTGCACGGGGTGTGCAGATCTGGGGGTGTCAGGTGTGTGTGTGTGTGTGTGTGTGAACAATTGCTCCCCGATGCAGGGAGAGATAGGATTTACTGCTGCTGTGGCTTCCTCTCTCCTCAGCCCAGCACACAGTGGTGTGAGCTGGGCTGGAGAGAAAGGCTGCTGCAGCAGCAGTCAGTCCTCTCTCTCCTTGCCCAAAGTGCAGATCTATATAATGGGGAAGGGAAGGCGGTGGAACCTGGGCACCCGCTGGGCCCCTCCAACAGGCATGGGCCCAGGTAAATAGTATCCACTCCCCCCCTCTCTGCACCACTGGCTTTGATTATTAAAATGTGCCTGTCACCTACACAAAGCAATAATTACCATTTTGTGATAGTGGCAATGATAGGAACTAGCATGGTGTACTGAAACTGGAGGTACAAAGGGACCACATGTCTCAGTAATGTCACTGGTGCCTAGTAGACTGACAGACTGCATTATTATTATTATTAGCTATTATTATTAGCTATTGTGATTATGGTGGGGGCTGATGGGTCACTCATTTAATAGGATTATAGGCAGAGGAACATGTCTGTATAGGTCAATACCTTCCTGTTGGTCATGGTTCCTACTCTGCACACAAGATCCAAGACAATGAAATTATTGGCACACAGAACCAGGGCCGAACTGCCCATCTAGCCGATGAGCTGGTAGGCCAGTCCTGTCATATAAAGAGCAGGGAAGGCTCTCTGGTCTGGCTGCTTCCCCCCCCCCCCCCTGCCTGTCTCCATGGAAATGGAGGCGTGCTGCGAGTCCACAGCCCCTGTTTCCATGGAGATGGGCAGGGGCGTGCCACGAGTCTATGCCCCCTCGACTCGCGGCACGCCTCCGTCGGAGGTGTCTGTGCCCCCCCTTTCACAGTGCTCGCACCCCTGTCATGTGTAGGGACATTTTGGCCCCCAGTACGTACCTGCACAGAACTATAGTATTGATGTTATTAAACTTTTATTTCTACAGTGCATTGCTTTTATTAATCTGGCACAGTATAATATATATATATATATATATATATATATGTAAAAAATAGGAGTACAGCGCCACATGTGAGGGAAAACAATACCTGAAATTGAATATATTTATATGTAAAAAACACTCCCTTGTAGGTAATAGGGTGTCAGCCGTCCTCTAAGCAGTTTTACAGCATTGGTGAGATGCTGTATGGAGTTAAATGAATATGGATAGATAGGGGTACTGGCGACCGGCTGGTGTTTTTTATTTACAAAAAATATTTAGCGGACTCGAGTATCAAATATAAAGGACTGGAATTAGAAAAAAAACTCCTTTTTATATAAAAGAGAAATAACAATTTATTTTATCAATAATAAAAAATATTTAACAATTGCTTTCTAAAAAATACATATAAAACCGATTCCTCTACAATTGTAAAAAATGTATTAAAACGGATTATATAGTAAAAAGCAGTTGTATAAAAATATTTTAAGACGTATAATGAAAAGGAATAAAAATATTTTCAAAAAAGTTAGTAGTTAGTAAAAAGCAGCTTAACTTTGGGTAGAGGGTCATACAGGAGATCCCAACGCGTTTCGTCTGTCTGACTTCATCAAGGGGTAGTGACTCAATGATCCTAGTGGGCTTAAATACCCACTGATAAGGTGCTAATGGCTATGACATCACTTCCTGTCAATTGGTGATGGGAAGGTATAAACTACATACAAATTATATTTATAACACATATAACAATGATGGAGCAGTGAAATGAAAGACATGGGGAGGCTTCCCATGTATACAGAACATAAAAACGAGTATTATAACGTTATTTGATGTTTAAAACAGAAGTTTGAGGTAAAATAGCGCACTTCCGCCACACTTCCGGTTTTTGCCAGTCTGTAGTGCGCATGCGCAGATGCCCCACTTCCGGTTTCGCGTCTCCGGAGTGCGCATGTGCAGCCGCCGCACTTCCGGTTTTCGCGTCACATTGAACGAGTGTATTCAGGGCTTCATGCCCCACTTCCGTCCTGGCAGTTCTGACGTTTTTTGTCCCCACTTCCGGTTTAGCATGTCCGGAGTCACATGGTGCTCAGTCTTGCTGTGAGGGAGTTTGGGAGAGTTCCTTTTTTGAACGGCGGCCATTTTAATGAAGTCCATAGGGGCGGACATGTATTCTCCATACAAATTTCCCATTGACATGAAATAAAGGGAAATAGAAATTCATTAATATCGATGTGCTTTGGAAAACGAGTCTTAGTGCATTTCTAGCATAGAGTATGTTAACTAACCACTCTTAACATGTAAGGCAATATATTTGGATAAATAAATCACATTTTATTAGTGATAATTTGCAGAAGGAAAAACGGACATTTAAATCTAGTTATAATGTCATATAGTGTTCAGAGGCAAAAAATGGCTATTCTTGAGTCTACTTGATTTATATCTTAGATATGATATGTGCACTTGTGAATATATCTATATGTATTAGTGCATATATCTAATCATGTGCTTTTATTATTAAATAAATAATGGTCTATGCTAAATTAGGTGCTCAATTGGTAAGAAAAACAAACGTACAAAAATGGAACACATTTAGACACATTAGTGTTTACAAACCATTTTTTACAGTACTTTAGCTTCCCAAGCGGTCACCCTCTTGGTACTGTTAAAGCCCAACACTGCTTAGCTTCCAAGATCGGACGGAATTGGGCGTGGAGCCAGTGTGGTATGACTGTATCTTATTGGCTATAAAAAACACGCTCATTCCTGTGTCAAGTATTTTTATTTTTGTGTTCATATGTACAATTAGTTAAAAATAGGTGTAGTAAAATCGTAGAATGAGTTGTGATGATAAAAAAAGACCTTATAGGAAGGGGGCGATTTCATACCCCTCATTAAATCCTGCTGGGTGCATCGTGTTGAGCTGGTAAATCCAAAACATCTCTCTTTGGGATAGTTTATTCGCCAAGTCTCCGCCTCTTTCTCCAATTTGTACGTGTTCTATTGCTTTGAAGGATAAATCTTCTGGATTTGAGTTATGTTCCAAAAGGAAATGTCTGTAGATAAGATGGGTATCGAGCTTGTTCTTGATGCTCCTGATGTGTTCCTGGATTCTTAGTTTGAGTGTGCGCTTCGTTTTCCCCACATATTTTTTCTTACATGTGCATTCCAATAAATAGATGACTGAGCTGCTGTTGCAATTGAGAAATTCCTTAATCTTGAATTCTTTAGCCTCTCCGGAATCCGAAAAGGTTTTCCTGTTTGGGTTTAAAAATTTGCAAATGTTGCAACGTCCGCATTTGAATGCTCCCGTGCACTTCATAAATGTTTGGGTGGTTCTTTCTTTGTTGGTATTGCCTAGCATGCTCGGTGCGAGGTGGTCTTTAAGACTTTTAGATTTACGGAACACTATCTGTGGTTTTTCCGGCAGAATTTCCTTTAGTACAGGGTCCATACGCAAGATTTTCCAATGTTCCCTGAGAGATGTTTTGATATGGTTCTCATGTTGATTAAATGTAGTAATGAATGCAGTTGACTCCTTAGGAGCTTCCTTCTTTTTGTATTCTAGGAGGTCTTCCCTTTTTATGGTGTTTGTTCTTGCAGTTGCTTTGTCCAAGATTAATTTGGGGTATGACTTTTCCTCAAAGCGTTTTCTGTAGATGGCTACCTGTTCATTGCAGTCCTCTTTTCTGCTACAGTTTCTTTTTATTCTATGGAACTGGGAGAACGGGATGTTATCTTTCCATGGTTTTGCGTGGCTGCTTTGATAGTGTAGGTAGCTATTTTTATCTACCCCTTTGATGAAGTTCCTGGTTATCACTGATGAGCCTTCACCTATTAGTATGAGATCCAAGTACTCTATAGAGGTTTTGTTTGTGTTGTACGTGAAGGTAAGATTCATATCATTGGTTTTTAAAAGATTAAAAAATTCCATAAAAAGTTCCAGGCTGCCATCCCATATTATCAGAATGTCATCAATATAGCGTTTGTACAAAATCACATTATTTTTGTAAAATTGAGTATTGTACACATGAAGTTCCTCCCATTGTCCCATAAATAGGTTCGCGAAACTCGGTGCAAATATCGTACCCATCGCGGTCCCACAGCGTTGAAGATAAAAGCTCTCTAAAAATTTAAAATAATTTCGACTCAGAATAAAATGCATCACATCACAGATAAAAGATCTTTGAATAATTGTAAGGGTGGGGTCTTTGTCTAAGAAATCCTTACAAGCCTTAATGCCTTTAGAATGCTCGATGCACGTATACAGAGACTGGACGTCTAGTGTAATCCATAAAAAGGTGTCCTTCCATTCAACTGATTTCATCAGGTTCAATACCATAGTGGTGTCTTTAAGGTAAGAAGGTAGTTTCTTGACATATGGGTTTAAGAAAACATCCACATATTCAGATAATTTTGATGTTAGGGAGTCAATTCCAGCGACAATAGGTCTCCCAGGGGGGTTCAGGAGGTTTTTATGAATTTTCGGCAAATAGTAGAAGATGGGGGTGATGGGACTAGATTGCATTAGGAATTGGAATTCTTCCTTTGTGATACTTCCATTCCGGAGTCCTTTTGTGAGGAGTAATCTCAACTCTTCTATATAGGCATCCTTAGGATCATTCAGTAGTGGTTCATAGGACGTAGTATCTCCTAGTAAGCGATGAGCTTCTTTCACATAATTATCTCGATCCAGGATGACTAGTCCCCCCCCTTTGTCAGCTGGTTTTATCACTATTTCCGAATTTTTCTGTAATTTCTTGAGTGCCTCTTTTTCTCTATTAGTGAGATTTTTTGTGGCAACTGGTGCAAGATTGGTGTCGCATAAATCTTTTTTCACCAAATCATAAAATATACTGATATGATTGCCTTTTGATTCTACCGGATAGTATTTGGATTTGCGTTTCAACCCAGACCTTGATGCTTCTTCATAATTCGTGATGATGGCATTGTCCTTACGTGCAAAATGTCTTTTGAGTGTGAGCTTACGGATAAATTTGTTAAGGTCTATGAATGTCTCAAATTTATTCAATTTTTCTGTGGGTGCGAATGATAGACCTTTGCTTAGTAATGAGGTTTCGTGATTTGTTAATACATGTTTCGATATGTTGAAAATACCATGCTCTTCAGGGACTAGTGCTGTACGTTCCTCCTTTTGGTGTTGTAATCTTTCCCTCCTGCCGCCCCGTTTTCCTCTTCTTCTGCGTGGGGCCTTTTTAGAGGGGATGCATGTGTGGATTCTTCTTGTAGTGTGCCTCTGAACGTATTTTTTGGACGAGCTCCTAGGCGTGGTGATAAAAAAACCTTTTCGTCCGTTGATCCTAGTCTTTGTAGAGTGGAATATTTATTGTATGTCTTGATTTTTTGTGTATGATGAGAATCATTCCTAGTGTTTGATCTGCCTCTGTGTGGTACTGTCTTCCACGCTTGGTTCCCACGATTGGATGTATTCGTGGCGGTGAATCTGCTCCAATTCTTTGTTTTGCCATTGTCATAGTCCTCCTTGTCACGAAGAAACTTCTTTTCTTTGCCCCGTATGACTTCTTCCTCTATACGTTCTAATTTCTTATTGAGAACCAGTTCATTAATTCTATAGTCCTCTTTGATTTTGTGTGGTTCTAGTTCAATTTCCTTCTCCTTTATGTCTTTCTCAATAGAAGGGACATTCTTTCTCCTTTCGGAGATCAACAATTTCATTAAATTTATTGAACATGTGTGTAGGGTGGAATCCCATTTTTCCATGAACTCTGGATCAGATGTTCCAATGGTGGGTTGTTTCACCAATCTCAGTCCCCTCGGTACTCTGTTGACTGAGATGTAATGTTCCAGACCTTTTATGTCCCACCATGTTTTAATCTCTTTAACCAGGAGTCTCTCCATGTCCCAAAATAGATCATCCAAGTCCCTGGAGGGAGTTGGGGTGTCAGTCACTTTGTCTTCGCTAAATATTTTCTGGCACCAATCATTTCTTTTGTTGGTACGTTCATTAATTCTGAACATAGTTTTTGGGTGTTTTTTTAGACCACAGCACCAGGCAGCTGAACAATTAACCAGTCTTAAATGTAAAAAATAGGAGTACAGCGCCACATGTGAGGGAAAACAATACCTGAAATTGAATATATTTATATGTAAAAAACACTCCCTTGTAGGTAATAGGGTGTCAGCCGTCCTCTAAGCAGTTTTACAGCATTGGTGAGATGCTGTATGGAGTTAAATGAATATGGATAGATAGGGGTACTGGCGACCGGCTGGTGTTTTTTATTTACAAAAAATATTTAGCGGACTCGAGTATCAAATATAAAGGACTGGAATTAGAAAAAAAACTCCTTTTTATATAAAAGAGAAATAACAATTTATTTTATCAATAATAAAAAATATTTAACAATTGCTTTCTAAAAAATACATATAAAACAAATACATATAAAACCGATTCCTCTACAATTGTAAAAAATGTATTAAAACGGATTATATAGTAAAAAGCAGTTGTATAAAAATATTTTAAGACGTATAATGAAAAGGAATAAAAATATTTTCTAAAAAGTTAGTAGTTAGTAAAAAGCACAAAAATAAAAATACTTGACACAGGAATGAGCGTGTTTTTTATAGCCAATAAGATACAGTCATACCACACTGGCTCCACGCCCAATTCCGTCCGATCTTGGAAGCTAAGCAGTGTTGGGCTTTAACAGTACCAAGAGGGTGACCGCTTGGGAAGCTAAAGTACTGTAAAAAATGGTTTGTAAACACTAATGTGTCTAAATGTGTTCCATTTTTGTACGTTTGTTTTTCTTACCAATTGAGCACCTAATTTAGCATAGACCATTATTTATTTAATAATAAAAGCACATGATTAGATATATGCACTACATATAGATATATTCACAAGTGCACATATCATATCTAAGATATAAATCAAGTAGACTCAAGAATAGCCATTTTTTGCCTCTGAACACTATATGACATTATAACTAGATTTAAATGTCCGTTTTTCCTTCTGCAAATTATCACTAATAAAATGTGATTTATTTATCCAAATATATTGCCTTACATGTTAAGAGTGGTTAGTTAACATACTCTATGCTAGAAATGCACTAAGACTCGTTTTCCAAAGCACATCGATATTAATGAATTTCTATTTCCCTTTATTTCATGTCAATGGGAAATTTGTATGGAGAATACATGTCCGCCCCTATGGACTTCATTAAAATGGCCGCCGTTCAAAAAAGGAACTCTCCCAAACTCCCTCACAGCAAGACTGAGCACCATGTGACTCCGGACATGCTAAACCGGAAGTGGGGACAAAAAACGTCAGAACTGCCAGGACGGAAGTGGGGCATGAAGCCCTGAATACACTCGATCAATGTGACGCGAAAACCGGAAGTGCGGCGGCTGCACATGCGCACTCCGGAGACGCGAAACCGGAAGTGGGGCATCTGCGCATGCGCACTACAGACTGGCAAAAACCGGAAGTGTGGCGGAAGTGCGCTATTTTACCTCAAACTTCTGTTTTAAACATCAAATAACGTTATAATACTCGTTTTTATGTTCTGTATACATGGGAAGCCTCCCCATGTCTTTCATTTCACTGCTCCATCATTGTTATATGTGTTATAAATATAATTTGTATGTAGTTTATACCTTCCCATCACCAATTGACAGGAAGTGATGTCATAGCCATTAGCACCTTATCAGTGGGTATTTAAGCCCACTAGGATCATTGAGTCACTACCCCTTGATGAAGTCAGACAGACGAAACGCGTTGGGATCTCCTGTATGACCCTCTACCCAAAGTTAAGCTGCTTTTTACTAACTACTAACTTTTTAGAAAATATTTTTATTCCTTTTCATTATACGTCTTAAAATATTTTTATACAACTGCTTTTTACTATATAATCCGTTTTAATACATTTTTTACAATTGTAGAGGAATCGGTTTTATATGTATTTTTTAGAAAGCAATTGTTAAATATTTTTTATTATTGATAAAATAAATTGTTATTTCTCTTTTATATAAAAAGGAGTTTTTTTTCTAATTCCAGTCCTTTATATTTGATACTCGAGTCCGCTAAATATTTTTTGTAAATAAAAAACACCAGCCGGTCGCCAGTACCCCTATCTATCCATATTCATTTAACTCCATACAGCATCTCACCAATGCTGTAAAACTGCTTAGAGGACGGCTGACACCCTATTACCTACAAGGGAGTGTTTTTTACATATAAATATATTCAATTTCAGGTATTGTTTTCCCTCACATGTGGCGCTGTACTCCTATTTTTTACATTTAAGACTGGTTAATTGTTCAGCTGCCTGGTGCTGTGGTCTAAAAAAACACCCAAAAACTATGTTCAGAATTAATGAACGTACCAACAAAAGAAATGATTGGTGCCAGAAAATATTTAGCGAAGACAAAGTGACTGACACCCCAACTCCCTCCAGGGACTTGGATGATCTATTTTGGGACATGGAGAGACTCCTGGTTAAAGAGATTAAAACATGGTGGGACATAAAAGGTCTGGAACATTACATCTCAGTCAACAGAGTACCGAGGGGACTGAGATTGGTGAAACAACCCACCATTGGAACATCTGATCCAGAGTTCATGGAAAAATGGGATTCCACCCTACACACATGTTCAATAAATTTAATGAAATTGTTGATCTCCGAAAGGAGAAAGAATGTCCCTTCTATTGAGAAAGACATAAAGGAGAAGGAAATTGAACTAGAACCACACAAAATCAAAGAGGACTATAGAATTAATGAACTGGTTCTCAATAAGAAATTAGAACGTATAGAGGAAGAAGTCATACGGGGCAAAGAAAAGAAGTTTCTTCGTGACAAGGAGGACTATGACAATGGCAAAACAAAGAATTGGAGCAGATTCACCGCCACGAATACATCCAATCGTGGGAACCAAGCGTGGAAGACAGTACCACACAGAGGCAGATCAAACACTAGGAATGATTCTCATCATACACAAAAAATCAAGACATACAATAAATATTCCACTCTACAAAGACTAGGATCAACGGACGAAAAGGTTTTTTTATCACCACGCCTAGGAGCTCGTCCAAAAAATACGTTCAGAGGCACACTACAAGAAGAATCCACACATGCATCCCCTCTAAAAAGGCCCCACGCAGAAGAAGAGGAAAACGGGGCGGCAGGAGGGAAAGATTACAACACCAAAAGGAGGAACGTACAGCACTAGTCCCTGAAGAGCATGGTATTTTCAACATATCGAAACATGTATTAACAAATCACGAAACCTCATTACTAAGCAAAGGTCTATCATTCGCACCCACAGAAAAATTGAATAAATTTGAGACATTCATAGACCTTAACAAATTTATCCGTAAGCTCACACTCAAAAGACATTTTGCACGTAAGGACAATGCCATCATCACGAATTATGAAGAAGCATCAAGGTCTGGGTTGAAACGCAAATCCAAATACTATCCGGTAGAATCAAAAGGCAATCATATCAGTATATTTTATGATTTGGTGAAAAAAGATTTATGCGACACCAATCTTGCACCAGTTGCCACAAAAAATCTCACTAATAGAGAAAAAGAGGCACTCAAGAAATTACAGAAAAATTCGGAAATAGTGATAAAACCAGCTGACAAAGGGGGGGGACTAGTCATCCTGGATCGAGATAATTATGTGAAAGAAGCTCATCGCTTACTAGGAGATACTACGTCCTATGAACCACTACTGAATGATCCTAAGGATGCCTATATAGAAGAGTTGAGATTACTCCTCACAAAAGGACTCCGGAATGGAAGTATCACAAAGGAAGAATTCCAATTCCTAATGCAATCTAGTCCCATCACCCCCATCTTCTACTATTTGCCGAAAATTCATAAAAACCTCCTGAACCCCCCTGGGAGACCTATTGTCGCTGGAATTGACTCCCTAACATCAAAATTATCTGAATATGTGGATGTTTTCTTAAACCCATATGTCAAGAAACTACCTTCTTACCTTAAAGACACCACTATGGTATTGAACCTGATGAAATCAGTTGAATGGAAGGACACCTTTTTATGGATTACACTAGACGTCCAGTCTCTGTATACGTGCATCGAGCATTCTAAAGGCATTAAGGCTTGTAAGGATTTCTTAGACAAAGACCCCACCCTTACAATTATTCAAAGATCTTTTATCTGTGATGTGATGCATTTTATTCTGAGTCGAAATTATTTTAAATTTTTAGAGAGCTTTTATCTTCAACGCTGTGGGACCGCGATGGGTACGATATTTGCACCGAGTTTCGCGAACCTATTTATGGGACAATGGGAGGAACTTCATGTGTACAATACTCAATTTTACAAAAATAATGTGATTTTGTACAAACGCTATATTGATGACATTCTGATAATATGGGATGGCAGCCTGGAACTTTTTATGGAATTTTTTAATCTTTTAAAAACCAATGATATGAATCTTACCTTCACGTACAACACAAACAAAACCTCTATAGAGTACTTGGATCTCATACTAATAGGTGAAGGCTCATCAGTGATAACCAGGAACTTCATCAAAGGGGTAGATAAAAATAGCTACCTACACTATCAAAGCAGCCACGCAAAACCATGGAAAGATAACATCCCGTTCTCCCAGTTCCATAGAATAAAAAGAAACTGTAGCAGAAAAGAGGACTGCAATGAACAGGTAGCCATCTACAGAAAACGCTTTGAGGAAAAGTCATACCCCAAATTAATCTTGGACAAAGCAACTGCAAGAACAAACACCATAAAAAGGGAAGACCTCCTAGAATACAAAAAGAAGGAAGCTCCTAAGGAGTCAACTGCATTCATTACTACATTTAATCAACATGAGAACCATATCAAAACATCTCTCAGGGAACATTGGAAAATCTTGCGTATGGACCCTGTACTAAAGGAAATTCTGCCGGAAAAACCACAGATAGTGTTCCGTAAATCTAAAAGTCTTAAAGACCACCTCGCACCGAGCATGCTAGGCAATACCAACAAAGAAAGAACCACCCAAACATTTATGAAGTGCACGGGAGCATTCAAATGCGGACGTTGCAACATTTGCAAATTTTTAAACCCAAACAGGAAAACCTTTTCGGATTCCGGAGAGGCTAAAGAATTCAAGATTAAGGAATTTCTCAATTGCAACAGCAGCTCAGTCATCTATTTATTGGAATGCACATGTAAGAAAAAATATGTGGGGAAAACGAAGCGCACACTCAAACTAAGAATCCAGGAACACATCAGGAGCATCAAGAACAAGCTCGATACCCATCTTATCTACAGACATTTCCTTTTGGAACATAACTCAAATCCAGAAGATTTATCCTTCAAAGCAATAGAACACGTACAAATTGGAGAAAGAGGCGGAGACTTGGCGAATAAACTATCCCAAAGAGAGATGTTTTGGATTTACCAGCTCAACACGATGCACCCAGCAGGATTTAATGAGGGGTATGAAATCGCCCCCTTCCTATAAGGTCTTTTTTTATCATCACAACTCATTCTACGATTTTACTACACCTATTTTTAACTAATTGTACATATGAACACAAAAATAAAAATACTTGACACAGGAATGAGCGTGTTTTTTATAGCCAATAAGATACAGTCATACCACACTGGCTCCACGCCCAATTCCGTCCGATCTTGGAAGCTAAGCAGTGTTGGGCTTTAACAGTACCAAGAGGGTGACCGCTTGGGAAGCTAAAGTACTGTAAAAAATGGTTTGTAAACACTAATGTGTCTAAATGTGTTCCATTTTTGTACGTTTGTTTTTCTTACCAATTGAGCACCTAATTTAGCATAGACCATTATTTATTTAATAATAAAAGCACATGATTAGATATATGCACTAATACATATAGATATATTCACAAGTGCACATATCATATCTAAGATATAAATCAAGTAGACTCAAGAATAGCCATTTTTTGCCTCTGAACACTATATGACATTATAACTAGATTTAAATGTCCGTTTTTCCTTCTGCAAATTATCACTAATAAAATGTGATTTATTTATCCAAATATATTGCCTTACATGTTAAGAGTGGTTAGTTAACATACTCTATGCTAGAAATGCACTAAGACTCGTTTTCCAAAGCACATCGATATTAATGAATTTCTATTTCCCTTTATTTCATGTCAATGGGAAATTTGTATGGAGAATACATGTCCGCCCCTATGGACTTCATTAAAATGGCCGCCGTTCAAAAAAGGAACTCTCCCAAACTCCCTCACAGCAAGACTGAGCACCATGTGACTCCGGACATGCTAAACCGGAAGTGGGGACAAAAAACGTCAGAACTGCCAGGACGGAAGTGGGGCATGAAGCCCTGAATACACTCGTTCAATGTGACGCGAAAACCGGAAGTGCGGCGGCTGCACATGCGCACTCCGGAGACGCGAAACCGGAAGTGGGGCATCTGCGCATGCGCACTACAGACTGGCAAAAACCGGAAGTGTGGCGGAAGTGCGCTATTTTACCTCAAACTTCTGTTTTAAACATCAAATAACGTTATAATACTCGTTTTTATGTTCTGTATACATGGGAAGCCTCCCCATGTCTTTCATTTCACTGCTCCATCATTGTTATATGTGTTATAAATATAATTTGTATGTAGTTTATACCTTCCCATCACCAATTGACAGGAAGTGATGTCATAGCCATTAGCACCTTATCAGTGGGTATTTAAGCCCACTAGGATCATTGAGTCACTACCCCTTGATGAAGTCAGACAGACGAAACGCGTTGGGATCTCCTGTATGACCCTCTACCCAAAGTTAAGCTGCTTTTTACTAACTACTAACTTTTTAGAAAATATTTTTATTCCTTTTCATTATACGTCTTAAAATATTTTTATACAACTGCTTTTTACTATATAATCCGTTTTAATACATTTTTTACAATTGTAGAGGAATCGGTTTTATATGTATTTTTTAGAAAGCAATTGTTAAATATTTTTTATTATTGATAAAATAAATTGTTATTTCTCTTTTATATAAAAAGGAGTTTTTTTTCTAATTCCAGTCCTTTATATTTGATACTCGAGTCCGCTAAATATTTTTTGTAAATAAAAAACACCAGCCGGTCGCCAGTACCCCTATCTATCCATATTCATATATATATATATATATAGAGATGTGCACCGGAAATTTTTCGGGTTTTGTTTCTTGGTTTTGGATTCGGTTCCGCGGCCGTGTTTTGGATTAGTACGCGTTTTGGCAAAACCTCCCTGAAAATTTTTTGGCGGATTCGCGTGTGTTTTGGACTCGGGTTGTTTTTTTTAAAAAAACCCTCAAAAACAGCTTAAATCATAGAATTTGGGGGTAATTTTGATCCCATAGTATTATTAACCTCAATAACCATAATTTCCAATCAATTCCAGTCTATTCTGAACACTTCACACCTCACAATATTATTTTTAGTCCTAAAATATGCACCAAGGTTGCTGGATGACTAAGCTAAGCGACCCAAGTGGGCGGCACAAACACCTGGCCCATCTAGGAGTGGCACTGCAGTGTCAGACAGGATGGCACTTAAAAAAAATTAGCCCCAAACATCACATGATGCAGAGATAAATAAAAAAAAGAGGTGCATGATGGAATTGTCCTTGGGCCCTCCCACTAACCCTTATGTTGTATAAACAGAACATGCACACTTTAACAAACCCATAATTTCAGCGACAGGGTCTGCCACACGACTGTGGCTAAAATGACTGGTTGGTTTGGGCCCCCACCAAAAAAAGAAACAATCAATCTCTCCTTGCACAAACTGGCTCTACAGAGGCAAGATGTCCACCTCCTCATCATCATCCTCCGATTCCTCACCCCTTTCACTGTGTACATCCCCCTCCTCACAGAGTATTAATTCGTCCCCACTGGAATCCACCATCTCAGGTCCCTGTGTACTTTCTGGAGGCAATTGATGGTGAATGTCTCCACGGAGGAATTGATTAAAATTCATTTTGATGAACATCATCTTCTCCACATTTTGTGGAAGTAACCTCGTACGCCGATCGCTGACAAGGTGACCGGCTGCACTAAACACTCTTTCGGAATACACACTGGAGGGGGGGCAACTTAAGTAAAATAAAGCCAGTTTGTGCAAGGGCCTCCAAATTGCCTCTTTTTCCTGCCAGTATACGTACGGACTGTCTGACCTATAGTGTAAAGGCTTAATAGAGAACACGAATGGCGCCAAAAGGCAACAAGCAGCAACCCCTTTGCACCAGTGGTAATCCCTTATACCAATATGAAACAGTGAACAAAATAGAGTAAGTGCAATAGGGTGCGCTAAATGCGAAAAGCTGGTGAACAGATCTGCTCGACCTGTTGTGTGTGATATTAAAAGTTAATACTTCCCTTGATATCACTTATAAGCATATACTTCTTAGATCCGTTCCACATATAAAAGAAAATAAAAAGATGCATATAGTGTAGTATATTTAAAATGAAACAGGATTTAATCCAATTATTTCTCAAATTTATACATAAAGGGATGCACAAAACAAATACAAAAATTCCTAAAAACACTTGTTTTTTCTCCCAAATTGATGGGTAATAAAGGTGGAGGATTACCAGATGAGAGTGATCAGTGAGCGTGTAAGATGTAACCTTAGGGTAACTGGCTCCGGAACCGGGTTCCCTCGTCCACGTCCCAATCGTCTGGTCAGCCTTACACCTGCTGGTAGTTCAATGGATACTCCACTCTCCTGCTGCTACGCGTTTCGGGAATGTCCCTTCATCAGGCAGTGAGAGTGAAGTGAATGGGTTGCCTCTTTATACCCACAATCTGGATTACTTCCAGGTAAAAGGTCAAAAACTTTAAAAACTGTTTAACATATACCAAACACTAATAAAAAGTTTACCTATATAAACGAACTTCATAATTAAAAATGCATAATAAATGACAAAGCTGGCAATGTTTAAAAGTCAAAATACAGAGAATCGTGTTATACTGACCGGAAGTGACGTCAGCGTGACCTCCGGTTTTTTCTGTGATCAACAACATATATATTGAACCTCCCAGTTAGATACAATGAGAGAGAGTCCAGGCTTGTGCACACTATATAATGGTGCTTGATTATCAGAAGTTCTGCAAACATGTGCAAGGAGTTCTATTTTGCGGACTGGTTGGAACGCATCTGGAACGCAATGTGGCTTCCGGCAGCATACTTCCGGTTCGGTGGAACGCATTTGGAACACAGGTGTAAGGCTGACCAGACGATTGGGACGTGGACGAGGGAACCCGGTTCCGGAGCCAGTTACCCTAAGGTTACATCTTACACGCTCACTGATCACTCTCATCTGGTAATCCTCCACCTTTATTACCCATCATTTTGGGAGAAAAAACAAGTGTTTTTAGGAATTTTTGTATTTGTTTTGTGCATCCTTTTATGTATAAATTTGAGAAATAATTGGATTAAATCCTGTTTCATTTTAAATATACTACACTATATGCATCTTTTTATTTTCTTTTATATGTGGAACGGATCTAAGAAGTATATGCTTATAAGTGATATCAAGGGAAGTATTAACTTTTAATATCACACACAACAGGTCGAGCAGATCTGTTCACCAGCTTTTCGCATTTAGCGCACCCTATTGCACTTACTCTATTTTGTGGACTGTCTGACCTGCCTACTTGGATGCTGTCACTCATATACAGTAATCCTCCACCATTCTTTCAATGGTGACAGAATCATATGCAGTGACAGTAGATGACATGTCAGTAATAGTTGGCAGGTCCTTCAGTCCGGACCAGATGTCAGCACTCGCTCCAGACTGCCCTGCATCACCGCCAGCGGGTGGGCTCGGAATTCTTAGCCTTTTCCTCGCAGCCCCAGTTGCGCGAGAATGTGAAGGAGGAGCTGTTGATGGGTCACATTCCGTTTGACTTGACAATTTTCTCACCAGCAGGTCTTTGAACATCTGCAGACTTGTGTCTGCCGGAAAGAGAGATACAACGTAGGCTTTAAACCTAGGATCGAGCACGGTGGCCAAAATGTAGTGCTCTGATTTCAACAGATTGACCACCCGTGAATCCTGGTTAAGCGAATGAAAGGCTCCATCCACAAGTCCCACATGCCTAGCGGAATCGCTCCGTATTAGCTCCTCCTTCAATCTCTCCAGCTGCTTCTGAAAAAGCCTGATGAGGGGAATGACCTGACTCAGGCAGGCAGTGTCTGAACTGACTTCACGTGTGGCAAGTTCAAAGGGTTGCAGAACCTTGCACAACGTTGAAATCATTCTCCACTGCGCTTGAGTCAGGTGCAATCCACCTCCTTTGCCTATATTGTTGGCAGATGTATAGGCTTGAATGGCCTTTTGCTGCTCCTCCATCCTCTGAAGCATATAGAGGGTTGAATTCCACCTCGTTACCACCTCTTGCTTCAGATGATGGCGGGGCAGGTTCAGGAGTGTTTGCTGGTGCTCCAGTCTTTGGCACGCGGTGGCTGAATGCCGAAAGTGGCCTGCAATTCTTCGGGCCACCGACAGCATCTCTTGCACGCCCCTGTAATTTTTTAAATAATTCTGCACCACCAAATTCAATGTATGTGCAAAACATGGGACGTGCTGGAATTTGCCCACATGTAATGCACGCACAATATTGGTGGCGTTGTACGATGTCACAAATCCCCAGGAGAGTCCAATTGGGGTAAGCCATTCTGCGATGATGTTCCTCAGTTTCCGTAAGAGGTTGTCAGCTGTGTACCTCATATGGAAAGCGGTGATACAAAGCATAGCCTGCCTAGGAACGAGTTGGCATTTGCGAGATGCTGCTACTGGTGCCGCCGCTGCTGTTCTTGCTGCGGGAGGCAATACATCTACCCAGTGGGCTGTCACAGTCATATAGTCCTGAGTCTGCCCTGCTCCACTTGTCCACATGTCCGTGGTTAAGTGGACATTGGGTACAACTGCATTTTTTAGGACACTGGTGAGTCTTTTTCTGACGTCTGGGTACATTCTCGGTATCGCCTGCCTAGAGAAGTGGAACCTAGATGGTATTTGGTACCGGGGACACAGTACCTCAAGAAATTCTCTAATTGCCTGTGAACTAACGGCGGATACCGGATGCACGTCTGAGTTATCTGCTTTGCAACAGGATGACTGCTGTGATATTTCATCTTCCTCGCAAAGGACTGTTGGACAGTCAATTGCTTACTGGAAGTAGTACAAGTGGTCTGCCGACTTCCCCTCTGGGATGACGATCGACTCCCAGCAGCAACAACAGCAGCGCCAGCAGCAGTAGGCGTTACACTCAAGGATGCATCAGAGAAATCCCAGGCAGGAGAGGACTCGTCAGACTTGCCAGTGACATGGCCTGCAGGACTATTGGCTTTCCTGTCTAAGGAGGAAATTGACACTAAGGGAGTTGGTGGTGTGGTTTACAGGAGCTTGGGTACAAGAGGAAGGGATTTAGTTGTCAGTGGACTGCTTCCACTGTCACCCAAAGTTTTTGAACTTGTCAATGACTTCTGATGAATGCGCTCCAGGTGACGTATAAGGGAGGATGTTCCTAGGTGGTTAACGTCCTTACCCCTACTTATTACAGCTTGACAAAGGCAACACACGGCTTGACTCCTGTTGTCCGCATTTCTGTTAAAATAATTCCACACCAAAGAGGTGATTTTTTTTGTAATTTGACCAGGCATGTCAGTGGCCATTTTCATCCCACGGACAACAGGTGTCTCCCCGGGTGCCTGACTTAAACAAACCACCTCACCATCAGAATCCTCCTTGTCAATTTCCTCCTCAGCGCCAGCAACACCCATATCCTCATCCTGGTGTACTTCAACAGTGACATCTTCAATTCGACTATCAGGAACTAGACTGTGCGTGCTCCTTCCAGCACTTGCAGGGGGCGTGCAAATGGTGTAAGGTGCCACCTCTTCCCGTCCAGTGTTGGGAAGGTCAGGCATCGCAACCGACACAATTGGACTCTCCTTGGGGATTTGTGATTTAGAAGAACGCACAGTTCTTTGCTGTGCTTTTGCCAGCTTAAGTCTTTTCATTTTTCTAGTGTGAGGATGAGTGCTTCCATCCTCATGTGAAGCTGACCCACTAGTCATGAGGAACATAAGAGAGGGCCTTAGCCGTTCCTTGCCACTCCGTGTCGTAAATGGCAAATTGGCAAGTTTACGCTTCTCCTCAGACGCTTTTAATTTAGATTTTTGGGTCTTTTTACGGAACTTTTTAAAAAAATTTTTTACGTGCTCTCTACTATGACATTGGGCATCGGCCTTGGCAGACGACGTTGATGGCAATTCATCATCTCGGCCATGACTAGTGGCAGCAGCTTCAGCACGAGGTGGAAGTGGATCTTGATCTTTCACTATTTTACCCTCCAAACTTTTGTTCTCTATTTTTTAATGTGTGGAATTATATGTATACTGCTGGTCACCAAAATGCTGTACTGTCCTACTATATACTGCTCACAATAATGCAGCACAGATATGGATAGTATACTTGACACAGAGCTGCAAGATACCGCAATGGCCTACTGTACTGTACTATATGTATACTGCTGGTCACCAAATGCTGCACTGTCCTACTATATACTGCTCACAATAATGCAGCACAGATATGGATAGTATACTTGACACAGATCTGCAAGATACAGCAATGGCCTACTGTACTGTACTATATGTATACTGCTGGTCACCAAAATGCTGCACTGTCCTACTATATACTGCTCACAATAATGCAGCACAAATATGGATAGTATACTTGACACAGAGCTGCAAGATACAGCAATGGCCTACTGTACTGTACTATATGTATACTGCTGGTCACCAAAATGCTGCACTGTCCTACTATATACTGCTAACAATAATGCAGCACAGATATGGATAGTATACTTGACACAGATCTGCAAGATACAGCAATGGCCTACTGTACTGTACTATATGTATACTGCTGGTCACCAAAATGCTGCACTGTCCTACTATATACTGCTCACAATAATGCAGCACAAATATGGATAGTATACTTGACACAGAGCTGCAAGATACAGCAATGGCCTACTGTACTGTACTATATGTAAACTGCTGGTCACCAAAATGTTGCACTGTCCTACTATATACTGGTCACAATAATGCAGCACAGATATGGATAGTATACTTGACAGAGAGCTGCAAGATACAGCAATGGCCTACTGTACTGTACTATATGTATACTGCTGGTCACCAAAATCCTGCACTGTCCTACTATATACTGCTCACAATAATGCAGCACAGATATGGATAGTATACTTGACACAGAGCTGCAAGATACAGCAATGGCCGACTGTACTGTACTACTATAATTATATACTGGTGGTCCCCACAATGCAGCACACTGAGCACATATATTTGCAGCACACTGAGCACAGATATGGAGCGTTTTCAGGCAGAGAACGTAGATATTTTCAGCACACTGAGCACAGATAATTGCAGCACACTGAGCACAGATATTTGCAGCCCACTGAGCACAGATACGGAGCTTTTCAGGGAGAGAACGCAGCCACATCCTCTCCGTTCAATCTCCAATGCACAAGTGAAAATGGCGGCGATGCGCAGCTCTTTATATAGAATACGAATCTCGCAAGAATCCAACAGCGGGATGATGACGTTCAGGCGTGTTCGGGTTAACCGAGCAAGGCGGGAAGATCCGAGGCTGCCTCGGACCCGTGTAAAATAGTTGAAGTTCGGGGGGGTTCGGATCTCAACGAACCGAACCTGCTCATCCCTAATATATATATATATATATATATATATATATATAGAGAGAGAGAGAGAGAGAGAGAGAGAGAGAGATGTCCAAGCAGTCGGCACTCCAGATTAAATAAATGTAACGCCTGGTGCCTTCTCGTGCAGAATTATCCACTGTATAAACACGTAGAATTGAGCGGCACTCTCAGGACTATAATAAAGAACGGGTCCTCAGCCCATCAATAGTTTGCAACGTTTCGGTAATTTTATTTCAACCGTCGTCAGGCATAATAACATATAAACAGATAATCTTACCTTTAAATAACATACAGAAGACTTCCGGTTCCGGCTTCATGGAGACCTGAGCTCCGTTTTGAGCTCCGTCCCCCGCTCCCCATCAGACACCTTTTACTAGGCTTTTAAAGCCTCGTTTGGAGCCCGGAGTCCTCCTGCAGTGACCTTGCACCCCCGTAGCCAATATGGACCGCTTTTTAGCACCGCTGACGCCGCAACCCCAAACGGACCAGCAGCAGCAGCAGCCGCCGCAGCCTCCACGCCAGGAGAAGCGCCGGGCTGCAGGGACCATGCAGGCAGACTCTGCAGTGGAGAGTGCACCCCCTCTGCATAAAAAATCCGCGGCCGAAGGACCTGGGGGACACGTGAGTGCGGGCTGCGATGCCCCTGTGACCTACTCAGAGGTGGTAGCAGCCATTACAGCTACCATGACTCCCCTTCTATCCAAAGCAGTAGCTGATATCACTAGTCAGCTACAACATTTGACCCACAGGGTTTCTAACACGGAACAACAGATCAGCGTAGTATCCCATGACATAGGAGACTTGCAACACACCGTGAAACGTCTCACTAACGATTCCTATCAGATGTGGAACAAGATAGACGATATTGAGAACAGATCGCGTCGAAATAATATTAGGCTGGTCGGCCTCCCTGAATCTATCAAGGGGCCCGCTATGGCCCATTTTGTCCGCAACACTCTACCCTCGCTTTTAGGCATAGAGGCGGTTTGCCAGGACATGGTAATAGAGAGGGTCCATAGGGTAGGACCGACTCCGACCCCCAACAGGCCGAGACCCCGCGTTACCCTGTTCCGCTGCTTAAATTACCTACACAAAATGGAGATATGGTCGGCCTCTCGCAAAGCTAAATCTTTGTCATGGGAAGGACATAAGCTTCATATTTTTCATGACTACTCCGCTGAATTATCACGGGCCAGGAAATCCTTTTCCCCTGTTTGCTCTCAATTAGTCGCTGAAGGGCGCAAATTTGGCCTGTTATATCCTGCCAGGCTTCGCATTTATGACGGGTCTTCATTTAAGGACTTTTCCACCCCGCCTGACGCTGTGGCTTACCTCCAGGAGCTGTCCCAGGCCAAGGATGCAGACATCTCTGATTCAGCTAAATGAAGGACTGTGCTCCTTGTTCTAAACTGCCTTATTAAGCTCTCCCTGTTCTGCATGATTCCATGTCTGTTTAGTGATTTCAGAGTTTAAACCGCTAATTTTTTTTTTTTTTTTTTTCTCACTCCACATTTAGTGGCTCATTTTCTCTACATTATATGTTATCTCAATGTTCTTAGGTGTAACGCGCTGCCAGGACCTACGGGCCTCAGTTATACAGTTTTACATCAGTATTTTGTAATACGTTAGGGATCGGGGGCGGACACGCCCCTCCGTGCTGGATGTGTGTCCTTTTTGATATGTTACTCTATGTGCTTTTACTTGGAAGTCTGGCATCAAATGCTGGCATTTGTATGCCTCTTTTCATTTATGCTCCCTATCTCCCCTCCCGCACACCCCTCCCCTCCTTCACTGCCTGGTATCCCCCTCCAATCCCAGGGGGCGCTGTCCTACCCTATGTAACTTGGCGAGACTGTATGATATCCTTAGACATCGTTATGCTAAAAGTTCCCCTCTGTGTCTTTATACGCTTTAAGATGATGTTTCTTTTTTTCCCTGTTCCCTGCAGGGATGCCTAGTCTACGCTATGCAACCTGGAACGTTGGAGGAATTAATTCTCCGGCGAAACGCAGGAAAATATTGATTTTCTTACAAAAATCTGGCGTGGACGTGGCATTCCTCCAGGAAACTCATTTGACTCCCGCTGAATCTGCAAAACTGGGAATGCTAGGATGGTCTGTATTGGCGTCTTCTTCCTACAGTTCCAAGGCAAGAGGAGTGGTTATTCTGGTAAAACGCAACCTGGCTCATGAGGTACACCGCGTTGTTACTGACGATACAGGTAGATATGTGGTGGTCTCGGTGGATATATTGGGCAAGAGGCTCACGCTGGCTAATGTATATATTCCCCCTCCCTATTCTAAGTCATACTTCCAGAGCTTGATTACCCTTCTGACCCCCTTCATGGGTGACAATTTGATCATTGGTGGAGATTTTAACCTGATTTCTTCCTCCATATTAGACAGATCAAACACCCGCGGGACCCCTCCTCCACTCCCTAAGGTTGGCATCCCCCTCTTCACCTCCACCTTACAGGTTATTGACATGTGGAGAGCCCTGTACCCAACAGAACGAGAATACACCTGTCTCTCAGCGGCGCATGGCTCTCTCTCTCGCATCGACTACTTCTTCATCTCTCATGCTCTTTTCCCTCAGGTCACAGACTGCTCTATCGCCCCCATCTCTCTGTCAGACCATGCTATGATTTCTTTGACTATCCACTTTCCAGATGACGGAGACACGACTAGGCTATGGAAATTTCCAAATAGATTCTGTCATTCTGATACTTTCAAGTCCTTCTTGGAGGCTGCTTGGGACGACTATTACTCTACCAATTCTGAACATCTTCAGACGAATCCCTTTCTGTTCTGGATGTCAGCGAAAGCAGTTCTCAGAGGGGCGATTATGTCCTTTACCGCAGCCTCCAACAAGAATTTTTCAAAGCAGTATCTGACGCTCCAGAACGCCCTCACTGCGGCCTTTCAGGCATACAAACAAATCCCTTCACCAGCCACTAAGCAAACATATCTACTCACAAAACCCCACTTTGACGAACACATTTCCGAAATGGGAAATAAATACCTTTTTTCTGTCCACTACAAGTTCCACAAATTCGGGAACAAGTCTGGCCGCTTACTCTCTAACTTACTTCGTGGCACATTTTCACCTGCCGTGGTTCACCCTCTCCGCACACAGCAAGGCACACTGACTTCCACAAACAAACAGATTGCACATATTATGCAGTCTTACTTCTCCCAATTATACTCAACCACCATTCCAAACACCCCGCAACCGCCTTCGCCACCTTCACATCCCTCGACATCATGCTCTCAACCGCCACACCCTCCCCTCATCCCCGCTGACAAGTCTACCAACCTCCCTTTCTCTTGGGAAGCCCTACCTTACCCTGCTCTTACAGATGACATGGCCACTCAACTTCTATCCCCGATCACTATCACTGAAGTCCGATCAGCGATCAAACAATTAAAACCCAATAAGGCCCCTGGCCCTGACGGCTATAGTGGGGAGTTTTATAGACTCCTCTCCCATAAATTTGACTCCATTCTGGTAGACATTTTCAACTCATTATTACTAGCTCAGTCTCCCCCACCTCACTTTAATTCGGCACTCCTCAAATTGCTCCCTAAACCAGGCAGAGATTTATCCCTCCCAGGCTCCTATCGACCAATATCTTTGCTAAACATAGATTATAAGTTGTTCGCCAAGATACTGGCCGACCGTCTGAAACTCATACTCCCCCACATTGTTCACCCTGATCAGACAGGCTTCATTGCAGGAAGACACTCGGTGGTCAATGTGAGAAGGGTAATAGCAGCCTTACACTCCTGCCATGGTGACATGTCCTCTTCTGGATATGCCATCATATCCTTGGACGCGGAAAAGGCCTTCGACCTCGTCGAATGGCCCCACCTCTACGCAACCCTGACACGATTTAAATTCCCTGATGCGTTTATAGAGGCTATCCGCGCACTATATTCATCCCCGGCCACTCAAATTTCGTGCAACGGTCTCCTTTCCAACCCCTTCTATATAGAAAAAGGCACTAGACAGGGGTGCCCTCTCTCCCCACTCCTCTTTGCCATCGCTCTAGAACCTCTAGCATTAGCTCTTAGGCTTTCCCCTTCCATTACTGGCATCTCTGTCGGTAACACTGAGCTTAAAGTCGCCCTGTTCGCTGACGACATGTTGTTATTTGTCTCAAACCCTCTCACGTCAGTCCCGGAAATCCTGCGTTTGATTTCAGAATTTGGTGAAACGGCTGGCTATAAGATCAATGTCACAAAATCAGAATTACTTCCTATACACGTCCCCCCTGCCACACTATCCTCTCTCACTCAAGCATCACCCTTCACGGTCACTCAGTCCCATTTTAAATACCTTGGGGTAAATATTGCACGCGATATTGCACGGATCTACGAAATCAACTTCACACCGGCCATTAAGGCCGTGCTTTCTAAGCTAGAGGGATGGGCTACCCTTCCGCTCTCATTGCTTGGGAGGATTGCAGTCCTCAAATCGGTAATATTTCCCAAAATCTTTTATATTATGCAATCTCTTCCATTCAGTCTCAGAGAAGCGGATGGCGCTGTATTGCGCAAAGCTATGACCCGATTTATATGGCATGGGAAGAAACCAAAAGTGGCCTTTGCAAAACTAGTAATGGACAAATCACTGGGCGGACTGGGTGTCCCGGACTTTCTTTCTTACTCTCTTACAATCTTTCTCCGATATGCAGCTGATTGGCTTTTGGGAAAAAGCACATACACTGACTTGGCTCTAGATACTGATGCTTTTCGACCTTATTCCCCATGTGCCCTCCTACACACCAAAAAAACTGACATACCTTCTTCAATCCTGAAACACCCTCTATTCCGAGACACGTACTTAAGCTGGGTGAAATTACACAGAAAACTCAAATCTGACCACACTGTTTCCTCTTATATATCCCTTTGGGGAAACCCTTCTTTTCCTCCTTCCCTTCACAATGCTCTTTTTGTCCGATGGCGGGAGAGGGGGCTGTGTGCTGCTTCACAGGTCTTCGACCCGGGTGGCCACATGGCTCAATTTACAACACTGAGAGACAGGTACTCTATTCCGTCCTCCCACTTCTATATGTATCTACAAGTGAGACACTACCTCCACTCATTGCACATCGACTCTATCCCCTCGTCTCCCTCTTCCCCTCTAGCAAAAGTTCTAAAGCACTGGGAATCCCATCCCTACAAACTAAAGCAAATTTACTCACTCATTGTAAATATCCCAGCCTTGCCATACATTCCCAGACTGGTTGCCTCCTGGCAAGCAGACATTCCAAGCGTGACCTCCTGTGACCTCCTCCTAGACCACCACCACCGGACCATGTCAATTCTTAGTTCTGCGTACCTACAAGAGGTACATGTAAAATCCATCCATAGAGCATACTTGCCTCCCTTTGAACAGATACACATTGATCCTGCAATCCCTAATAGGTGCCCTAAATGTAAAGGAGCTAAAGCCTCTTTCTACCACTGCCTTTGGAGCTGTATCAGAATCCAACGCTTCTGGAACAAATTATTTGTGTTCATAAATACCCATTTCCACATGGCACTGAAACCAGACCCGCTGGCATGTCTTTGCATAAATTTCTCTATATGGAGATCGAAAAAAGGGATTAGCCTACTTTTCCCTATGTTGACCATGTTGTTTACAATAACCAAAAAGGCAATTCTGAAACACTGGGTTGTTAGATCGACCCCCTCCTTAGCTGAAGTTCAGAAAACCATGCTACAATATTTATACTTTGATCGAAGGTCCACTCTTCTTACGGGTCCCTCTGGCCTCGCCGGGTTCAACAAAAAATGGGGCCCCTATATGGCTACACTAGACCAGACCACTCAATCCACGATAATTGCAGCATTTGAAAATTCTCAGTGGAAAATGTCCAGATAACCTAGCTTCATTCTTCTCCTACTCCTATTCTTCTCTTTCTCTCCTCGTCAATCTTATAGAATATTATAGAGTCCTTCTCCTCTCTTATCTTATAAATATTCTACATGCCTAGCTTGTCATCAGATTTAATAATGTAATAGTACACCAGCTCAGTTACAATTAACTGATTAGGAACTATGTATAATGATGTATGATTGTATGTTCATAACTCCACCCTAACAGGGCTCTTCAGCCTTTGATGGGCCGACAGCTCCCCGACCTTCCATCCCCCCCCCCTCACCCCATGCTTGACTGTATTTCCATATTTTTCCTACTGCATATTGTTGTTTGGCTTAAACATTCTTGTATTGATCCATTCTTCATGCGTTCCCTATGTTCTAGAGATCGCCACATTATGACGTTGATGTTTTATTGTCAAACGCATATTTCTCATATATGAAAAACCTCAATAAAAATCAGTTCTTTAAAAAAAAAAAAAATAACATACAGAAAACACGTGTACTGGCCACAGGATGCCCAGAGCCCTGGACTTCCTCTGACGTCTGTCAGAGCTGACCTCATCAATTAACATCAATTAACATTTAACCCTCCACCGTGAGACAAATGGAACACTGGAGAAAGTAAAACAGACACATAGTCTATTACTATATAAGTGAATCCATCTAGTACAGAGAAACTTATGATAACAAAGTAACAATAAATGAAAACAATAAATGAAACGATGTTATCAATCAAGGTACATAGCAAGAAAACGGAGCCATAATAATAAGAAAAACATGATCTTATAGAAAGCTGCTGAATGATAACGATTCATTCAGTCCGTTAGGAGTAAGGGTGTTCAGCCGATAAATCCAATGCGTCTCAATGTGTGCGTGTCATTCAGCAGCTTTCTATAAGATCATGTTTTTCTTATTATTATGGCTCCATTTTCTTGCTATGTACCTTGATTGATAACATTGTTTCATTTATTGTTTTCATTTATTGTCACTTTGTTATCATATGTTTCTCTGTACTAGATGGATTCACTTATATAGTAATAGACTATGTGTCTGTTTTACTTTCTCCAGTGTTCCATTTGTCTCACGGTGGAGGGTTAAATGTTGATTGATGTTAATTGATGAGGTCAGCTCTGACAGACGTCAGAGGAAGTCCAGGGCTCTGGGCATCCTGTGGCCAGTACACGTGTTTTCTGTATGTTATTTAAAGGTAAGATTGTCTGTTTATATGTTATTATGCCTGACGACGGTTGAAATAAAATTACCGAAACGTTGCAAACTATTGATGGGCTGAGGACCCGTTCTTTATTATAGTCCTGAGAGTGCCGCTCAATTCTACGTGTGTATATATATATATATATATATATATATTTATCAAAGCACACAGACCATGCACTCTGGCTTTAAGAATGGGCCCCTACCACTGCATTCCCCCAGTGGGCCCTTCATGCCCCAGTACGATACTGAGCACACACATATTCTACAGAAAATATTTGTCCATACACATCAGTTCCTGCCATAGTGAAGAATACAATCTATGGGGGTAATTCAGACCTGACCAGTGCTCTGCGTTTTTGTACAGCGTGTGACCAGATCCGAAATGCGCATGCATATGCACCGCAATGCGCAGGCGCGACGGACGGTTGCAAAGCGGATCGCTGGTCAGCAACGGGTTTGTGCGATCCATTCACACGGGCGTTCTAAGGGGATTTACAGGAAGAGGGCGTTTGTGGGTTTCAACTGTTTTTAGGGAGTGTCAGGAAAAATGCAGGCGTGTCCAACTGTTTGAAGGAAGGGTGTCTGACATCAAATCCGGTCCCGCACAGGCTGATGTGATCGCAGCTGCTGAGTAGGTCCTGGGCTGCGCAGAGACTGCACAAAAATACTTGCACAGTGAAAATACACTCCCCCTGTAGGCGGCGACTATCTGATCGCATGACTGCAAAAATCGCTGCCTAGCGATCAGGTCTGAATTACCCCTTATATTCCCTACCACATGTACATGCACCCGCCAGTATATTTTTGGGCTGTGTGAGGAAACCGGAGTATACATGCAAGCATGGGGAGAATATACAAACCCATGACCTCAGTGCTGTGAGGCAGTAATGCTAACCATTACACCGTCTGAATATTTTAATATTCTGACAAATTCTTTCCACCCTGGCTTAAGGAACAGTGTTGTCAACAGGTTGCATCAGAGTGGTATGCTAGTCTATATTTGTCTACTTAGCTTCAGTTTACAGCCAAGATATAGGTGGAACTTTACTGGTAAATATTATATACTGTCTATACCACAGGTTCTCAAACTCGGTACTCAGGACCCCACACAGTGCATGTTTTGCAGGTCTCCTCACAGAATCACAAGTGAAATAATTAGCTCACCTGTGAACCTTTTAAAATTTGTCTGTGAGTAATTAATACAACTGTGCACCTGCTGGGTTACCTGCAAAACATGCACTGTGTGGGGTCCTGAGGACCGAGTTTGAGAACCTGTGGTCTATACTGTATGTGTGTATCTAGCTAATAAAAAAATTGGTATTTTGTTCATATTTTGATCAGAACATTTAAGCTTGCAGCTGATCGTCAATGGACCCCAATTCTTAGCAAGTCCTTATACTAGCATAGATGCCCAACACACCATGAAATTGCAGTTTATTATACTGACCTCTCAGAAACATAAAATGACATTTATACAGGGCTGGCTTTTGAGTCACACCCAACTAGGCCTTTGATAGCATTAAGTAAAAGCTGCAATGACAGCACTAGGCAACATTTTGAAAGAAAACAGAAACCAAATATTCCTGTGCTTGGTTTTACACAAATTGTACATGGTACCAGCTACATGGCAATATTAATGCTATATACTGTATGTATACAAAACAGAAAGACTTTTGTTATTGGTGCTAACAATAATATTTACAGTTGTGTGTTCATATTTCCAGCCTCAATGCACCATCATACCTTCCAACATTGGACAAAATGAGGCATGGCCTATGTAAAAGGGGGCGTGGCGTCACGGGAATGCCGTGACCATGAGTCATGCCTCTCATTTTCTACACTGTGGGGGCATGGCCAGCGCTCTGTGAGCTGATGTCATGCCCCCAGTCCCTTCATTTCCTGTGAATAGATGCTGTGCACATGCACATAGCGTCTACTCACCGCTGTTCTGCTAAGAAAAACAGCAAGTGACAAAAGCCTCCAAAGTGCCCGCCCCACTCTGGGACACTGCAGCCCATGGGTGGGACAGCGGGACAGTCAGCAAAAAACGGGACTGTTCTGCAAAAATCAGGGCAGTTGGGAGGTATGCACCATGCAGAGATGCCTGGTGTGAGTGAGCCGCAAGGTCCCGTACAACTCTGCCAAAAATGCGTCTTGGTCACAATGGAATATGACACACGAGGAGACTGTGCTGATTAATTTGATACATGACACTTGTATATTATTTGTGACTGAGTCGGAGCAGAACAGACCTTGCATTGGAAAAAAGCAGTGGCTGTGGCATTGTAGCACTTCGTATACAGATTCAGAGACTCAGTCGCACACAGATATAGAAGATGCTGACGCAACTTGGTATAAGGACATATCTGTACTGCAAATCTGTGTGCATCTAGCGAATAAAAATGTGGGGATTATGTTCCTAATTTAATATGCTATCTTAAATGTTTTGACCAAAATATTAACAAAACACCCATACGTCATGGTTGCCTGTTTTCATCCCTTCTGTTTGCTTTATGCAATGAGCCCCAGGTAACTAGAATCAAAGCCAAAAAAAAAATAAGATTTTACTTGCCGGTAAATCTATTTCTCATAGTCCGTAGTGGATGCTGGGGACTCCGTAAGGACCATGGGGAATAGACGGGCTCCGCAGGAGACATGGGCACTTTAAGAAAGAATTTAGATTCTGGTGTGCTCTGGCTCCTCCCTCTATGTCCCTCCTCCAGACCTCAGTTAGAGAAACTGTGCCCGGAAGAGCTGACAGTACAAGGAAAGGATTTTGGAAATCCAGGGCAAGACTCATACCAGCCACACCAATCACACCGTATAACTTGTGATAAACTTACCCAGTCAACAGTATGAACAACAACAGAGCATCAGTTCAACCCTGATGCAACAATAACATAGCCCTTATTGCAGCAATAACTATATACAAGTATTGCAGAAGAAGTCCGCACTTGGGACGGGCGCCCAGCATCCACTACGGACTACGAGAAATAGATTTACCGGTAAGTAAAATCTTATTTTCTCTAACGTCCTAGTGGATGCTGGGGACTCCGTAAGGACCATGGGGATTATACCAAAGCTCCCAAACGGGCGGGAGAGTGCGGATGACTCTGCAGCACCGAATGAGCAAACACAAGGACCTCCTCAGCCAGGGTATCAAACTTGTAGAACTTTGCAAAAGTGTTTGAACCTGACCAAGTAGCCGCTCGGCACAGCTGTAATGTCGAGACCCCTCGGGCAGCCGCCCAAGAAGAGCCCACCTTTCTAGTGGAATGGGCCTTAACTGATTTTGGAAGCGACAATCCAGCCGCAGAATGAGCCTGCTGAATCGTACTACAGATCCAGCGAGCAATAGTTTGCTTTGAAGCAGGAGCACCAAGCTTGTTGGAAGCATACAGGATAAACAAAGATTCTGTTTTCCTGACCCTAGCCGTTCTGGCTACATAAACCTACAAAGCCCTGACCACATCAAGTAACTCGGAATCCTCCAAGTCAGTAGTAGCCACAGGCACCACAATAGGTTGGTTTATATGAAAGGATGAAACCACTTTTGGCAGAAATTGTGGATGGATCCGCAATTCTGCTCTATCCGCATGGAAAACCAGATAGGGGCTTTTATGTGACAAAGACGCTAATTCTGACACACACCTAGCCGAAGCCAATGCTAGTAGCATGACCACCTTCCACGTGAGATATTTCAATTCCACCGTTTTGAGTGGTTCAAACCAATGGGATTTCAGGAAACTCAACACCACGTTAAGATCCCAAGGTGCCACTGGGGGCACAAAAGGGGGCTGAATACGCAGCACTCCCCATCACAAACGTCTGAACTTCAGGTAGAGAAGCCAGCTCTTTTTGAAAGAAAATGGATAGGGCCGAAATCTGGACCTTAATGGAACCCAATTTTAGGCCCAAAGTCACTCCTGACTGTAGGAAGTGAAGGAAATGGCCCAGCTGGAATTCCTTCGTAGGGGCATTCCTGGCCTCACACCAAGCAACATATTTTCGCCATAAACGGTGATAATGTTGAGCTGTCACGTCCTTCCTAGCATTTATCAGCGTAGGAATGACCTCATCTGGAATGCCCTTTTTCCGCTAGGATCCGGCGTTCAACCGCCATGCCGTCAAACGCAGCCGCGGTAAGTCTTGGAACAGACAGGGCCCCTGTTGCAACAAGTCCTGTCTTAGAGGAAGAGGCCACGGGTCCTCCGTGAGCATTTCTTGCAGATCTGGATACCAAGTCCTTCTTGGCCAATCCGGAACAATGAGTATTGTTCTCACTCCTCTTTTTCTTATGGGTATGAGAGGAAGAGGAGAAAAAACATAGACCGACTGGAACACCCACGGTGTCACCAGTGCGTCCACAGCTATCGCCTGAGGGTCTCATGACTTGGCGCAATACCTCTGTAGCTTTTTGTTGAGGCGGGATGCCATCATGTCCACCTGTGGCAGTTCCCACCAACTTGCAATCTGCGTGAAGACTTCTTGATGAAGTCCCCACTCTCCAGGGTGGAGGTCGTGCCTGCTGAGGAAGTCTGCTTCCCAGTTGTACACTCCCGGGATGAACACTGCTGACAGTGCGCTTACGTGATTCCCCGCCCAGCGAAGAATTCTGGTGGCTTCTGACTGAATCAGAACCGGTTGGTCGCGAAGCAGGGTCTCCGCTTGACGTAGGGCGTTGTATACGGCCCTTAGTTTCAGGATGTTGATGTGAAGGCAAGTCTCCTGACTTGACCACAGACCTTGGAAATTTCTTCCCTGTGTGACTGCTCCCCACCCTCGGAGGCTTGCATCCGTGGTCACCAGGACCCAGTCCTGAATGCCGAATCTGCGGCCCTCGAGAAGGTGAGCACTCTGCAGCCACCACAGGAGAGACACCCTGGCCCTGGGGGATAGGGTGATTAACCGATGCATCTGAAGATGTGATCCGGACCACTTGTCCAGTAAGTCCCATTGAAAGGTGATGAAGTCCCCACTCTCCAGGGTGGAGGTCGTGCCTGCTGAGGAAGTCTGCTTCCCAGTTGTACACTCCCGGGATGAACACTGCTGACAGTGCGCTTACGTGATTCCCCGCCCAGCGAAGAATTCTGGTGGCTTCTGACTGAATCAGAACCGGTTGGTCGCGAAGCAGGGTCTCCGCTTGACGTAGGGCGTTGTATACGGCCCTTAGTTTCAGGATAGGGTGATTAACCGATGCATCTGAAGATGTGATCCGGACCACTTGTCCAGTAAGTCCCATTGAAAGGTCCTCGCATGGAACCTGCCGAAGGGAATGGCCTTGTATGATGCCACCATCCTTCCCTGGACTCGAGTGCAGTGATGCACTGACACCTGTTTTGGTTTTAATAGGTTCCTGACCAGTGTCATGAGCTCCTGAGCTCTCTCTATCGGGAGATAAACCCTTTCCTGGTCTGTGTCTAGAATCATGCCTAGGAAAGGCAGATGAGCCGTAGGAACCAACTGCGACTTTGGAATATTTAGAATCCAGCCGTGTTGCCGTCACACTTCCAGAGAAAGTGATACGCTGTTCAGCAACTGCTCTCTTGATCTCGCTTTTATGAGGAGATCGTCCAAGTACGGGACAATTGCGACACCTTGCTTCCGCAGGAGCACCATCATTTCCGCCATTACCTTGGTGAAGATTCTCGGGGCCGTGGAGAGACCAAACGGCAACGTCTGAAATTAGTAATGACAATCCTGTACCGCAAATCTGAGGTACGCCTGATGAGGTGGATAAATGGGGACATGAAGGTATGCATCCTTTATGTCCAGAGACACCATAAAATCACCCCCTTTCAGGCTTGCGATGACAGCTCTTAGCGATTCCATCTTGAACTTGAACCTTTTCAGGTATATGTTCAGGGATTTTAAATTCAATATGGGTCTGACCGAACCGTCCGGTTTCGGGACTACAACATGGTCGAATAATAACCCCCTCCTTGTTGAAGGAGGGGAACCTTGACCACCACCTGTTGAAGATACCATTTGTGAATTGCAGTTAACACTATTTCCCTCTCGTGGGGGGAAGCCGGCAGGGCCGTCGGTGAGGGGGCATCTCCTCAAAGTCCAGCTTGTATCCCTGAGACACAATATCTATTGCCCAGGGATCCAACAGGGAGTGAACCCACTTGTGGCTGAAATTACGAAGACGTGCCCCCACCGGGCCTAGCTCCGCCTGTGGAGCCCCAGTGACATGCGGTGGATTTTGTAGAGGCCGGGGAGGACTTCTGTTCCTGGGAACTAGCTGTGTTGTGCAGCTTCTTTCCTCTGCCCCTGCCTCTGGCAAGAAAGGATGCACCTCGGACTTTCTTGTTTCTTTGTGATCGAAAGGCTGCATTTGATAATGTCGTGCTTTCCTAGGCTCTGCAGGAATATAAGGCAATAGATCAGAATTACCAGCTATAGCTGTGGAGACCAGGTCCGAGATCCCTTCTCCACACAATCCTCAGCCTTCCATATGCCCCTTAAGTCGGCATCACCTGTCCATTGCATATTCTACAGGACACGTCAAGCAGAAATCGACATAGCGTTGACTCTAGAATCCAGTAGACTAATGTCTCTTTGGGCATGTTTTATATATATATCTTAAGACAGCATCTTTAATATATATATCTATATATATATACATATATATATATATATATATACATACTAGGGTCTCAAACTCTGCTGATAAGGTACCTGTCCACGCTTCTACAGCGCTATAAACCCATGCCGACACAATTGCCGGTCTGAGTAGTGTACCAGAATGTGCACGCTATCTGCAGGATCCCTGAGGATAGCTGTTAAGTCAGGGCTACCTTTTGGGCAAACGTGACACCCTAGGGGAAGATTCCCATTGTATCCTGGCCCTAGTAGGGAAAGGATACTCCCTGAGAATTCTTTGTAGGAAACTGCAGTCTCTTGTCTGGAGATTCCCGCTCTTTTTCATCATGAGAGGAGGGAAATTTACCTCAGCTTTCTTCCCCTTAAACATGTGTACCCTTGTGTCAGGGACAGATGAGTCATCAGTGATATGCAAATCTTCTTTTATTACAATAATCATATATTGAATACTTTCCTGCCATTTTGGCTGTAACTTTGCATTATCGTAGTCGACACTGGAGTCAGACTCTGTGTCGATATCAGTGTCTATTATTTTGGATAGTGAGCATTGAGAGACTCTGAAGGTCTCTGCGACATAGGGACAGACATGGGTAGATTCCCTGTCTGTTCTCTAATCTTTTGTGCAATAAATTCACCTTAGCACTTAATTACACATATCCAAACAGGTGTCGGCGTTGTCGACGGAGACACCCCTCACACACACATTTGCTCCATCTCCTCCTTAGGGGAGCCTTTTACCTCAGACATGTCGACACACACGTACCGACACACCACACACTCAGGGAATGCTCATCTGAAGACAATTCCCCCACAAGGCCCTTTGGAGAGACAGAGAGAGAGTATGCCAGCACACACCCCAGCGCTATTAACTCAGGAATAACACAGTAACTTAATGTTAACCCATTAGCTGCTGTTTATATTGATTTTTGCACCTAATTATGTGCCCCCCCCCTCTCTTTTTACCCTCTTCTACCGTGTATCTGCAGGGGAGAGGCTGGGGAGCTTCCTCTCAGCGGTGCTGTGGAGAAAAAACACGGCGCTGGTGAGTGCTGAGGAAGAAGCCTCGACGGCGGGCTTCTCTCCCGCTTAAATATACATTTTCTTGGCGGGGGCTCATACATATATAGAGTGCCCAACTGTATATATGTGTACTTTTGCCAAAAGAGGTCCATATGCTGCCCAGGGCGCCCCCCCCCTGCGCCCTGCACCCTTACAGTGACCGGAGTATGTGAGGTGTGTGGGAGCAATGGCGCACAGCTGCATTGCTGTGCGTTACCTCATGTGAAGAACGGAGTTTTCTGCCGCCGATCTCGAAGTCTTCTTGCTTCTCATACTCACCCGGCTTCTGTCTTCCGGCTCTGCGAGGGGGGCGGCGGCGCGGCTCTGGGATCGGACGACGAGGGTGAGATCCTGTGTACAATCCCTCTGGAGCTAATGGTGTCCAGTAGCCTAAGAAGCAGGACCTAGCTTCAGAGAGTAGGGCTGCTTCTCTCCCCTCAGTCCCAAGATGCAGGGAGTCTGTTGCCAGCAGAGCTCCCTGAAAATAAAAACCTAACAAAATACTTTCTTACAGCAAGCTCAGGAGAGCTCACTGAACAGCACCCAGCTCGTCCGGGCACAGATTCAAACTGAGGTCTGGAGGAGGGACATAGAGGGAGGAGCCAGAGCACACCAGAATCTAAATTCTTTCTTAAAGTGCCCATGTCTCCTGCGGAGCCCGTCTATTCCCCATGGTCCTTACGGAGTCCCCAGCATCCACTAGGACGTTAGAGAAAATAATCACATGTATTGCTCTGAAAGTGCATACACACTTGCCGATAAAATGAACAACGTTGTTCATTTTCACCCTTCCTGAGCGATGTCATTCACTTTCTCGGCAAGTGTGTATGCCGGTGACAATGACCCCCCTCGGGCTGTTAATGACCCTCGCTGTCAGGCGTACAGGCAGGTCAATGCAAGAGCTGCCCGCAGGGCCCGGCCGTATGTGACTTCACTGAACGTTATTAATGTCATATCGCTCAGTGTGTACAGTAAACCGCCGAACATCCGGCTCGGGAGGGGGAAACACTAGATGACGTCGCTCACAGGGCATGTTGTCTAGTGTGTCTGTATGATAGCTGGGCAGGGCCAGATCCATCAGTAATAATACAGAGCATTGCACACCAGGCCGTCTCATCACATAAGCAAGCAGTTTATTCCAGGCTTGCCTACCCTCCCGCATTTAGCGGGAGGCTCCCGTTTTTTTATTTACCCTCCCGCCGCCCCGCAAACCTTGCTTAGCCTCCCGATTTTTAACAGGTCCCTCTGTGAAAATATGGACTGCGCATGCGCGAGTCCAGAACGGCTGAGGGGCGGGGCCTGCACGAGAGCCGTCCTATAGGCAGCGGACCAATGGCTGAGTGACTGTCCTGCAGAGACAGTCAAACACTCTTAACTGCAGCCGTCATGAGTGCGGGACAGAAGCTTCACGCAGAGACTGTATCCTGCCACAGCTTTGCCAGGTGAGCTTTGGTCCTAGCAGTGTGGGAACTATCAGCTGCTGCATCTCCCTGGCCGTATCTCCACTCACCCTTTCAAAGATGGTAAAAGGGATTTTTCCTGATACAGCAGCAGCAGCAGCCATCCCACTGCCGAGGACCCGCCCCCTCATGCGATCTTCCTCCTCCCCTCAGAGACAGGAACAGAATTCCCTGCTGCAACAGACAGCCAGAAGCAGAGGCCCTGCCCATCTCACTGCCCCCCCCCCCCCCCCCCCCCGAGATCTTCCTCCTCCCCTCAGAGACAGGAACAGATTTAGTCCCTGCTACAGCTGCAGCAGGCAGCCAGAAGCCGAGACCCCGCCCATCTCATAGGCCCCCACCCCCTCCAGCCCCAGCTATGCAGATCCTGCACATAGATACTACAGGTAAGAGCTCTCAGTACTTTCTATTTTCAAAGCTCTGCCACCAATATATTAGAGCATGACAAGCCTAGAAAACATAATATTGTCACTGAATGGATCCAGTATTTTTCTTTCAAAATAACCTGACACCAGTGGTGCCGACAGCTCTGCCGCTCCCGGTAATGAGAGGGGACGTGGTCAATGGGGGAGGTGTGGCCAGACCCTGCTTTTTCAAAAATATATAAAAAAAAAATTTCCGACGTAGTGGGCATGTGCTGCACAAGGTGGGAGCACCAGTGTCAGAATCAGTGGGTGGCGGCGGCCAAGCGGGTGGTCGGGCGCGATCGCTCTCCTTCCTCTCATCATGCAGGGAGAGAGGACTGACTGCTGCTGCAGCCTCCTCCCCAGCACACAGCAGCCTGTGCAGTGCTGGGCTGGGGAGAGAGGCTGCTGCAGCAGCAGTCAGTCCCCTCTCCCTGCCCTACGTTCAGCTGTCAGCAAAGGGGGAGGGTAGCAGGACCCAGGCCCCTCCAACGAGCCCGGGTAAAAAGTACCCGCTCACCCACCTCTCGGCACCACTGCCTGACATAGGATGGGGCACTAAGTAACTCAAACAGCCCATACCGGAAAGTGTTTATTTGATTTACAGACCATGTAGGCAGGGCTGGAGTGATGTGCTCAGCAAGGGCAGGAAGGCGCCTCGCTGTAGAGGCATTCTCCCCACTCTGCTTTTTCTATCCCAGGCTTGCCTACGCACCCCGTATTGAGCAGGAGGCTCCCCATTTTTAATATAGCCTTCCACTGCCCCACAAATCTTACTTGTCCTCCCAGTTTTTCACTGTCCCCCATGAGAATCTGGACTGCACATGCGCAAGTCCGGAAATGCTGGAGGCGGTGCCTGTACGGGAGACATCATGACACATGATGTCATGTTACTTAAAGGCCGATCACCGCGGGTTGTGGGTAGCGGTGGCCGTCTAGCAGTGCATATTCAGAAAGGCACAACTCACAGTCACTGCCACTGCCATCTCTAACTCCGCTCTGACCCTCACTGCAGCAGCCTCATCAGCCAAAGCCACTCTGCCAGTCTCAGATGCCGCTAAGCTGCCTGCATTGTCCCTGAGCACCAGCTTCAGACCCTACTACTGTCCAAGTGCAGCATCAGATCACTCTCAACTGCTCTCTCCTGCCGACCACTGCACTGTAAGCGCTGTGAGATTAGCAGTAGCAGCAGAGTTAAGTCTAAATCCTATCTGGCTAAAGGACCCCTGACATCACAAGCATGTGACTCAGCAACAGGGGGAGGATCAAGGTCCAAACATGGGAGCCCAAATGCACTCTTGCAGGCTTACTTCGCTCGCCACGCTTTGGGCACAGGGGCTCACTTTGTTCTCCACCTGGTTACTAAAGGCAATAGGTGGTGACGCGGATAGTGACAGTGCTATCCAAACTTCCTTGCCCCTTCCACTGCCGGCGGGTGTCACGTGGTGGAGAAGCCAGAGGTACTTTAGCCCACTTGGATTTAGCAACAACGGTAGCAGCAGCTTGTATTCTTACACTAGCTTCCTGGGTCTGCATGCACCACTTTCACTCACTCTTTGCGGGAATCCACAGGTGCCATATAACCAGTCCTGGCAATGTAGATCATATGATCATTAACAGCATCAGGGCTTGGCTGTGCAGGTGAGCAGTTTGTGTCCCATGACTAAACAGGGAGACTTGGCACACTGGCCAGAGGGGATGTAGTCCGCATTCCGACAGGATGCCAACAGTCACAATACCGACAGTGGCATCCCGACTGTCACAATCCTGACACATTCCACCAATAAGCATTAGGGTGAGGCTGCGGGGAAGGGGAGGGATGAAATAGAGTTGTGCTGTGGAAGGGGAGGGCTAGGCACTAGGAAGAGGGTTAGGCTGTGGGTGGAGGAGGTTAGAGTTAAGCTGCGGGAAGGGTGGATGGGAGGGGAGAGTTAGTGTTAGCACTAGGATGAGGGTTAGGCTGTGGAAGGGGAGGGTTAGGGTTAGGCTGTGGGAAAGGTGGATGGGAGGGTTAGACTGTGGGAGGGGAGGGTTAATGTTAGCACTAGGAGGAAGGTCAGGCTGTGGTACGGGAGGGGAGGGTTAGCACTAGGAGGAGGGTTAGGCTGTGGGAGGGGGGGGTTAGGCTGTGGGAAAGGTGGATGGGAGGGTTAGGCTGTGGGAGGGGAGGGTTAGGCTGTGGGAAAGGTGGATGGGAGGGTTAGGCTTTGGGAGGGGAGGGTTAGGGTTTGCACTAGGAGGAGGGTTAGGCTGTGGGAGGGGAGGGTTAGGCTGTGGGAAAGGTGGATGGGAGGGTTAGGCTGTGGGAGGGGAGGGTTCGGGTTAGCACTAGGAGGAGGGTTAGGCTGTGGAAGGGGAGGGTTAGGAACTAGGAAGAGGGTTAGGCTGTGAGAGGGGAAGGTTAGGGTTAGGTGCGGGAAGGGTGGATGGGAGGGTTAGGCTGTGGGAGGGGAGGGAAGGGTTAGGGTTAGGCTGCGGGAAGGGAGGGTTAGGGGTAGGGTAAGGGTTTCAGTACCAAAATGTGTCAGGATTATGACTGTCGGGATCCTCTACCCAACCTGGCCACAGCTTTTTAGACTATTGAAACTAATGTGTAGTGCTTTTAGCTAATTACTATCTTTAAGGAGAACTCTTCATTGGATTACAGGCCTCTTCTCTAATTGTTTACTGCACTCTTTCTTATATAGTCCTACTTACCGGGACTGTTGGTTGGACTTTCAAAGACGCTTTTTTTATTCAGTTAAACCTGAATAGATATTCTATATTTGTAGTGGTCACAAATGTGTTAGTTGGTTGCAACTATGTAGCATACAACTATTTTGATGGATGGGAATATGTAACATGTTGCATTGTAACTTTCGATTTTTTTATAGACTAATCTTTTTCAGGTACCAGCAGTTTACATCTGATTAATACATTTATGTTGTTTTTCTGTGTAAATAAATTGCTATATCTACTTAAATAATAGAGTTGAATTGAATTTTATTTGGTTTTTATGCAAATGTCGGTGCTGCTTAAATTGTTTGTTTTGTTTTGTTGTTACCATTTATTGGGGCTGGTATCCCTTTCAGCAGCTGCTGTATAAGCATATATTGCTGTTTGCCTGGAATTATTTCATATCTTCTAGTGTGTAGCCTAAGCGGAGACTAGTGTGCTTTACGGCAGTGTGAGTGTCAGCTGTAGTGGTGGCTAGGGAGGCCAATCCCGGGCCGTTTTTTCAATCCCGGGATTCGGAATTGAAAAACGGTCAATCCCGGGATCCCGGGATTGCAGTAGGGATTAGAGAAAATTGTAGGGAGCAGCGCTGGAGGGAGGGTGTAGGTAGCGGTGCGGGAGGTAGGGAGTGTGTAGGTAGCGGTGCGGGAGGTAGGGAGTGTGTAGGTAGTGGTGCGGGAGGTAGGGAGGGTGTAGGTAGCGGTGCGGGACTCAGGACAGAGGGTGTAGGTCGCGGCAGGGAGGGAGGAAGATTGCACGGAGGGAGAGAGGATCATGTGTGTAAGTAATAGTACTTACTATTAGACGGGCGGCAACCATTAACACACTGAACGTGGCGGCATTTCAAATGAAGCGCCGGCCGCCAGCCAACCAGAGCTGGCAGACCGGCAGCCAATCAGGGAAGCGGCCGCAGCAGTCGCTCCTGATTGGCTGCCCCTGCAGCTTCCCTGATTGGCTGCCGGTCCGCCAGCTCTGATTGGCTGGCGGCCGGCGCTACATGTGAAGTGCCGCGCGCGTTCAACTTGTTCATGGCTGCTGCCCGCCTAAATGAGTAAGTACTATTACTTACACACCCACCCTCCCGCCGCCGCGCATGCGCAGTATAGTCCCGTGAATCCTGGGATTGGATGCTCCAATCCCGGGATTCAAATCCCGGCATTTTTGGGCCCAACTCCCGGGATCCCGCCGATCCCGATCCCGGGATTGGCCTCCCTAGTGGTGGCCTCTTCTCCCCACACAGTGGCCTGTTAAAATGTAAAGGAATTAAGTAAACCAGAACTGCATCATACAGTCCGTGGTGGTTGGGCAGGAGAAAGGAAAGGGACTGGGTGCGGAGTGTCACAGGCATTAACTACACTCTGAAAGGGCAGTGACTGACAGTCATCCATGGCTTTCAGTGAGTGCTCTCTCTGGGTAATGCCTGTGACACTCGGCACCCAGTTTCTTTCCTTTCATCTACAAAGGAAGCCAATCTCACAGTGGCCCAACTTAAAATGAATAAATGTTATTTGTACAGTCGTATATGCAAAATCTCATATGTTGTGTATAATTTACCAGGGTAATTATAGAAGGGAACAAAGGGTAATTTTTAAATTAATTTAAGTGACCTCACCTTGCCCACAAACCTTCCACATTGCTGGCACTGGGAACCACACAGATACTAAACTCAGCAGCTCTGCTGCAGGACACACCCCTGAGTGGCAATAGTTACGCCCGTAGGCGGATCTAGACACGCCCTTTGGGTGGTACATGACATGCCCCCTCAACAGCACGCTACGCATTCTGCTACCACTTGCAATCTCCCTGAAACTAGTTTTCAAAAGTAGCAAAGTATGGTTTATTCACAGTTCAGACAGGTTATCACGACAATAACATTTAACTCCTTGTTCTCCTCTCGAGCAAAATATTCATATGGGTTACATCAGATTACATCTCCTTTAATTTGCTTCACTGGCAATAACAGCATTAACAATGATGTGACAGCATTACAGTACAGTACATACCAGCGCAGTCTCTGGGAATCAGTAGTGCGGTGACCGCAAACTGAGATTCATTTCAGTGTTCTCTCCCCCATTCGCAAGGGGCTCTGTCTAAACGGGATCTCTCATGGACACGTTACTGGGGGCCTTCTGCCAAACGTGGTTTCCTACCACTCACCCACGTCCTCTCCCGAAGACTTACACCTCCCGTCCTGCTTCTTGGGTACCCCTGAAGGTGAAGATCCCCTTTCTTTCTTGAACTGATTGTTCATGCTGTAGCTGCTCTCACATGGCAAATCTGGATATCTCTTGCTCTTCCTAGCAGCATCTACATGCTGTTCTATAATGCCAGGGACTGTGGAGTACCATGCTTGTTCCACAGTCCCCAGACTGTGTTTCTCCTGGACACTGTTATGATTCCAGTACTCCTGACCGGAGGAGATCTTATGACAATGGCCAGAGTACTGGAAGGGAATGCTGGTTACGGGAGCAGGAAAGACTAGTTGCCCCTGGCGCCCTAACTCTATTGTCTCACCCGTGCTATCAGAAATCCCTTGCGAGACTATGGTTTCTTGAGCCCCTGGCAGCCACGTTTGAAAGGCGGATTATGTCTGCCCAACTCGGTGCCCCCCGGTCTTAGTGAGAGACAAAGGGAAATCCGAGGCAGGATGATGACAAGAGGACCTCTGACTACAACAGGCCAAGGGCAACAAGCTAACTAACCAAACTTGAAGTATGTGCGGAAAAATCGCCAGATAAAAGGACAACCAAAATCCACTAGTCCATTACTCCTACCCAGCACCGCTGGATACCAGAGTGGATCTGTGGGAGCGGAATCCTCCGCAAAAGCTCCGAAACACAAATAATAAATAATAAGTAATAAAGCGGCCAAGCCGCAACACACGGCTACGCCGCGACTCACGAACACCACTGGATGTTTAACGGTGCTCAGTCAGGACTCTAGGAACAGATGACGACTTCCGAGTGCAGGACAACTGAGGACAGGAACGACCGGATACAGCAGGACTGGAAACACTCTCAGCAAACAGATACAGCATGCAGGAAGCTATTACCGGCGTCTGTGTGAGGCACTGCAAGAGCATATAAACCGAAGCCCTCCAATCAACTGCTGCCAGTGCTGATTGCATGAATGCCGTGCAGCTGCCTTGCTGCACGGCCAGGAAACAGGTGCCCTTACTAATTTAAATGGACCCAGCAACGGGGAACGCGGTCCGCCAGTGGCGTCCCCATTGCTAGGGTCCGTGCGGCTCCGTGCGCCCGGCGTCTAGCGTTGCCAGGGAGCCGGCGGCTGTACGTGCACGGCGTCCCTGGTTGCTAGGCGCCGGGCCGCACCGACGAGCGGACCCCGGCGCCTAACAGTACCCCCCCTTGAGGAGGGGTCAAGGAACCCCTAAAGCCAGGTTTCCAAGGAAATTCCCGAAAAAATGCCCTCTTGAGCCTCGGGGCATGGAGTTCCTTATCCAGGACCCAAGACCTTTCCTTTGGACCATAGCCTCTCCAGTGCACCAGAAAATAAAGCCGACCCCGGGACAATTTGGAATCGAGAACCTTCTCCACCAAGAACTCCTGTTGTCCCTGTACATCTACTGGTGATTTCCCCTGAGAGATCTTCCGAGGAAATCTACTGGAAGAAACGTATGGTTTCAACAGGGAGCAATGGAACGTATTTCCGATCCGGAGAGCTCTTGGTAAACGTAACCGGAAAGCAACTGGGTTGATTTTTTTAATAATATGAAATGGTCCAATAAATTTGGGGCCCAATCTAGCTGAGGTTTGTCGAAGTCTAATGTTACGAGTCGACAACCATACCCTGTCTCCCACCTTAAAAGTGCAAGGACGTCGGAGCCTGTCCGAAAAAATTTTCTCTCGAAATGCCGCTTTTCTGAGGGCAAGGTGCACTTTTTTCCAAATGACTCTGAGATGAGAGGTTAAGGTTAGCGAGGAAACAGAAGAATGTTGAAAAAAAGAATTAGCTCTGGGGTGAAAACCAACAACTGAAAAGAATGGAGACACATTAGTGGAGGAATGACAAGAATTATTGTAAGCAAACTCCGCCAAATGAAGAAACTCGGACCAATCATTCTGGAGTTTGGCTGAGTACAAACGCAAATACTGTTTTAATGATTGATTAACTCGCTCGGTCTGCCCGTTGGATTGGGGATGGTAACCGGATGTTAAAGACAATTTCATCTTTAATGAGGCACAAAAGGACTTCCAGAATTGTGCAATGAATTGTGGACCCCGATCAGAAACAATATCAGTGGGCAACCCATGAAGTCTGAAAACATGGCGGAGAAACAAAACAACCAATCCCTGGGCAGATGGCAGTCGGGGAAGAGCAATGAAATGAGCCATCTTGCTAAAACGGTCCACTACCACCCATATGACTCGGAATCCGGCTGACAGAGGGAGGTCTACCACAAAATCCATGGAAATATGAGACCATGGCCTGAGAGGAACATTTAAGGGCATAAGTTGCCCGATAGGCAAGGAACGGGGAACCTTATGCTGTGCACAGACCTGACAAGAAAAAACAAACTCCTTAATGTCTTTAGAAAGACCAGGCCACCATACTGAGCGGGAGACTAATTCCAAAGTCTTAGAGATCCCCGGATGCCCGGCAACTTTGCTATCATGAAATTCAGTCAAAACAGTAGCTCTCAAAAACTCAGGGACGTAAAGACGACCAGCAGGAGTATTTCCAGGAGCTTGATGTTGAAGCTGCTTTAACTGGGTAAATAAATCTTGTGTGAGGCCTGCCCAAATGACTGAAGACGGAAGTATGGGAGTAACAGGACTGTTATTATGAACTGGAAGAAAACTGCGTGACAGGGCATCCGCCTTGGTATTCTTGGAACCTGGCCTAAAGGTGATAATAAACTTGAAACGAGTAAAAAATAAAGCCCAACGGGCCTGCCGGGCATTCAGCCGCTTAGCTGATTCGATGTACTGAAGATTTTTGTGGTCAGTCAATACTGAAATGGTATGTGTTGCTCCCTCAAGCCAATGTCTCCACTCCTCGAAAGCCCATTTAATAGCCAGTAACTCCCGGTTACCAACATCGTAGTTGGATTCAGCGGATGAGAATTTCCTGGACATGAAGGCACAAGGATGTAGTTCCAGAGACTCCGGATCCTTTTGAGATAGGATAGCCCCCACTCCAACCTCCGAGGCATCAACCTCAACAATGAAGGGCAATTCTGGGTTGGGATGTCTGAGGACTGGAGCTGAGACAAAAGCTTGTTTCAAGGCCTGAAAGGATAACTCAGCTTCACGTGACCAGTTGGTAGGATCCGCTCCCTTCTTAGTCAGTGCCACCATGGGAGCAACCAGGTCGGAAAAAGAATGAATAAATCTTCTATAATAATTCGCAAACCCTAAAAAGCGCTGAATTGCTTTTAAGTTGGTGGGTTGCGCCCAACTAAGGATGGCTTGGAGCTTCTTAGGTTCCATGCAGAATCCCCGAGGGGAAATAATGTACCCTAAAAAGGATACCTCCGTGACATGAAACTCACACTTCTCCAGCTTGGCATATAGATGATTTTCACGTAATTTTTGAAGAACCTGACGCACCTGGGTAACATGTTGTTCAATTGAGTCAGAATAGATCAGGATGTCGTCTAAGTAAACGACCACGAATCTTCCTAGAAAGTCACGGAGCACATCGTTAATGAGATCCTGGAAAACTGCCGGAGCGTTAGACAAGCCGAACGGCATCACCAGATACTCGTAGTGACCCGACTGAGTACTGAAAGCCGTCTTCCACTCATCTCCAGACTTGATTCGGATGAGGTTATATGCTCCCCTCACGTCAATTTTAGAAAAAATCACAGCCGAACGCAGCTGATCAAAGAGGACAGAAATCAGCGGCAGAGGATAAGTATTTTTAACTGAGATCTTATTCAGGGCTCTAAAGTCAATGCAAGGTCTGAGTGATCCATCTTTTTTCTCCACAAAGAAGAAGCTTGCACTTAAAGGGGATTAAGATGGCCTGATAAATCCTTTCCCTAGACTCTCCTTAACATACTCATTCATGGCCGCAGTTTCTGGCCCGGATAAAGCATATAACCTTCCCTTTGGCAATGTGGCACCGGGAATTAGCTCAATAGCACAATCATAAGGCCGATGGGGAGGCAGAATGTCCGCATTGCCCTTGGAAAACACATCAACAAAGTCCTGGTATTCCACGGGAATGGGTTCGGGAATGGCAGCAGCTATTCTAACGGGAAACGTAATACATTCCTTATTACAAATGGTACCCCATTGTGAAATCTCCCCCGACTGCCAATCAATGGTGGGATTATGAAAGGCCAGCCAAGGGTGACCCAGAACCACTGGAACTGCTGGGCAATGGGTAAGGAAGAACTCGATCTTTTCGGAATGAAGAGCTCCTACCGTAAGTAGTACAGGAGGTGTACAGAGGGAAATAACCCCATTGGACAAGGGACTCCCATCTAAACCATGCATGGTGATACACCTACCCAAGGCTAACTGAGGAATACCTAAGGCCTTTGCCCAAGTTAAGTCCATAAAGTTCCCTGCAGCTCCACTGTCGACAAAAGCCGACACCGAAGAACTGAGGCTGCCAAAGGAAACTTTAGCTGGGACTAAAAGGGAGTTATTCGAGGAGATAAGCTGCAGACCAAAGTGAACCCCCTCACAATTCACTTGGTCGAGGCGTTTCCCGACTTGTTCGGACAATTACGGGCAAAATGTCCCTTACCCCCACAGTACAAACAAAGACCAGAGTTTTGCCTTCTGGCTCTTTCTTCTGGAGACAGTCGGGAGAGACCCATCTGCATGGGCTCCTCTACGTCCTCAGGAATGGAAAATACACATGGAGTAGTCCTGACTGGTGCTCCTTTTTCAGCCCTCCGCTCTCTGAGACGTCGATCAATCTTAATAGAAAGCTCCATGAGTTTATCGAGAGTCTCAGGAGCGGGATACTGAAAGAGACTGTCTTTTATAGACTCAGATAAGCAGAGGCGAAACTGACTGCGCAGGGCTGGGTCATTCCAGCCACAGTCGTTCGACCAACGGCGAAACTCTGTACAATAAACCTCTGCAGGATTTCTACCCTGTCTGAGAGCGCGTAACTGACTCTCAGCGGATGCCTCTCTATCAGGGTCATCATACAAAAGCCCTAAAGACCCCAAAAAAGCGTCGACTGACAACAATGCCGGATCCTCTGCTTTTAAACCAAATGCCCAGGTCTGAGGATCCCCCTGGAGCAAAGAAATAATGATTCCAACCCGCTGAGATTCAGTACCTGAGGAGATCGGTCTTAAACGAAAATAAAGTTTACAGGATTCTTTAAAATTAAAAAACTCCTTCCTATCACCAGAAAAACGGTCAGGCAAGTGCATTTTTGGTTCAGGGACTACCCTCGGGGAAGTTCGTAAAAGATCTTCCTGCGACTTCACCCGCAGGGAAAGATCCTGAACCATCTGAGTAAGTTCTTGAATCTGGCTGACTAGGAGCTGACCAGGATTTGGCCCTAAACCTGTGGGATTCATGAGGCCGATAACTCTTACAAAACTGAATAAGGAAAAAATCAAACCCTGTTTAATTTTAAGTTTTGGTTTGGCCGGTAATAATGTTATGATTCCAGTACTCCTGACCGGAGGAGATCTTATGACAATGGCCAGAGTACTGGAAGGGAATGCTGGTTACGGGAGCAGGAAAGACTAGTTGCCCCTGGCGCCCTAACTCTATTGTCTCACCCGTGCTATCGGAAATCCCTTGCGAGACTATGGTTTCTTGAGCCCCTTGCAGCCACGTTTGAAAGGCGGATTATGTCTGCCCAACTCCGGTGCCCCCCGGTCTTAGTGAGAGACAAAGGGAAATCCGAGGCAGGATGATGACAAGAGGACCTCTGACTACAACAGGCCAAGGGCAACAAGCTAACTAACCAAACTTGAAGTATGCGCGGAAAAAACGCCAGATAAAAGGACAACCAAAATCCACTAGTCCATTACTCTTACCCAGCACCGCTGGATACCAGAGTGGATCTGTGGGAGCGGAATCCTCCGCAAAAGCTCCGAAACACAAATAATAAATAATAAGTAATAAAGCGGCCAAGCCGCAACACACGGCTACGCCGCGACTCACGAACACCACTGGATGTTTAACGGTGCTCAGTCAGGACTCTAGGAACAGATGACGACTTCCGAGTGCAGGACAACTGAGGACAGGAACGACCAGATACAGCAGGACTGGAAACACTCTCAGCAAACAGATACAGCATGCAGGAAGCTATTACCGGCGTCTGTGTGAGGCACTGCAAGAGCATATAAACCGAAGCCCTCCAATCAACTGCTGCCAGTGCTGATTGCATGAATGCCGTGCAGCTGCCTTGCTGCACGGCCAGGAAACAGGTGCCCTTACTAATTTAAATGGACCCAGAAACGGGGAACGTGGTCCGCCAGTGGCGTCCCCGTTGCTAGGGTCCGTGCGGCTCCGTGCGCCCGGCGTCTAGCGTTGCCAGGGAGCCGGCGGCTGTACGCGCACGGCGTCCCTGGTTGCTAGGCGCCGGGCCGCACCGACGAGCGGACCCCGGCGCCTAACAGACACTAGCCTGTGCCCTCCATCTCAGTCCTCAGCTCACCCTGAACTGTCCTGTGCTTTGTTCCTTGTCCTAAAAACCCCATTACACTTCCTGTTGTAACCCCCTACATGTGGCAGGCTCTGTGAGAACTGTTTTTTTCTAGTTTTGGGGCCATAAACTCCCCCACTCACTGATAAGAATTAAAAGGCTTTTGGAACTTTCCAATATCTCTTGTCTCCTAACATTCCAGTATGCCACATACACCCCTGCTAAAATCTTGCGTGTCCCCACGCAATATACCTATGAGCTTGCAAAAACTCTAGCAAGGAACAGTCTCTTATGCTCTACAGCAAGGTCAAAACATAACACACAATAAAAAGCATAATGACAGTATACATCACAAACAGTATAACAATCACATTGGCAGAAAAACATGGCATGCAAACACACAATATAACAATCACATGAGCAGAAAAACATGGCATGCAAAACATCACATGAAATACAAATCACATATACTACTGCCTTTTTCCTGTGAATTACAGTCCTGGGTCACAGATAATCATGAATGTTCCAACATCTTCTGGCAATTGTGCCAAACACTTAGAACCTGCCCGTGCCTGCCCTTTCTTCCCCAGGTCGCTGGGTCAGAAGAAGTTGGTGGCTTTCATGGGCCCCTCCCAATAAAGTTTTCCCCAAATTGTCAAATAAATCTTCGGTACCATATCCTGTTCGCGGACACCAAGTTGTGATAGCCGGGCAGGGCCAGATCCATCAGTGATATTACAGAGCATTGCACACCAGGCCATCTCATCACATAAGCAAGCAGTTTATTCACAGTTCAGACAGGTTATCACGACAATAACATTTAACTCCTTGTTCTCCTCTCCAGCACAATATTCATATGGGTTACATCAGATTACATCTCCTTTCATTTGCGTCACTGGCAATAACAGCATTAACAGTGATGTGACAGCATTACAGTACAGTACATACCAGCGCAGTGTCTGGGAATCAGTAGTGCGGCGACCGCAAACTGAGATTAATTTCAGTGTGCTCTCCCCCATTCGCTAGGGGCTCTATCTAAACAGGATCTCTCATGGACACGTTACTGGGGGCCTTCCGCCAAACGTGGTTTCCTACCACTCACCAAACTCGTCCTCTCCCGCAGACTCACACCTCCTGTCCTGCTTCTTGGGTACCCCTGAAGGTGAAGATCCCCTTTCTTTCTTCCACTGATTGTTCATGCTGTAACTTCTCTCACACTGCAAATCTGTATATGTCTTGCTCTTCCTAGCAGCACCTACATGCTGTTCCATAATGCCAGGGACTGTGGAGTACCATGCTTGTTCCACAGTCCCCAGACTGTGTTTCTCCTGGAGACTAGCCTGTGCCCTCCATCTCAGTCCTCAGCTCACACTGAACTGTCCTGTGCTTTGTTCCTTGTCCTAAAAACCCCCTTACACTCCCTGTTGTAACCCCCTACATGTGGCAGGCTCTGTGAGAACTGTTTTTTCTAGTTTTGGGGCCATAAACTCCCCCACTCACTGATAAGAATTAAATGGCTTTTGGAGCTTTCCAATATCTCTTTTCTCCTAACATTCCAGTATGCCACATATGCACCTTGAGTTCCAGTTTTTATGAACTACATACAGTATTGCTCAAACTGTTGTGTCCCCTCACCTCCTTCTCCAACCTGTATTCAGAGCTTGATGCTTATAGTTCTTTGTTAGGTAAATAAAATGAATGACTCTAAGTCGGAATCACTTGCCTTGAGAATCCCATGCTTGAACCTCTCTATTCTCAATGTAATTGTTTTGTTTGTGGTGGCTGTAAACATAGGATATGAAGATATGAGTTGATTGAGCCTGTAACAGAGATTTAAATGATCTCTGCCGCATTACTACTAGAGATGTGCACCGGACATTTTTCGGGTTTTGTGTTTTAGTTTTGGATTCGGTTCCGTGGCTGTGTTTTGGATTCGGACGCGTTTTGGCAAAACCTCCCTGAAAATTTTTTGTCGGATTCGGGTGTGTTTTGGATTCGGGTGTTTTTTTAAAAAAAAAACTCAAAAACAGCTTAAATCATAGAATTTGGGGGTCATTTTGATCCCATAGTATTATTAACCTCAATAACCATAATTTCCACTAATTTCTAGTCTATTCTGAACACCTCACAATATTATTTTTAGTCCTAAAATTTACACCGAGGTCGCTGGATGACTAAGCTAAGCGACCCAAGTGGCCGACACAAATACCTGGCCCATCTAGGAGTGGCACTGCAGTGTCAGACAGGATGGCACTTCAAAAAAAAGTCCCCAAACAGCACATGATGCAAAGAAAAAAAGGAGGTGCAATGAGGTCGCTGTGTGACTAAGCTAAGCGACCCAAGTGGCCGACACAAACACCTGGCCCATCTAGGAGTGGTACTGCAGTGTCAGACAGGATAGCAGATTTAAAAAATAGTTCCCAAACAGCACATGATGCAAAGAAAAAAAGAGGTGCAATAAGGTAGCTGTGTGGCTAAGCAAAGCGACCCAAGTGGCCGACACAAACACCTGGCCCATCTAGGAGTGGCACTGCAGTTTTCTAACGAGAGGATGAGTGCTTCCATCCTCATGTGAATCTGAACCACTAGCCATGAACATAGGCCAGGGCCTCATCCGTTCCTTCCCACTCCGTGTCGTAAATGGCATATTGGCACGTTTACGCTTCTCATCAGACGCTTTTAATTTTGATTTTTGGGTCATTTTACTGAACTTTTGTTTTTTGGATTTTACATGCTCTCTACTATGACATTGGGCATCGGCCTTGGCAGACGACGTTGATGGCATTTCAACATCTCGCCCATGACTAGTGGCAGCAGCTTCAGCAAGAGATGAAAGTGGATCTTGATCTTTCCCTATTTTGCCCTCCACATTTTTGTTCTCCATTTTTTAATGTGTGGAATTATATGCCAGTAATATATCAATAGCAATGGCCTACTGTACCGTACTGCTATATATTATATACTGGTGGTCAGCAAAATTATGCACTGTCCTCCTAGTATATATACTGCGCAAAACTTAAATGCACCACAGGTATGGATGGATAGTATACTTGACGACACAGAGGTAGGTAGAGCAATGGACTACTGTACCGTACTGCTATATATTATATACTGGTGGTCAGCAAAATCATGCACTGTCCTCCTACTATATTTACTGCGCAAAACTTAAATGCACCGCAGGTATGGATGGATAGTATACTTGACAACACAGAGGTAGGTAGAGTAGTGGACTACTGTACCGTACTGCTATATATTATATACTGGTAGTCAGCAACATTCTGCACTGTCCTCCTACTATATATACTGCACACAACAACTAAAATGCACCACAGGTATGGATGGATAGTATACTTGACGACACAGAGGTAGGTAGAGCAGTGGACTACTGTACCGTACTGCTATATATTATATACTGGTGGTCAGCAAAATTCTGCACTGTCCTCCTACTATATATACTGCGCACAACAACTAAAATGCACCACAGGTATGGATGGATAGTATACTTGATGACACAGAGGTAGGTAGAGCAGTAGACTACTGTACCGTACTGCTATATATTATATACTGGTGGTCAGCAAAATTCTGCACTGTCCTCCTACTATATATACTGCGCACAACAACTAAAATGCACCACAGGTATGGATGGATAGTATACTTGACGACACAGAGGTAGGTAGAGCAGTGGACTACTGTACCGTACTGCTATATATTATATACTGGTGGTCAGCAAAATTCTGCACTGTCCTCCTATATATACTGCGCACAACAACTAAAATGCACCACAGGTATGGATGGATAGTATACTTGACGACACAGAGGTAGGTAGAGCAGTGGACTACTGTACCGTACTGCAATATATTATATACTGGTGGTCAGCAAAATTATGCACTGTCCTCCTACTATATATACTGTGCAAAACTTAAATGCACCACAAGTATGGATGGATAGTATACTTGACAACACAGAGGTAGGTAGAGTAGTGGACTACTGTACCGTACTGCTATATATTATATACTGGTGGTCAGCAAAATTCTGCACTGTCCTCCTACTATATAAACTGCGCACAGCTAAAATGCACCACAGGTATGGATGGATAGTATACTTGACGACACAGAGGTAGGTAGAGCAGTGGACTACTGTACCATACTGCTATATACTATATACTGGTGGTCAGCAAAATCATGCACTGTCCTCCTACTATATATACTGCACAAAACTTAAATGCACCACAGGTATGGATGGATAGTATACTTGACGACACAGAGGTAGGTAGAGCAGTGGACTACTGTACCGTACTGCTATATATTATATACTGGTGGTCAGCAACATTCTGCACTGTCCTCCTACTATATATACTGCGCACAACTAAAATGCACCACAGGTATGGATGGATAGTATACTTGACGACGCAGAGGTAGGTAGAGCAGTGGACTACTGTACCGTACTGCTATATATTATATACTGGTGGTCAGCAAAATTCTGCACTGTCCTCCTACTATATATACTGCGCACAACAACTAAAATGCACCGCAGGTATGGATGGATAGTATCCTTGACGACACAGAGGTAGGTAGAGCAGTTGACTACTGTACCGTACTGCTATATATTATATACTGGTGGTCAGCAAAATTCTGCACTGTCCTCCTACTATATATACTGCGCACAACAACTAAAATGTACCACAGGTATGGATGGATAGTATACTTAACGACACAGAGGTAGTTAGAGTAGTGGACTACTGTACCGTACTGCTATATATTATATACTGGTGGTCAGCAAAATTCTGCACTGTCCTCCTACTATATATACTGCGCACAACAACTAAAATGCACCACAGGTATGGATGGATAGTATACTTGACGACACAGAGGTAGGTAGAGCAGTGGACTACTGTACCGTACTGCTATATATTATATACTGGTGGTCAGCAAAATTCTGCACTGTCCTCTTACTCTATATACTGCGCACAACAACTAAAATGCACCGCAGGCATGGATGGATAGTATACTTAACGACACAGAGGTAGTTAGAGTAGTGGACTACTGTACCGTACTGCTATATATTATATACTGGTGGTCAGCAAAATTATGCACTGTCCTCCTACTATATATACTGCGCAAAACTTAAATGCACCAAAGGTATGGATGGATAGTATACTTGACGACACAGAGGTAGGTAAAGCAATGGACTACTGTACCGTACTGCTATATATTATATACTGGTGGTCAGCAAAATCATGCACTGTCCTCCTACTATATATACTGCGCAAAACTTAAATGCACCGCAGGTATGGATGGATAGTGTACTTGACAACACGGAGGTAGGTAGAGTAGAGGACTACTGTACCGTACTGCTATATATTATATACTGGTGGTCAGCAACATTCTGCACTGTCCTCCTACTATATATACTGCACACAACAACTAAAATGCACCACAGGTATGGATGGATAGTATACTTGATGACACAGAGGTAGGTAGAGCAGTGGACTACTGTACCGTACTGCTATATATTATATACTGGTGGTCAGCAAAATTCTGCACTGTCCTCCTACTATATATACTGCGCACAACAACTAAAATGCACCACAGGTATGGATGGATAGTATACTTGACGACGCAGAGGTAGGTAGAGCAGTGGACTACTGTACCGTACTGCTATATATTATATACTGGTGGTCAGCAAAATTATGCACTGTCCTCCTACTATATATACTGAGCAAAACTTAAATGCACCACAGGTATGGATGGATAGTATACTTGACGACACAGAGGTAGGTAGAGCAGTGGACTACTGTACCGTACTGCTATATATTATATACTGGTGGTCAGCAAAATTCTGCACTTTCCTCCTACTATATATACTGCGCACAACAACTAAAATGCACCACAGGTATGGATGGATAGTATACTTGACGACACAGAGGTAGGTAGAGCAGTAGACTACTGTACCGTACTGCTATATATTATATACTGGTGGTCAGCAAAATTCTGCACTGTCCTCCTACTATATAAACTGCGCACAACAACTAAAATGCACCACAGGTATGGATGGATAGTATATTTGACGACACAGAGGTAGGTAGAGCAGTGGACTACTGTACCGTACTGCTATATATTATATACTGGTGGTCAGCAACATTCTGCACTGTCCTCCTATATATACTGCGTACGACAACTAAAATGCACCACAGGTATGGATGGATAGTATACTTGACGACACAGAGGTAGGTAGAGCAGTGGACTACTGTACCGTACTGCTATATATTATATACTGGTGGTCAGCAAAATTATGCACTGTCCTCCTACTATATATGCTGCGCAAAACTTAAATGCACCACAAGTATGGATGGATAGTATACTTGACAACACAGAGGTAGGTAGAGTAGTGGACTACTGTACCGTACTGCTATATATTATATTCTGGTGGTCAGCAAAATTCTGCACTGTCCTCCTACTATATAAACTGCGCACAACTAAAATGCACCACAGGTATTGATGGATAGTATACTTGACGACACAGAGGTAGGTAGAGCAGTTGACTACTGTACCGTACTGCTATATATTATATACTGGTGGTCAGCAAAATTCTGCACTGTCCTCCTACTATATATACTGCGCACAACAACTAAAATGCACCACAGGTATAGATGGATAGTATACTTAACGACACAGAGGTAGTTAGAGCAGTGGACTACTGTACCGTACTGCTATATATTATATACTGGTGGTCAGCAACATTCTGCACTGTCCTCCTACTATATATACTGCGCACAACAACTAAAATGCACCACAGGTATGGATGGATATTATACTTGACGACACAGAGGTAGGTAGAGCAGTGGACTACTGTACCGTACTGCTATATATTATATACTGGTGGTCAGCAAAATTCTGCACTGTCCTCCTACTATATATACTGCGCACAACAACTAAAATGCACCACAGGTATGGATGGATAGTATACTTGACGACACAGAGGTAGGTAGAGCAGTTGACTACTGTACCGTACTGCTATATATTATATGCTGGTGGTCAGCAAAATTCTGCACTGTCCTCCTACTATATATACTGCGCACAACAACTAAAATGCACCACAGGTATGGATGGATAGTATACTTGACGACACAGAGGTAGTTAGAGCAGTGGACTACTGTACCGTACTGCTATATATTATATACTGGTGGTCAGCAAAATCATGCACTGTCCTCCTACTATATATACTGCACACAACTAAACTGCACGACAGGTATGGATGGATAGTATACTTGACGACACAGAGGTAGGTAGAGCAGTGGACTACTGTACCGTACTGCTATATATTATATACTGGTGGTCAGCAAAATTCTGCACTGTCCTCCTACTATATATACTGCGCACAACAACTAAAATGCACCACAGGTATGGATGGATAGTATACTTGACGACATAGAGGTAGGTAGAGCATTGGACTACTGTACCATACTTCTATATATTATATACTGGTGGTCAGGAAATGTATGCACTGTACTCCTTCTATATATACTGCGCACAACTAAAATGCACCACAGGAATGGATGGATAGTATACTTTACGACACAGAGGTAGGTAGAGCAGTGAACTGCTGTACCGTACTGCTATATATTTTATACTGGTGGTCAGCAAAATTCTGCACTGTACTCCTACTATATATACTGTGCACAACAATTAAAATGCACCACAGGTATGGATGGATAGTATACATGATGACACAGAGGTAGGTAGAGTAGTGGACTACTGTACCGTACTGCTATATATTATATACTGGTGGTCAGCAAAATTCTGCACTGTACTCCTACTATATAAACTGCGCACAACAACTAAAATGCACCACAGGTATGGATGGATAGTATACTTGACGACACAGAGGTAGGTAGAGCAGTGGACTACTGTACCGTACTGATATAATACTGGTGGTCACTGGTCAACAAAATTCTGCACTTTCCTCCTGCTATATACTACAATGCAGCACAGATATGGAGTGTTTTTCAGGCAGAGAACGTAGATATTTTCAGCACACTGAGAACAGATATTTGCAAGCACACTGAGCACAGATATTGGCAGCACACTGAATACAACTGAGAGAACGCTGCACGTCCTCTCCCTATCATCTCCAATGCACGAGTGAAAATGGCGGCGACGCGCGGCTCCTTATATAGAATACGAATCTCGCGAGAATCCGACAGCGGGATGATAAAGATCGGGCACGCTCGGGTTAACCGAGCAAGGCGGGAAGATTCGAGTCAATTGAGGTACACCCGACGCGTTTCGTCCATCAGACTTCATCAAGGGGCCCCATTTTTAAGATAAGCAGCACTCTCTTATCATATATATTTCTTTATTATTTAGCGTAATATTGTTTTTATTGAATGTATTGAATCCAGTTTTCTAGCTAGTTCTTACTCAGATTTTTTAGTATCTTATATCCTCCGTATTTTTAGCCCACATTAGTTTTTAAATTTGTTGTAGAAATAAATTTACTGTTTTATTTTTCTTACGTATCTGGCAATTTCTTCATATTTTTATATTTTTTATCAGACACTGTTGGTCGCTGGTACCCCTATCCCTCTTCCCATATTTAAATTTAAAGGCAACCTATCCCTGCCGAATACTTAGGGGTTGGCTGACACCTTATATTATGAAAGGAGTGTCTGAATTGTAGTGTCTACTACTTTATTATTGCTTCTATACACACACACACCTGTGGCGCCATACTCCCACTATCCAATATATAATAAGATTTTACTTACCAGTAAATCTATTTCTCGTAGTCCGTAGTGGATGCTGGGGACTCCGTAAGGACCATGGGGAATAGACGGGCTCCGCAAGAGACAGGGCACTTTAAGAAAGAATTTGGATACTGGTGTGCTCTGGCTCCTCCCTCTATGTCCCTCCTCCAGACCTCAGTTAGAGAAACTGTGCCCGGAAGAGCTGACAGTACAAGGAAAGGATTTTGGAATCCAGGGCAAGACTCATACCAGTCACACCAATCACACCGCGTAACTTGTGATAAACTTACCCAGTTAACAGTATGAACAACAATGGAGCATCAGATACACCCTGATGCAACCAAACATAACCCTTATTTAAGCAATAACTATATACAAGTATTGCAGAAGAAGTCCGCACTTGGGACGGGCGCCCAGCATCCACTACTGACTACGAGAAATAGATTTACCGGTAAGTAAAATCTTATTTTCACTAACGTCCTAGTGGATGCTGGGGACTCCGTAAGGACCATGGGGATTATACCAAAGCTCCCAAACGGGTGGGAGAGTGCGGATGACTCTGCAGCACTGAATGAGCAAACACAAGGTCCTCCTCAGCCAGGTATCAAACTTATAAAACTTTGCAAAACTGTTTGAACCTGACCAAGTAGCCGCTCGGCAAAGCTGTAATGCCGAGACCCCTCGGGCAGCCGCCCAAGAAGAGCCCACCTTCCTTGTGGAGTGGGCTTTTACTGATTTTGGAAGCGGCAATCCAGCCGCAGAATGAGCCTGCTGAATCGTGTTACAGATCCAGCGAGCAATAGTTTGCTTTGAAGCAGGAGCACCCAGCTTGTTGGGTGCATACAGGATAAACAACGACTCAGTTTTCCTGACTCTAGCCGTTCTGGCTACATAAACCTTCAAAGCCCTGACCACATCTAGTAACTCGGAATCCTCCAAGTCACGAATAGCCACAGGCACCACAATAGGTTGGTTCATATGAAAGGATGACACCACTTTTGGCAGAAATTGTGGACGGGTCCGCAATTCTGCCCTGTCCATATGGAAAACCAGACAGGGGCTTTTATGTGACAAAGCCGCTAATTCCGACACACGCCTAGCTGAAGCCAAGGCCAATAACATGACCACCTTCCACGTGAGAAATTTTAACTCCACGGTTTTGAGTGGCTCAAACCAGTGTGACTTCAGGAAACTCAACACCATGTTAAGATCCCAAGGTGCCACAGGAGGCACAAAAGGAGGCTGAATATGCAGCACTCCCTTTACAAACGTCTGGACTTCAGGAAGAGAAGCCAGTTCTTTTTGAAAGAAAATGGATAGGGCCGAAATCTGGACCTTAATGGAACCCAATTTTAGGCCCAAAGTCACTCCCAACTGTAGGAAGTGAAGGAAACGGCCCAGCTGGAATTCCTCCGTAGGAGCATTCCGGGCCTCACACCAAGAAACATATTTTCGCCATATACGGTGATAATGTTTAGCCATCACGTCCTTCCTAGCCTTTATCAGCACAGGAATAACCTCATCTGGAATGCCCTTTTCTGCTAGGATCCGGCGTTCAACCGCCATGCCGTCAAACGCAGCCGCGGTAAGTCTTGGAACAGACAGGGCCCCTGTTGCAACAGGTCCTGTCTTAGAGGCAGAGGCCATGGGTCCTCTGTGAGCATTTCTTGCAGCTCTGGATACCAAGTCCTTCTTGGACAATCCGGAACAATGAGTATTGTTCTCACTCCTCTTTTTCTTATGATTCTCAGCACCTTGGGTATGAGAGGAAGAGGAGGAAATACATAAACCGACTGGAACACCCACGGTGTCACTAGTGCGTCTACAGCTATCGCCTGAGGGTCTCTTGACCTGGCGCAATACCTCTGTAGCTTTTTGTTGAGGCGGGATGCCATCATGTTCACCTGTGGCAGTTCCCACCGACTTGCAATCTGCACGAAGACTTCTTGATGAAGTCCCCACTCTCCCGGGTGGAGGTCGTGCCTGCTGAGGAAGTCTGCTTCCCAGTTGTCCACTCCCGGAATGAACACTGCTGACAGTGCTCTTAAGTGATTCTCCGCCCAGCGAAGAATTCTGGTGGCTTCCGCCATCGCCACCCTGGTCCTTGTGCCGCCTTGGCGGTTTACATGAGCCACTGCGGTGATGTTGTCTGACTGAATCAGCACCGATTGGTCGCGAAGCAGGGTCTCCGCTTGACTTAGGGCGTTGTACATGGCCCTTATTTCCAGGATGTTGATGTGAAGGCAAGTCTCCTGACTTGACCACAGACCTTGGAAATTTCTTCCCTGCGTGACTGCCCCCCACCCTCGGAGGCTTGCATCCGTGGTCACCAGGACCCAGTCCTGAATGCCGAATCTGCGGCCCTCGAGAAGGTGAGCACTCTGCAGCCCCCACAGAAGAGACACCCTGGCCCTGGGGGATAGGGTGTTCAGCAGATGCATCTGTAGATGTGATCCGGACCACTTGTCCAACAGATCCCATTGAAAGGTCCTCGCATGGAACCTGCCGAAGGGATTGGCCTCGTATGATGCCACCATCTTTCCCAGGACTCACGTGCAGTGATGCACCGACACCTGTTTTGGTTTTAATAGGTCTCTGACCAGTGTCATGAGCTACTGAGCCTTCTCCATCGGGAGATAAACCCTCTTCTGGTCTGTGTCCAGAATCATGCCCAGGAAGGGCAGACGAGTCGTAGGAATCAACTGTGACTTTGGAATATTTAGAATCCAGCCGTGCTGTTGTAACACTTCCCGAGAGCGTGCTACGCTGATCAGCAACTGCTCTCTGGACCTCGCCTTTATGAGGAGATCGTCCAAGTATGGGATAATTGTGACCCCTTGCTTTCGAAGGAGCACCATTATTTCCGCCATTACCTTATTCTCGGTGCTGTGGACAGACCAAACGGCATCGTCTGGAATTGGTAATGACAATCCTGTACCACAAATCTGAGGTACGCCTGATGAGGTGGATAAATGGGGACATGAAGGTATGCATCCTTTATGTCCAGAGACACCATAAAATCCCCCCCTTCCAGGCTTGCGATGACAGCTCTGAGCGATTCCATCTTGAACTTGAACCTTTTCAGGTATATGCTCAGGGATTTTAAATTCAATATGGGTCTGACCGAACCGTCCGGTTTCGGTACCACAAACATGGTCGAATAATAACCCTTTCCTTGTTGAAGGAGGGGAACCTTGACCACCACCTGCTGAAGATACAATTTGTGAATTGCAGCTAACACTATTTCCCTCTCTAAGGGGGAAGCTGGCAGGGCCGATTTGAGGTATCGGTGATGGGGCATCTCTTCGAATTCCAGCTTGTATCCCTGAGACACAATCTCTATCGCCCAGGGATCCACCTGGGAGTGAACCCACTTGTAGCTGAAATTTCGGAGACGCGCCCCCACCGGGCCTAGTTCCGCCTGAGGAGCCCCAGCGTCATGCGGTGGATTTAGTGGAAGCCGGGGAGGACTTCTGTTCCTGGGAACTAGCTGTGTTATGCAGCCTCTTTCCTTTGCCCCTGCCTCTGGCAAGAAAGGACGCACCTCGGACTTTCTTGCTC